>NC_138042.1:17068912-17403912 GCF_964106645.2 Podarcis pityusensis | reverse complement strand
CTTGAGCGCTCTCCTTGGTTTTATTTTATTTTAATTATAATATTGAAATATACTCAGAGTCGCAAAGTGATTTCATGCTCTTTATTCAGCTCATAGTGGTGAGGAGGAATGAATAATTGTCCCCTCACAGTATCTGCTTTATATACATTATTTACACAATGGGCTGCACATGATTGGCTAATTCTGGAATTCTACTGTAAGCCAATCAGGTTGTGGATTCACTTCTATCTGGAGCAGGATTGGGTGGTTCCTGCCAACCAATCATACTGCTGCATTGTTCTAGGACCAATCAGACTGCTGCATTCTGAATCCTATTGTTCTAGGACCAATCAGACTGCTGCCTTTTGGATCCTATTGTTCTAGGACCAATCAGACTGCTACAGTTTGGATCCTATTCAACTCAGTACATAACACCCCTCCCCTCTAAGTTCCAGTCCTGCCCGGGAGGTCGCATTCATAGTCCTCAAGGTATGCCGGCGGCCTACGTGTGCGTTGTGGCCTGGGGTGTTCCCTGGTCCGGGCTCCGGGTTCTGGCTCGTGTTCCAAGGATGCTGGCTGTGATGCGGCTGTTTGGTCTGGTGCAACCGGCTCGCTCAGTCGTGGTTCTGGTTCCGGTGTCCTTTCGGCCTCACGGGTCCTCTCTGTATTTACTGATTCTGCCTCTCCTGCTGGCCCCTCCTGCTCTATGGGCCTCACTGCCCCGCTGTTCCCTTGGGACTCCTCTGACCTGTCCTCCTCCTGGTTTTCTCCCGGGAATCGTCGCCGTATCTGGTCGCAGTGGCGGCGCCAGCATTGCCCCCCATCCGTTAGCACCTCGTACGACACGGGGCCAGTGACCCTGGTGATTGTGGCGGGTACCCATGCTGGGCCTGCCCCAAAATTCTTTGCGTACACTGGGTCCTGGGCCTCGAAGGTCCGGGGGTTCCTGCCTTCCCCCACCACTACCTCATCCTGAGCTCTATCGGGGTGAAGGCGGTCCAATCTGATTGCAAGGCGCCGACCCATTAGTAGTTCAGCGGGGCTCCGGCCAGTCGTTGAGCTGGGGGTGCTGTGCTGTGCTAGAAGGAATGTGGCAAGGCGGTACTCCCAGTCCCCTTGCGTCATGCGGCGAAGGGTGTCCTTGGTGGTCCGCACCATGCGTTCTGCTTGGCCATTGGTGGCAGGGTGGAACGGCGCCGAACGGATGTGGCGGATGGCGTTCTGCGCTGTGAAGGTTTGGAATTCTCCTGACGTAAATGCAGTCCCGTTGTCTGAGACGAGAGTGTCAGGGAGCCCGTGGGTTGCAAACAGCCTGCGTAGTACCCGGATGGCTGCGGACGTGGAAGTGGACGGTACCAGTGCGACTTCCAGCCATTTGGTGTAGGAGTCCACCACTATGAAGAATGTTTTCCCCTGAAAGGGGCCAGCGAAATCCACATGCAGGCGTGACCATGGTGCTCGGGCGGACTCCCAGGACTGGACTGGGGCCCTTGGGGGGTCTGGGCGGGATTCTTGGCAGGCCTGGCAGTGTTTGACCCAGGCCTCTATCTCTCCATCGATCCCCGGCCACCACACATAACTCCTGGCAAGGGCCTTCATTCTTACTACCCCTGGATGTGTCTCGTGTAGGGCTGTGAGGACCCTTTTGCAGAGGGGCTGGGGAACAACGACTCTGCTTCCCCATAACAGGCACCCCTTGTGGGCCGACAGTTCATGTTTGCGGGTTGTGTAGCCGGCGAATTCTGGCCCGGGGCTGCTGCTGGGCCATCCCCTCCACACCCAGTCCAGGACCCGGGAGATGACCCTATCTTTCTTGGAATGGTGTGCAACTTCTTGTGCCTGAATGGGGCGGTCGGGAAGCAGCTCCAGGCTCATAACCTCTTGTGCAGGTGCTGGGTCAGGACCTGTTTCCGGTAGTGGTAGCCTGCTGAGGGCGTCCGCATGGCCCATCGCCTTCCCAGGTCGGTGAATCAGTGCATACTGGTAGCTGGCAAGGAAAATTGACCACCTGAGGACGCGAGGAGACAGCACTTGGGGGGTCTGCTTTTCGGGGGCAAACAAGCCAAGCAACGGCTTGTGGTCAGTCACCACGGTGAAGGGCCGCCCGTACAAGAAATCATGGAATTTTTTTACTCCCTTTACGATTGCCAGACCCTCCTTGTCGATTTGCGAGTAGTTCCGCTCGGTTGTGTTGAGTGTCTGGGAAAAGTACGCCACCGGTACCTCTCTTCCATCCGGGAGTTGGTGCCCCAGGACAGCTCCAATGCCATAGGGTGAGGCGTCGCATGCTAGCACCACCGGCAGCCTCTCGTCGAAGTGTGCCAAGACCGAGTTTGAGACAAGCAAGTCCTTGACTGCCTGGAATGCGGCCTCCTGGCGCTGGCCCCACACCCAAGGGGCCCGCTTGTCCAGGAGTCTGTGTAGGGGCTCCGCTACCGCCGCCTTGTGGGGAAGGAAGGAATGGTAAAAGTTCAATAGTCCCAAGAAGGCCTGAAGTTCAGTCTTGCTCTTGGGCGCTGGGGCATCACAAATGGCCCGTACCTTGTCCCCAGTCGGGTGGACCCCTTCTGCGTCCACCATAAATCCCAGAAAGTCCACCTGAGGCACTCCTAGTAGACATTTTTCCCGCTTCACCTTGAGACCCGCCGTCTGGAAACGGTGCAGAACGGTGCGGAGGCGGTCCTCAAACTCCTCTGGTGTGGGGCCGGCAATCAACACATCATCGAAGAAGGGGGTGACACCAGGAATCCCTTTAAGGAGAGAGTCCATTATGTTCTGGAATATGCCTGGTGCCACGCTGACACCGAATTGCAGCCGCTTTACCCTGAACGCTCCTCTGTGCGTCACAATCGTCTGTGCGCTGCTTGAGTGCGCTGCTGTACTCGGTGCACCTCCTCCCTGTCAGATCCTGAGTCGTCGGTGAGGTCTTCATGGTGGACCCTCGGTTGGGATGGCAGGCTCGGCCGTGCCTCTTGGGTCGACCTCTCGGCAGCTTCTGTTGCCAGGGCCTCCTCCAGAGCGACCTGGAACGTTAGGTCCTTCTTAGCGTAGAGGCGTCGTTGCAGCTTCTCATCCTTCAGGCCACCGACGAGGCGGTCACGAAGCATGTTCTCCAGCTCTGAGAAGTTGCAGAACCGGGCGGCTTGGCGGAGAGAGGTCACAAACCCAGTTATGGTTTCCCCAGGGGCTTGCCGCTTTGCGTAGAAGGCATTTCGACGAGCCACCACTGAGGGCTGCGGCGAAAAGTGCCCCTTCAGCTGTTCCATTATTGTTTTGTATGGAACAGTAGCGACGTCTTCAGGCGCAAGGAGAGCCCGGGCGATTTCAAACGTCTCCTCTCCGCAGACGCTGAAGAATATCGCCCTCTTCTTGGCGTCTTCTTCGTCGGTGACCCCTTTGGCTTCTAGGAGGAAGGTGAAACGGGAGGCGTACGCTTCCCAGTCTCCAGATGCTGGGTTGAATGGCGAGAAGCTGCTGTTGGCTGCCATTCTGAGTTCCTTGTGCCCCGGAGCTGAAGCCTGGATACACGGTGCGAGGCAGCGGTGCGGCAGTTGGCGGTGCTGCGGTGCTGTGTGTGGCAGTCAGCTCAGCGGGATCCCACCTTCGTCGCCAGTGAAATATACTCAGAGTCGCAAAGTGATTTCATGCTCTTTATTCAGCTCATAGTGGTGAGGAGGAATGAATAATTGTCCCCTCACAGTATCTGCTTTATATACATTATTTACACAATGGGCTGCACATGATTGGCTAATTCTGGAATTCTACTGTAAGCCAATCAGGTTGTGGATTCACTTCTATCTGGAGCAGGATTGGGTGGTTCCTGCCAACCAATCATACTGCTGCATTGTTCTAGGACCAATCAGACTGCTGCATTCTGAATCCTATTGTTCTAGGACCAATCAGACTGCTGCCTTTTGGATCCTATTGTTCTAGGACCAATCAGACTGCTACAGTTTGGATCCTATTCAACTCAGTACATAACAAATATTAATATTTTTTATTATTTATACAGTTGTAACAGCATTCATTTATTACGCTGTTATCTTGCGCTTTTGCTAAAGAGTCAAACGCAGTTGACAAAAGCATGGCTACCATTGCCTTTCTAAGAGAACAAGGGAGGTGTTCATGATGCGTAACAGTGCCTTTTTTTCTAGAAAAATAGCACTGGGTCCCCGTGTCAGTTTCAGGAAGAGGGAGGTTTAGGTGTGGGTTGGTAGAGTTGTATTGTGAGAGAGTGAGAGGAATTGTTAGGTGGAGTCAGATAGATAGTTGGAATAATCAGTTTGGAGTTGTTAGGAACTAAGAATAAGAAACTGACAAGAGAAAAATTAACTGTAACCATAAGCTTGTTCCTGCATTTAAAAATAAACTTGATTATTTGTTTATGTTAACAACTGACTGGACTCCGTGTGTCCCCGTGAGATACGGTGTGGTGGCAGCGGAAAAAGCAATCGCAGTGGCAGCCCCTAGATCAATGGACCGTCAAATGTCTGGGGGCCCTGTGTGTGATCGCCAGAAAATTGGTGATTTATTGGTTAATTTTTCTAGTAGGGCTGTTTCCCATACTATTTGGTACCATTGGTCCATGCTTACTCCTGACAGGTCTGTCCCGTGTCTGCTTATGATGTTTCTGTTTGCTGAGAGTAGGTGGGTTATGAGTTCTTTGTGATGTGAGTGGGCATTATTGTCTTGGATGTCTGCTAACCTTAATCTAAAGCCATTTGCACATAACAAAGTATGTATTTTATCAAAGTAATTGTTGAACTGAAATACAATTAAGAGGAAGTATATTAATAGTGAAATACAATTAAGAGGAAGTATATTAATAGTGAAATAATTATTAAGCTCTAACTGTATGTAGATTTTATTTTATTTGTTTTCTATCTTATATTTTGGAAATGTACATCCAGGTGTGTTTTTTCCTTTAAATTTTTTTGGGGGCCCCCAGAGAGTGGGGCCCTAAGCTATAGCTTGTTTAGCTTACACGTAAATCTGGCACTGTTCCAAGCACTCTGAATGCTAGAAATTCACAATGTGAAAACTTAACCTTGCTTCTTGATCCTTGGACCCCTGACTTTGTGACTCCTTGCTTCTTGATCCTCAGACCCCTGACTTCTTCACGATTGCTTCTTGATCCTCGGACCCCTGACTTTGTGACTCCTTGCTTCTTGATCCTTGGACTCTTGACTTCATGACTCCTTGCTTTCTGATCCTCGGACTCTTGGCTTCCTGACTCCTGGCTTCTGGACCCCTGTTCCTGCTCTCACCCCACAATCTTGCCCCCGGTCCTAACGTCCCCTGCCAGGACTTCGATCGCCCGTGAACCAGACCATGACACCCAGAAAGCTGTCTGTGGACAAATGCCAGCTCCCTCGGCCTGAAAGTAAGATGAGTGCCGCAACCCCATAGTCACTTTTGACTGGACTTAACTGTCCAGGGGTCTTTTACCTTTACCTTTTACCTTTAGCACTCGCAAGCTGAACAGCAGAGGTGGAAGGAGCCATTAGCAGGTGGAATGCAGACTTCCAGTTAACACAGAATCCTTCTTAATCATTTGCGCCCTTCTTACTGTGGGCACCAGGTACCCTAAAGCATGCCATATGAAAAGAACAAGACTGTGCCCATGGTGCCCACTTCCTTCTGGATTCATGCACTGTCTTTGAATTAGGCATTTAAAGCAACTTAATTAAATGTTTGCTGCAATATAATGATCTATCATTTCGGTAGCCCTGCCATCTGCTTCTATCAGGGAGGGATGAATACCTTTCCCACTGCCAAATCATCTAGTAAAACCTGACAGCAGTGCCTTGATAAGGTTACCTTTTATTTTTATTTTTATTATTGACTTGGCTCCGTAGTATAAAAATACCTGGTGCAATAAAACACTGAAGTACTACCGGGGGGGGGGGGCAGAGAGGACTCTGGGTAATGCCCAGTCACCTTTCCTGGCATGATGTATGTGGTATTTATGTGAGATGCAGAACAAGCAAGACTTGGGAGGAAAAGATGTCACATGTCAAAACATGCCATATCTGGGAAAAGGGAACAAAACCAACCTATTTTCTGGTATGGCGAGTATTAAGATGCAGTACACTTTCAAGTTAAGGGGCAGGAGAGTAGCTAACCACAATTCTTTAAATTTTATTCATTTAAACACTTTCTATACCCCTTAACTACAAAAGTCTCTAAGGGGTTTGCAAAGATGCAATAGAAAGTATGTTAAAAACACATGCATGTCTTACTTGTTTGCTATAATTGTGACTTTAAAAAAAGCATACTTAATTCTTGCTTAATTGCTGTTGGTGTCTTTTCCCTTCCTTTTTCTTGTCTCCTTCCCATCCTACTTTATTTATTTGATGCTTTCAAACAAATATATTCCCCTGTGAAAATCCAGATGGCCCCGTTCAATGCAAGGACCATATCTCCTCAGCCTATAAAAACTTCTAGATGAGCTCTTAAGATACAGTCTTAGCAGCTGATCCAAGCAGAAACCTCAAGTAATACATCTGCAGCAGGATTGTACAATTGCAGGTGGAGAACTGAATCTTCAAATCCTTCTCTCACACTCCCAGTGCGTACAAAATAGTCTAGAAAAGCTTGTATTATGTTTAGAGAAAGTTACCATGAGAATTTCCGTACGCTGCTCTGGTTCGCCAGAAGCGGCTTAGTCATGCTGGCCACATGACCTGGAAGCTGTACGGTGGGTTTTGGTTTTCTGAATGCAGGGATTTTTTTCTTAAAAATACCTGCTACTGAAAGAGGCTTGGTGGAGTCCCAGGACCAACTCAGGAAGATATTGGCATTGTCCTTAGAAATGTAAGGCTTGGAGATGCCCCCTGCATATCATCCCAATTCACCTCCTTACTCAGCCACCAGACAGAACCAAGGCACACCCCTCACAGATGAGTAGATCATTGCCCTTTGCCTCAGCAACAACAACTTGAAATAAAAATAAAATAAAAGGCATAGAATAAGGGGGGGAGGGGAGAGTAGAGTTGTCTTCAGAGCACCAAGTCTGGATAGGAGTTCACATGTTTTACCCAGATGCCTTTGACCACTGCATGACTCCTGAGGAAGCCGATATAATTCTTAAAGGTTAAGCACCACAAACAAATTTACCTCATGATGAGAAAAATGTCAGGGAAAAGAATGAATTAAATCTGAAAAGATGTCCGTGTGTAGCCAAAGACTTACCTTGCAGTTAAATCAAGATCTTACAGTCTCTAAAATGTCAAATTCATTTTTTAAAGCTGAGGAAGAAAGAAATGCAAGAGAAGAAATGGAAGCGCAGAACGTTCTGTGTGCAAGGCTGATAATAACAAAAACTTGAATGCTCACTATTTGAGCATTTCTGCCCCTCCCCCGCCCCCCAAAAATAAACATTTGGCATCGAAAGCAAGGTTCAGGGATGCAATGCATCTTTGCAAACCATAAATGTTTGATATGAGATATAAAAACTGCTGGGTGCAAAAGGCATTCCCGTTTCTGATTCATGTGGTTCAGAAATATTTTGTTGCAATTAAGACAGATGTACAAAACAAAAAAACGTGGGTGGCACTGTGGTCTAAACCACTGAGCCTAGGGCTTGCCAATCCGAAGGTCGGCGGTTCAAATCCCCACGACGGGGTGAGCTCCTGTTGCTCAGTCCCTGCTCCTGCCAGCCTAGCAGTTCGAAAGCACACCAGTGCAAGTAGATAAATAGGTACTGCTCTGGCTGGAAGGTAAACGGCGATTCCATGCACTGCTCTGGTTTGCCAGAAGCGATTTAGTCATGCTGGCCACATGACTCGGAAGCTGTCTGCGGGCAAACACCGGCTCCCTCGGCCTTTAAAGCGAGCTGAGCGCCGCAACCCCAGAGTCGTCTGCGACTGGACTTAACTGTCAGGGGTCCTTTACCTTAGATGCATGCATTTAACCTGCCAATCCACACATCAGAAAGGGCGCAGAAAAATGTATATATTAGTGTAAATACCATGCTAAAATATAGAAATTTAGTAAATGAATAAATAAATAAAAATCCAATCTACATGTATTACTAAGGACATATTGCTTTGCTTCCAAATTTAATGCCATGACTCTTACACACACACACACACACACAAACACACACAGCCAAAAAAAAGAATTCTAAGAGGTTTGAAGAGACCGTAGCAGTTTCTCAGATGTCTCTTGATTCCCGGGATTCTCTGGGAAGATGGAATGAATATTAAACCAGCCTAAGTCTATGGTGTAGATGTGCTCAAAGATATACTTTAGCAGCTTCTAACATCTCACTGTGTGAAAGGTGAACATGAAATAGGAAAAAGAAGAAGAGAGGGGTTTTTTTCTGGTTTGTTTTAGAAAAAAAATCAGTGTGACTCTTTAAATTTGCAGGTGTGGAAACTTTAGAGCAAGCTGTTCACAAACACACATTTTATATTGCAGTGCACCCACAACTTTATGCTCACTTTACATAAGTCGTCCCAACCTTACGTGGGGTAGTAGGTAGATGATAGATAGATAGATTATAGGAAGCGGGGAGAACCCATTGTTCCTCATTCTCCATTTATCCTGCATCCTGCATGGATCACGTTCACAACCCGAGTGTCCACTGTATTTAACTTAAAAGCATTTATAAATACTACTTACTCTTTCAACGGCCTTTTCCAAAAGGATTTCGGAAATAATATAGACGTTATGAATACAGTGGTACCTCGGGGTTAAGTACTTAATTCGTTCCGGAGGTCCGTTCTTAACCTGAAACTGTTCTTAACCTGAAGCACCACTTTAGCTAATGGGGCCTCCTGCTGCCGCCGCACCGCCGGAGCATAATTTCTGTTGTCATCCTGAAGCAAAGTTCTTAACCTGAAGCACTATTTCTGGGTTAGCGGAGTCTGTAACCTGAAGCGTATGTAACCTGAAGCGTATGTAACCCGAGGTACCACTGTAGTGTATGTAAGCTTTCTTGAGACCTGTTTGGCAAGAGAGAGAGAGAGAGATACTGGGTCGTCTTTAGCATATGCGCTGCCAGGGTGCAAAGATCAGCCCAGTACCCCCACATTTAGTTTAGCCACCCTTGCGGGGTCGAACTCTTTTGGTGGGGAGGAATTGGTCACCTGTAACAACGATGCAGTGGGGGAAATTTCTTTTGTTTCCTGACTCATCAGGAATATTTGACAAAACGGAGTAACAGAGCGATGGAGGAGGAGGGAGGGGACTTTTGCTGCATTGCTTTTCACTGCTGTTGATCGAGAGGGACCGGTATACAGTAGGTATACATTTGGTGCACCCCAGAATTCAGCACTCAGGTGTACTGCACCCCTTGCACCCCTGGTAAAGACGGCCCTGGATAGATAGATGATAGATAGATAGATAGATAGATAGATAGATAGATAGATAGATATGATAGATAGATAGATAAACAGACAGTGCCAAGGCTTTTTTTCAGCAGGAACTCAGGGGAACTCAGTTCCAACACCTCTCAGGTGGGCGCCATTGTCATTCTAAGAGAACAAGGGAGGTGTTTGTGGTGAGTTCCGACACCTCTTTTTCTACAAAAACAACACTGTGTATTTTCTGTCCCATATATACATTCCCATCTATAGTCCCACAAATATATACTCTGTCCCAATTTTCTGTGTCTTTTTTGTCTATTTTAAATCCCATATACAGTGGTACCTCGGTTTACGAACTTGATCCATTCCGGAAGTCCATTCTTAAACCAAAGCCGTTCTTAAACCGAGGCGCGTGTTCCCTCATGAGTCCTCCCGCCGCCGGTGCCCTTCCACTGTTCGGTTTCTGTTCTTAGACCGAGGTAAAGTTTGCTAACACTACTTCCGGTTTTGCGGAGTTCGTATACCGAATAGTTCGTAAACAGGGCTGTTCTTAAACCGAGGTACCACTGTATATGGTGGGACATAAATGTCCAGATCAATATAAATAGAGAACATTGGCCGCACACGCAAAAAAAAAAACTTGCTCAATCATGAGGTCTCTTAAGCACTTAAATATAGCCCTTAAATATTTCATAAGCCATGTCCCCTGTGTGTATACAAATATGACTCATTCTTTCTCTAATTGCCAATATGTCACTGCTAAATATACATATGCAGTTGACAGACTGCCCCACCATTTGCTGGTCGTGAGAGAGAGGAAGGTTGGCTTTTGGGGGGGGTGGCGGTGGGGGAGGGATGGGCAGCTGTCACAATGGTATTGGTGCTCAGGCAGGCACAAATTCCATTATCTCAGTCTTATCCCCTAATCCCACCATTCTATGGAGAAGGGTTGTTACAGGCCCCAGCTGCTGTGCCCTGCTAGTTACCATCAGCTGCTCACCACAGTGGACCCTCGAGGGAACGCCAAGTCTGCAGCTTTTGTCGACAGGCTACAGATGTTAAATCAGTCCTGCTCTTTCCTTGTCCTGCAGAGATACACACACGCACACAAAACCCACGAAACTTCAGCAAGACGTTCAACTATTGCATGTATTCTTTGCCACGAGGGAGTCATCCGTGGGCACATGCAAACATTCAAAGTGTTGGTGCTGACCCTGAAAGCCCTAAATGGCCGCAGCCCTGTATAGCTGAAGGAGTGTCTCCACCCCCATCATCCAGCCAAGACACTGAGGTCCAGCGCTGAGGGCCCTCTGGTGGTTCCCTCCCTGCGAGAAGTGAGGTTACGGGGAAGCAGGCAGAGGGCCTTCTCGGTGGTGGTGCCCACCCTGTGGAATGCCCTCCCATCAGATGTCAAGGCAATAAACAACTATGACTTTTAGAAGACATCTGAAGGGGGCCCTGTTTAGGGAAGTTTTTTAAGTTTGGTGTTTTGTTGTGTTTTTACTGTTTAGTTGGGAGCAGCCCAGAGTGGCTGGGAAAACCCAGCCAGATGAGTGGGGTATAAATAAAGTATTATTATTATTATTATTATTATTATTATTATTATTATTATTTTCTTAATTCGTTTTTTATTCTCAGCCACAGTGGACACATACCCTCCAACATTTCTCCAATGAAAATAGGGACATCCTAAGGAAAAAGAGGGGCCTTCTGGGATCAAATCAGAAACTGGGACAGCTTCTGTAAATCCAGGACTGTTCCTGGGAAACAGGGGCGCTTGGAGGGTCTGTGAGCAGTTCAATATGCTCTCTTCTTTGGCTTTGACTAGGAGATTGAAGGGTTACAAAGCATCGCAGCTGCAGGATGGCTCACTCATTTCCTGTTTTCTTTCAGTTGTTCTTTTTTAAAAAAAGAATCCCTTTAAGCTCTTAAGATCCCACCATTGAAAAGTGCAATTTCTCCCTAATTGCCACTATCACTGGTAAATATACATCCGTGTCCCCAGGTGCTGAAGGTGAAGGAAATCTGGAGGGTCCCCCCCTTCAATCTGTGCTCATCAGAGATCTGCATAGATTACCCTGTCACCACCAGCCTAAGAGCAGTGATTGCATTTGCCTTCCCTGTTACTTGAATTAAGGTCGGCCCACGTTCTTTGGGGCCATTCATACATGGGACAGGCCAAAGGGCATTTGAGGCACACAGCTGCAGTGGTTACTTGATACTATAGATCTGATCATTTGTTTCAGGACCACAATTTGTTATGAAACTTCTTTGTCAGAATAACAGAAATAAATAAAGCAACTTATCAGAGGTTGGATAGTGGGGAAAACGAAAACACAGATCTATAGGTGTATCAGAAGAAGCATTCTGAACTAGCTGAATGGTGCTTGACATTCTGCTGGGGCATAGCTAGATCCTTAAAAGACTCTCTAGGTTTGGGGTTGTGGACCAAATTTGCATACAATCTGCATATGCTAATTGGTATGTGCATATAACACACATTTAGCTCAACTTTCTCATGAGGAAAACCAAATTCGGGCCTTTGGCAAATTAAGATGGCAGTTGACCCAAACTTCCTGCAAAAAGGTTTTCAAACATATGATTTTAAAAAAAGAAGGATGGAAGTAAGAAAAAAAATGATGTAAGTAGCAAAACATCTGGGGCTCAGCAGAAAAATTCCAGGGTTTGCACTGCCGGGGAGTCTGTAGGACATTGCAGACATGGATGGCCCTGTGGTCTAAACCATCGAGCCTCTTGGGCTTGTCGATCGTAAGGTTGGCAGTTCGAATCCACACGACAGGGTGTGATCCCGTTGCTCTGTCCCAGCTCCTGCCAACCTAACAGTTTGAAAGTACGCTAGTGCAAGTAGATAAATAGGTACCACTGTGGCAGGAAGGTAAATAGTGTTTCCATGTGCTCTGGCTTCCATCACGGTGTCCCCTTGCGCCAGAAGCAGTGTAGTCCTGCTGGCCACATGACTTGGAAAGCTGTCTGTGGACAAACACCAGCTCCCTTGGCCTGAAAGTAAGATGAGCGCCGCAACCCCATAGTCGCCTTCGACTGGACTTAACCATCCAGGGGTCCTTTACCTTTACGTTTAAAAAAAGGACATTGCAGAACAGGAATGTGTCCCTGACACTTCAAGACTGCTTAGGAAAGTAAGCATGGAGCCAAGGAATCTTGCTTCAGAGTAGACAGGAGGTTAAAACATTCCACCTTTATTCCCCTGAGAGCCTCTTGAATTTGGATTACCGTACATTTCCATACTGATCTGGGGTTTTTAAAGAAGAACAATGTGATGAAATTAGCTATTTCTAAGCAACAACAAAAGGTTTCAGAGGGACTTTTATATGATACACGAGATATCTTACATATCAGCTGCTACAATTTACATTTGCATCTGTGTGTGAAAGCAAGAGGCAGGCTGCTAACAGTTTCAATGCCTTTCTTTACAAAGTCACAGAACGTGTGTGTGTGTGTGTGTGTGTGTGTGTGTGTGGATTTAAATAGTCTCAAAGTTATTGTACATGAAAAAATAAATGCTAAGGGTTTTTTAAGCAGCTCACTTGAAAATATGAACTATTTGCAATTTAGCCATTTTTCAGCTTTTGTTTCCTCCACATAACACTTAAACCTCATCCAAACAATGCCTGGGTTACTTGCACCCACTAATAATCTCCATAATAATATTCTCAGTGACAGCTAACATATGTCTGCCCACCCAGAAGGAAAGGGCTTTCTCAGGACAGAGATCAAGGCCTTTGTGATGTCAGCAACCAGCCGACCAATCTTTTCCCGGTGCCTTTTCCCTCATTTGCATGCTTGAAAACCCCAAGCTCAGCAGACTGCAAACATCATTACCATTTGCTGGTACCTCACTAGTAACAGTAAGCCCCAGCCACTCTGGGCGGCTTCCAACAAAATATTAAAAAATACAATAAAACATCAAACATTAAAAACTTCCCTAAACAGGGCTGCCGTCAGATGTCTTCTAAAAGTGAGATAGTTGTTTATTTCCTTGACATCTGATGGGAGGGTGGGCACACTACTGTCAGGAGTGCGTGCAGGAGCCAGGCCCTGTGTCCAGTAGGACTTTGCAGGACTGGGGCTTTCCTAAGTTTGTTCTGAGGAGGCAAAGCACGGTTGCACAGGTGAGGCCAATTGGTAACTCGCAGCACCTGGTGGCAAGAGCTGGGAAGGGATATAAGGTCAGCATTTCCTTTCGGCTCTTTGCCACAGCAACATGTTCCCTGCCTTGCTGTGTTTGGTTCCTTGACTCCTTGCTTCTTGATCCTTGGACCTCTGACTTCATGACTCATTGCTTCTTGATCCTCAGACCCCTGACTTTGTGACTCCTTGCTTCTTGATCCTCAGACCCTTGACTTCCTGACTCCTGGCTTCTGGACTCCCGTTCCTGCAAGATGTTACCAAAACAGCTGCATTTTGAGGGAACATTGGCTGTGAACAGGCACAGATGTGACCCCCCAAATAGTGGAAGATTTGAACATGTATGCAGAATCTCTCCCTGCCCCCGCTCTCCGTGTGAATCTTCCAAAAATTCAGCATAGCATTATCTGGGAAATCTGTCCAAGCTAGGAATCACAACAAACAGCATTAATTTGCTCAGAAGCTGTTCTTTTAATAGCCTGTCCTAAATTAATACCATTCCCCACAAAGCAAGAAAAATTGCAGCTACTCTGAAATTTATCACTGAACTAATAGATGCAATGAAATTAACCGGAAATGTGACAGTTACTGTGAAACTACCTATCTAGGATATACACTGTGAAATTGCCTTTAATCACACAATGCTAAACTGTTACTGGGACAGGAAAAGGCCAGCAGAAATTATTCATGTCATGGGATTTCACGTGTAGAATAGCCCTTACAACTATATGTTTGTAAAGACAAGGATACAGTGTATGAAAATTTGGAAGTTTAAAATAAATGTTGCCTTGCACTGGAACATAACTGAACAGGAAGACCAATTGCTGATAGATTATGCATAGTTATCTTTGCTACCTACCTATCAAACACAGTTCAAAACTCTCCAAATTATTATTATTATTATTAGACACCCATTTTACCGGATTGCCCCCACTACTGTGGGCGGCTTGCAACAAATTAAAACATTAGGCAAACCTTTGGGGGTCAAGTTCACTGCATGTACTTTGCTAAAGGAAAATACAATGAAAATGATGTATAGATGGTATTTGACTCCTGTAAAATTAGCAAAGATATATCATAATTGTGACAATATATGTTGGAAATGTAAAGAAAAGGAAGGAACTTTTTATCATATGTGGTGGACCTGTCCCAAGGTGAAAGACTTCTGGGGAAAAATTTATAATAAATTGAAAAAAAAATGCTGAAATATACATTTATAAAGAAACCAGAGGCCTTTCTTCTTGGAATAACAGGTTTGGAATTGCTCAAGAAAGATGTTAAATTATTTTTGTATGCCACAACTGCTGCTCATATTTTGTTAGCTAAAAAGTGGAAAACCAAGAATTACCAACAGTAGAAGAATGGCAGATGAAGATGTTGGATTTTTCGGAGCTAGCCGACCTAACCGGAAGAGTCCGCGACCAGAAGGAAGAGGAATATCAGGAAGAATGGAATAAATTTAATGATTATTTAGTTAAATTTGTTAAGCTAAATTAACCGGAAACAGCTTGCAGATACTTAATAGGCTTAGGATTTTGTTTATGTTAAGTGATGAATTAATATGTTTAATTATATAAGGTGAAGATTTAAGTATGTTAATCTTTAAGTTAAATTTCATAAAAATTGGGATTTGGAAAACCGTTAAAAGGGCATGCAATGAAATTCAACTAAGGGGAAGCGAGGAAGTCACTTAACAAAGTTAATAATGGTAATTTTCAATAAGGCTATGATTTATGTTTGTTATGTTTGTTTGTCTTGTGTGTTTGTTTGTTTCTTTGTTTGTTTATAATATTGTGAAAACCAATAAAATGTTTGGGGGGGGGACATTAGGCAAACCTTTGCTTTGCACTTTGCAATTTTTAGTTGCATTTCCTGAACTTTAAAAGCAGATTTCAGGGTGTTTTGGCTGCACACATCGGGATTTCATGTACTCCACAGAATAGTTGCATTGCATTGTGACATTTTCTGCCTTGAGGCTGCATAAGCAGCCATTTTCCAACATACAGCTTCACTTGATGCTCTTCAGAAACTCCATGAAGCCATTGAGTTGAGTCATCTGGACTTTCGGAGTATGTAGTCAGCAATATGCTGACGACACACAGCTCCACTTCTCCTTTAAACTGGCAGATGTGGCAGTGGATGTGTTGGACCAGTGTCTTGCCTTGGCAATGGACTGGACATGGGCCAAGAAACTGAAGTTCAATGCGGACAAGACTGAGGCACTGTGGGGGGGGTGGCGCTGTGGTCTAAACCACTGAGCCTCCTGGGCTTGCTGATCAGAAGGTTGGCAGTTCAAATCCCGACGATGGAGTTAGCTCCTGCTGCTCTGTCCCAGCTCCTGCCAACCAAGCGGTTTGAAAGCACACCAGTACAAGTAGATAAATAGGTATCGCTGCAGTGGGAAGGTAAACGGCGTTTCCATGTGCTCTGGTTTCCATCCTGGTGTTCCCTTGCGCCAGAAGCGGTTGTCATGCTGGCCACATGACCCAGAAAGCTGTCTGTGGACAAATGCCAGCTCCCTGGGCCTAAAAGCAGAGATGAGCGCTGCACTCCATAATCAAATTCAACTGGACTTAACCGTCCAGGGGTCCTTTACCTTTACTGTTAGTGGATGCAGTGCCAGATTTACGTTTAAGCTGAACAAGCTATAGATTAGGGCCCCACGCTCTTGGGGGGCCCCCAAAAAATTTAAAGACCAAACCTGGATGTACCTTTCCAAAATACAAGATAAAAAACAAATAAAACAAAACCTACATACAGCAACAGTGTTTTGTGTTGTGTAGGCTCCCATTTGTTATGTGCAAATGGCTTTAGATACCTATTAGGTCCATAAATTACCATGTAGCATATATTCAACACAAAAAAGCAACAGTTTGTTGTTGACAAAGGACAGCTGGACATATAAAGGGCCTCATTACCTTCAGTAGCTTAGGGCCTCATCAAACCAAAATCCGGCCCTGAGTAGATGCTTTCCTAGAATGGATGAGTGAGATGTGCTCTGCTCCAGATAGGTGACACTCCCTCTTAAACAGCATATGAGCATGTGCTTGGGGGCAGTTCTGCATCCATTACTGTTGCTTGAGGTTCAAGTGGATGTCACATAGAGGAGGGAGAAAGGTTGTTTTCTGCTGCTCCAGAGAAGCGGACACGGAGCAATGGATCCAAACTGCAAGAAAGAAGATTCCACCTAAACATTAGGAAGAACTTCCTGACAGTAAGAGCTGTTCGACAGTGGAATTTGCTGCCAAGGAGTGTGGTGGAGTCTCCTTCTTTGGAGGTCTTTAAGCAGAGGCTTGACAACCATATGTCAGGAGTGCTCTGATGGTGTTTCCTGCTTGGCAGGGGGTTGGACTCGATGGCCCTTGTGGTCTCTTCCAACTCTATGATTCTATGATTCTATGATTCTATGATTCAGTGATGTGCAGTGCCATCAGCTTGGGCTGGTGACAGCCTAACATCTGTTTTCTACACTCTAGTAACCTAGGGTTACCAGACGTCCCCGGTTCCAGGGAACAGTCCCCAGATTTGCAAATCTGTTCCCCAGAAACGTGGCAGCGGCAGCAGCCCGGAGCCAGCCTGGTAGCGCAGTTGGCTCTGGCTGGCTTCAGGAGCTGCTCGCTGCCGTGGCGCCCACCTTTTCTCCTCTCCGGAAGTCCCCATATGATGTGTCTTGTGCACAACTCATCATATGGGGACTTCCAGAGAGGAAAAATGGTGAGCGCCATGGCAGCGAGCAGCTCCTAAAGCCAGCCAGTGCCAACTGCGCTACCAGGCTGGCTCTGGGCTGCTGGCTGCCACTGCCACTGCTGAAGGGGAACTGGGGACGTCTGGCGGTACAGATCTGCCCCCTTCCCCCTTTGTTTTGACTGATCGGGGGAAGCTCGGGAGTCGCAGGTGGCTGGCCATTGCCGAGTTTTTCAAAAACTCTGTGCATTTAGGTTTCACAGGGTGCAAAAGAAGGGCTTTGCACCTTTATACAATATGCATGTGTTCCTGAGACCAGGGTCTTTTGCCTCACCATCCCCACTACTGACTCCCTGTTGCTACTCAGCTTCCCCCCCAAAAAGTGTCCCTGGATTCATTGAAAAAAAGCTGGTAACCATATAGTAACCTCCAGTGGTGGAGCATGCTTTTATGGTGTCTGGGGTGCACACACGCCGGGGGGGCGGGACATGAAGGGCAAACCGAGCCCACTGTGATCCAGCCAATCCCTTGCTGCCAACACTGCCAGAGTGACACCAGCCCTGAGCCGCTTTCTGAGGCTCGAATGATTGGCAGTGGCCAAATTATGTTATTTATGCAATTACATAAATTACGTTGTCTAATTCCACCTCATTCATTTCAAGGCAGAAGAAACACAATGCAAAATGGCAGGACGTATAATTTGTGGGCTCAAAGCAACAGCAGCAGACACTAATACCAATAGTATTCACTTTATTGATTTCTTTTCTGGACATGGGATGAATAAAAAAACATTGGCAGTTTCCACTCCCATTTCCATTTTCATCAAAATTCTCCAGCATCTCCAACAGTGTGGTGTAGTGGTTAAGAGCGATAGACTCGTAATCTGGTGAATCGGGTTCGCGTCTCCGCTCCTCCACATGCAGCTGCTGGGTGGCCTTGGGCTAGTCACACTTCTCTGAAGTCTTTCAGCCTCACTCACCTCACAGAATGTTTGTTGTGGGGGAGGAAGGGAAGGAGATCATTAGCCGCTTTGAGACTCCTTCAGGTAGTGATAAAGTGGGATATCAAATCCAAACTTCTCCTCTTCTTCTTCTTCTTCTTTTTCTTCTTCTTCTTCTGTTTTTCCATAGGTAGTGTTTATTTGCCCTTAAATGCTTTGGAAACTGATTGAGACCAATGAAGCTCAAAGGGGCTTGCTTCTGAGTAGACATGATTGGATTGCTCTGCTGATTGCTTACTTGCTATGGAAAAAATAGCATAATTGCTATAGAAAAACTGGATCACAGAAAAGAGGTATAAACACAGAAAAAAACAAGAAATGATCACTGTCTATTCAGTACAGTGGTACCTATGGATACGAACGCATCTAGAAGCAAATGTAACTAGCGACGGCATGTCTGCACACACGCGTGTCGCTTTTCACCGCTTCTGCACATGCGTGTAACGTCATTTTGAACATCTGCGCATGTGCAAGCGGCGAAACCCGGAAATAACGTGCTCCGTTACTTCTGGCTTGCCGTGGAGCGCAACTCAAACGCGCTCAACCCAAAGCGCATTCAACCCGAGGTATGACTGTATATAGAAGAGGAAAGGCGCTCAGACGATATAAGGGGTACCAACTTGGATAAAATATTGTGGGAGCCCAGGTAAGCCCTGCCCAACATAATCGATCACATGATGCAGTGCACACACATCATTTGAATGAGAATGCCCTTCACCTTGTGGGGGCCCGGCCCCCTCAAATATTTTATTGTGGGGGCTAAAGCCCCCACGGCCCCTAGGAATTGGCTCCTATGGACAATATCATCCAACAAGTCTCCTGTAATACTGAACATTTCAAATGACTTTTCATAGAAGTGGAAGAAATTAGCACCCCATAAGGCATGATGGCTAATATCACTAAAAGTAATTAACCTTAAAATGAGCCAGACTGGGAAAAAATGGTCATATTCATGGGTTGATAGACTACCTTGACAAGGGCTTTTGCGCCCTTCATTGAGCAGCCAGTAGATAATTGAGATAACTGAATGTGCAGCGATGGTGGGTTCTTCGTTTTTTCACTCAGGGAGGAAGGTCAAGTGGCCTACCCTAGTTATCAATTCTGCAGCCCCATTTCAGACCACTCAGAGTTTGCAAAAGTCTTCAAAGGCAGCCCCACGTGGAATGCACTGCAGTACTTAACAATTTGCATGTCACTAAGGGGACGGGGGTGGCGCTGTGGTCTAAACCACTGATCCCCTTGGGCTTGCCGATCAGAAGGTTGGCGGTTTGAATCCCCGCGACAGGGTGAGCTCCCGTTGCTCGGTCCCTGCTCCTGCCCACCTAGCAGTTCGAAAGCACATCAAAGTGCAAGTAGATAAATAGGTACTGCTCCGGCTGGAAGGTAAATGGCGTTTCCGTGCGCTGCTCTGGTTCACCATAAGCAGCTTAGTCATGCTGGCCACATGACCCAGAAGCTGTACGCCGGCTCCCTCAGCCAGTAAAGCAAAATGAGCACCACAACCCAAGAGTCATCCACGACTGGACCTTATGGTCAGGGGTCCCTTTACCTTTAAGGTATGGCCCACCGAAGGTGACATGTCTGCTCCTGAATCTTAATAGCTGTGCAGAAGAGGAAATTTCAGAAGGTACAACTTGTGGCAACATCACAGTGACATCAGAGCAAGCTATCCAATGGCTACCAGAGGCTCCACCCACAAAAAAAATCTCACAGTGCACTAAATTGCATTGACAATACTGATTGTGTATCGCATTCATTTTGCCCCGCTTTTCTTCAAAGCTTCTCGAGGTTGCATGTTTCCATCACAGCTTTGAGACATTAGACTGAGAGACAGTGACTGCCGCAGGGAATCTGAAGCTGCCCCCCCCCCCCCCCCGTCCTAGTCTATTACAGTGGTACCTTGGTTCTCAAACGCCTTACTACTCAAACACCGAAAACCCAGAAATGTTTCGGTTTTCAAACATTTTTTGGAAGCCGAACGTCCGATGCGGCTGTTGGCTATTGTTTCCGGGGCGCCTGCACTAATCAGAAGCTGCACCTTGGTTTTTGAACATTTCGGAAGTTTAGTGCTTTTGTTTAGTGCTCTCTCTTTTTTTGCTATTAATTTTGCATTTTTGTTTTTGAAGCTTTTTCGGTTAATTTGTTTTTGTGACTGTGTGGAACCCAGTTCAGCTACTGATTGATTGATTGATTGATTGTGTGATTGCAGAAATGGATAAAAGCCCACCCACCATCCAGACAATGACTATAATCAGTGCAGGTAAGAAAAAAAAAATAATTTTTATCATCTATAATATTGTCTTATTTATTTTATGGTACAGTACATTGCTTTCATTTTATGGATCAGTGGTCTCGTTAGATAGTAAAATTCATGTTAAATTGCTGTTTTAGGGGTTGTTTTTAAAAGCCTGGAACCGTTTAATCTGTTTTGCCTTACTTTCTATGGGAAAGCGCGCCTTGGTTTTGGAACACTTTGGTTTTGGAACGGACTTCCGGAATGGATTAAGTTTGAGAACCACTGTACATTGTTATTGCTTGTCTCAGACATGCAAACAATGATACTGACTTTATTCAAAAGAAGAGGGGAGGAAGACCATGGTGCACACAACCATGACATTTTTCAAGTCTTTGTAACGATTATGACTTCCAGGTCTGTCATCACTAGTGTCCAAAAATATAGATAACAGGAAGCACAGAACTATTTGCCCCTTTTCTCAATACATTAAAGCAGTGGTGACTGGGATAGCTCAGTCAGTAGAGCATGAGACACTTAATCTCAGGTTCTGGGTTCAAACCCCACGTTGGGCAAAAAATGCTTACATTGCAATGGGTTGGCTAGGTGACCCTGGTGGTTTGGATTTGATTTGGATTTGATATCCCGCCTTTCACTCCCCTTCAGGAGTCTCAAAGCAGCTAACAGTCTCCTTTCCCTTCCTCCCCCACAGCAAACACTCTGTGAGGTGAGTGGGGCTGAGAGACTTCAAAGAAGTGTGACTGGCCCAAGGTCACCCAGCAGCTGCATGTGGAGGAGTGGAGACGCGAACCCAGTTCCCCAGATTACGAGTCCACTGCTCTTAACCACTACACTACACTGGCTCTCTTTCAATTCTACAATTCTGTGATTTATCTCAACAAGAGAAGCAGGTTTTATTTGTTTTTTAAACAATAATAGTAATAATAAAAAGACTTCGCCACATAACTGATCTTAACTTTTTATTATTTATTACACCAGTCATTACTAACCACTATAAAAAAAAAAGGAGGAAAGTCATTTTCTTTTTTCCCTTTTGGGCAAGATTGGCCTTTGCTGCTGTGGCAACTGCAGATTCCTGTATCGGAGAAATTCAAAAGCAAGGAACATTTTGACATTTAAGTGTTATTGCACGAGGTCGGCTGAAAGGATGGACAGACGGCTTTTCGACATACACAGGCATTTGCCTTTTGAAGTTCCCATTGATTATATTAAATATTTATAAGATTTAAAACAAACACTCTAATATGTGGAGCAGAGATTAGACGTGGAGATTCTGCTCCCATTTCCTAGCATCCAGCCTTTATTTATTTAAAACAAACGAAAAAGGCTTTCGGCATGGTAAAAAAAGGGGGGGGGGAGAAAGAACACTCATTTTCTCCCTCATTAAGATAAAAAAAGGGATAAATTCCTTAGGGATTTGCTTATTTCCTCTCAAAGATCAGATGTCACTGCTGGTGGATGGCCTGAAATCACTGTTTTAACTCTGGGCCATGCTTGCTTGCAGCTGGGGGGAAAATGTATGTAACTAACTTCTATAAATCTGCAACAGTTCAGTGGTTCCATTTTTAGTTTACATATCTCGGCTATTAGTCATAACACAGAAGAACATAAAATAAGGTGGGGAACAACACCAAATTTGTTGCCATTTTTTAATAACTGATTATATGAGTGGATGGGGGGGGGGACTGATTCCATTTCTGCGGTTGCACGGTAAAATATTCACTCCTCAACCCAAAGAAGTGTTACGGAAATTACGGGGGGGGGGCACATCTTTAAAGTTAAATATTACAAATATTATGCCTGAATGTATCCTTTCAGCTTGACAGCTCAGGGAATTTACCTAGCTTTAAAAACAATATAAAATCATCTCCTTTGCCAGTTTCCTCCATTCCAAAGCTATTTTCCCCTTGAAAAAGGACTCCAGGAAGTTCCCAGAGGTGACAATTGCTGGGCTCATTGTTAGCCAAGGGAAGCCAAATCTCATCACCTGACTTGCCTCAGGCTCCAGACATGCAAAGGAAGTTCTATTGTACTTTTGGGTGGTGGGTACTTAAGACATATTTGTCTATGCTAATCTTATACCTGAGTCTTGCCCTGCCATGTCTGCTTATGCTAATCTTGTACCAAGGACTTGTCTGGACATGTTTGCCAAGGTTAACCCCTCCCCTTTTGTGACATGTCAGTGATGTACCAATGATGTAGCAATGATGCTGTACGAACTGTATTCTGGGATATGGTGGGAAAGTTTTAAAAGTCTTTGTCACCCCATCCTCAGGGTTCAAATTTGCTCTTTGAACCTGTTGCACAATAAACTTTGGTCTACAGCTATTTGCTCCGGTTGGCTGGAATCCTTCCTTTATTCCGCAGGGACCCGTGGGCTCTGCCCAACGAGCTGGGTGACTGAGCAGCCTCACACCTAGATTTTTCCGTAACAGAAGCAACCATGAGTTGTTTAGGACATCTTTTTGCCCAGGATTTCCCTGACCCATAAGATTTAATCTCTCTTCCCCCTACTCCACCCTTTTATTACTTGGTCAAATCTTCTCCATTTTGTTCACTTGCGTAGCTTTTGTGTGTTTATATATTGCTGTTTTCTTGATTTGTTGATCGTCCTGTTTTAATGATATCTAGATTTCTGAAATAGTAAGTGGCATATAAGTCATAGAATTGCAGAACTGGAAGGGAACACAAGGCTGATCTAGTCCAGCCCCTTGCAATGCAGGAAACTTTTTTGCCCAGTGTGGGGCTCAAACCCATGAACCCTGAGAGATGAAGAGTCTCATGCTCTACTAAAGCTAAGAAAGAAAGCTGAAGGCAAGGCAGGATGCCCATGTGTCCTACTTTACAAACGGCAATCCTCTATGAAAGACATGCCCAATCTAAGTTAGCGTTGATGATAAAAACAACCATAAGAAGGCAGAATATGAGGTTTTGAATTTGCCCATCAGCAATGAACATCTGGGCAGCAGATTGAGCAGGCACACAGGTCACCTGGCCACCAACATCCCAACTATGACATGATGTATTGCATTTCTACAGTGCCCTACCTTTGTTTTCGTGATTCATTTTTCCCATTTCTGGAGATCGTTTGCCCTTTTTTGGGGGGGGTTAATATATTTTATCAGGCATCCACAAATTTCCCTTAGACATATCTAGACATAATATTTTTTCCCTTTTGTTTTATTGTATTTTGTTCCTTTTGTTTTATTTTCTGTGGGGTTTTTTAATTATTATTCCTCCCCTTAGCTCCCCCCTACCTTCCTTCCTTCATATCATAACCATAATACAATAATCTCTCATTCTTTCAAATCCGGCTCACAAATTTATCATGCTATAATATTGCTTTAAAATAATATATTGCAGCATTATGAGGGGGGGACGCATACCCCTAAATGTTTTGTGAATCTTTGTACTTTTCTCCATTTACTGTATTCCTTTTTCCCAATTTGAACTGTAAATTGGTGATTTTCTTGAGTCAAAATGAGAGTACCCCTAAACCCCTTTTTTAGGGGGGGAAAGCACTGATTATGAATATCCGAAAAAGGCTTCCATTCTTCCAGAAAACAGTCATTGCTAAGTGTTATGTACTGAGCTTTGATCCTAGAACAATAGGCAGCTAGGATCCTAGAAGGCAGCAACCTGATTGGTCCGCAGGAGCTGCCCAATCAGGCTCCAGGAGGAAGTGACTCAGCAACCTGACTGGCCTGTAAGAACAGTCCAATCAGGCTCCAGGAGGGGAGTTGAATCAGCCAATCACATGGGACCCATTGTGTAAATAATGTATCTATAGCCAGAGGTTTGGGGGGGAAAGGACTCACTCACTGTTTACCATGAACTGAAATAAAGAGCACAAAATCAACACTCAGCTCTCGGTGTATTTCACTAAGTGCTCTTATTTTAGCTGTTAGCTTTGCTGATTCAAAGTAGTCCATCACTCATCCATTCCTCTTTTGTGGGAAGGAAAGCATTTACCCTTCTAAGGGGGCCGGGTCATCTGCGTTCGAGGGCCAAGTCTCAGCTCATCTAAGTGATGGTGAGACCAGGTCATGTAAATGATGGAGGCACTTGGCCATTTGGCTTGCCACCTAAAGCATCCCACCCACATTCCTCTGCAGAATGCCAACCTTTTGTGGTGAATGTACAGGTATTCCACCATAGACAAATCAAGCTCAAAAGTGTTTCCCAAAAGCAGACCGAAACATAAAATAAATTGGACACTCTGGGTCAGCGTTAAGAGTCAAAGCTCACTGTTCTTGTCGCGGCTAAGTGGAAGAGTAATGAAATCCCCTCTATACAAGACTGGATCCAAAAGCTGACAGAATATGCCAAATTAGACAGTCTATCAGAAAAAATAAAGAATAAATCAAACCAGGAATTTGTTTCAAAATGGGAGGTTCTCAAAGAATATTTGAAATGTAAATATAGTAGTCTAAACTCTGTTGCAGCATTCGAGGAACTTCAGTAATAGATGTAAGACAGATATAAGAAATAAGATATATTAAGAAAAAGTTTAATTACGATAAAAGTGTGTAATGGCAAAAAGTAATATGAAATCGAAATATGGAATAGACGGGAGGTCGGGTCTTTAGTGTTAAGACCAATTTATGTTTTATTGTTTGTTAAGAAAATTCTGTGTCTATGGTTATTTCTGTGTGTAATTTGGTATTTGGTTTTCTCTTTTTCTTTTCTTGCTGTATCAATAATAATAAAAAAGAGTCAAAGCTCACTGAAGTTCCGCGGACCTCTTCCCATCTGTTGAGGGAAATTTTGATTGTGTCAGACCTATCTGTGAGCTGATTGATAGCATCAGGCTTCTGTAACCGGCAACGGTAGAAAATTTGCCGTGAAGAAACCTATTTCCTACCCGTTTTAATAGACCCAGATAAGCTTCCTGCTGCTAGGAAAGGGACTCTCTCCTCTCCTTCCTGAAGTATATAGGGCAATGGCAGTAGGAGTTGGCCCTGAAACTAACTGCAAGGATGGAGAACTTCACAATCAGGAAAGCCGCAGCAGAAATCGGCTGACTGTGACTCCCTCGCCTTGCCGTTTGGATGGAGCTTTGATAAGCAGCAACGAGATTCTGATTGGCAGCTAAGATATTAGGAAAGGAGACCAGTGCATTTCCTGTCTAGCGTTCTTCGGCATGGAAGAAGGAGCTCCTCCTGAGTGTATATTTGTGATTAATTGTTAACACAAGCAGAGGAGGACTGTAGTGGTAAATTCTGACATAAAGGCATTTTTCATGACAACCCCTATAGTCTAAGGCTGGGTGGTGGTGCTGGGAGATTTTGGTTTGCTCCATAATTTGGAGCAAACCTTTCTGGTCTACACCCAGTAGATCATGGCTGGATCAGAACATAGGCATACTGGACAACAACCATACGAGAAATATGTAAAATAACTAAGCAAGTATTAGAAATCACCCCAGAATTGGCCCTACTATACATCTTCCAAGACAATAATGCCCATTTACACCACAAAGAACTCATAACCCACCTACTTTCAGCAGCCAGAAACACCATAACAAGATACTGGAGAGATCTGTCAGGAGTAAGCATGGACCAATGTACCAAATAGTATAGGAAACAGCCTTACTAGAAAAATTAACCAATAAACTCAAACTGACATGGGGACAAATGGAAGAAGATATCTTCACCCCAGTATGTCTCCCCTTTATCACATACACAGCCCAACAAGACAACAACAAAAATCCACCAACAGCAGACAAATCAATATGGCTAACCTGATCCAAAACATCCACCCACCCCACTCACACATGAATGCAAAGACCACCACAGCCAACCACAAATGAACAACCACACCCTAGGCCAACCCCAACCTCTCTCACCACCAAAGGAACACAAGTGAATAGCACAAAACCTGCACAAGCGACGCTGACACAAAACCCCACATATATTAAGTAAAATAGAAACATTGCCACCCAACCCCACCCCCCCATCTCCCCACCCCTTTCCCCTTCTTCCGAATGTCTCAACAAATGAAACTGTTCTGTAAAAAATGTTACTTGGAGAAAGAGAGAGAGAGAGAGAGAGAGATTGCACACACTTTTGTAAACTAAGAAAATCTTTAATAAAAATACATTTTTTAAAAAAGAACATAGACATACAGATTAGATCATAGAATTGTAGAGTTGGAAGGGACCCCAAAGGTCATCGAGTCCAACCCCTTGCAATGCCGGAATCTCAGCTACAGCATCCATGGCAGACAACCATCCACCCTATGCTTAAAAACCTCCAAGGAAGGAGAGTCCACCACCTCCTGAGGGAGACCACTCCACTGTCAAACAGATCTTACTGTCGGAAAGTCTTTTCCAATGTTTAGTCATAATCTCCTTTCTTGTAACTTGAAGCCATTGGTTCAGATCCTACCCTCCAGAGCAGGAGAAAACAAGCTTGTTCCATCTTCCATGTAATAGCCCTTCGGACATTTGAAAATGGCTATCCTATCTCATGTCTACGGACCTTTCTGAGCACGACTGACTTGACTTAGGCTCTTTTCTGATGAGGTGAGCGGTCCTCTGCCCTAGCTGGGTTTGTGAGATTATCTGCGTAAATAAGCTTAACACATTAGTAGTGCTTAGTTTTGGAAGATTGTTAAGATCTTGTGCCCAAATCTGCAGGAAGATCAGCCAAATATAAATTCAATTTGTGCCGTATCTATAGTTTCAAACAATATCAAAGTACAGAAGATCATTTTTAACATCTCACCCTGCAAAATCCTGGACAGCAGATTTGCTAATGTTCCCTTTGCGAATTGGTGCTGTCCTTGCAAGCATTTAGAGCTGGAAACAGTCTCTCGTGTGTTTTTCTATTGTAGGTTTTATCAAAGATTTAGAGAACGCATAATATATACCCTTATGAGGCAGTTTCCAAGTTGATCCTTTGAGACCATTTTCAGTATCTTCCTTGAGGGTCTAATAATTCCATTACTGAGCAGGTGGCATTATATCTGAATGTTGTATTATCTCTTAGAACTCCTAGGACTTTTGTTCCTAACTTGTCACCTTTGTGCTTCTGAGGCTGTGATTTGTATTTGCTGCTTGTAGTTTCTTTGATAGCCAGTTGACCATAGTAAACATTTGATTGATTGATCTTATGAAGAAGTCCAGTGTCTTCCTCACTCTTTTTTTCATCTTAATATGGTGCTTGCTACGTTTCAGTAAGTGTTTTGTAAAAAGCTCCAAGAAGCGACATTATGATGTGGAACTACTCCCTTGGTTCAGAAGAAAAAAGATGGTGTCCCCCCCCCCCCGGAAGGAAGCCATTTTGTTTCCTCAAATTTGTCCCTACTTCTTTGCTAGACACTGTATGGGGAAGGAGAGGCAGGGGGAGATGGTATTCCTCATCAAGGTTTTAACCTTTAAAGCCCTATACAGCCTAAGACCCTCGTACCTACGGAACCGCCCCTCCTGGTATGTCCCACAGAGGAACTTACGGTCTTCAAACAAAAACATCTTGAAGATCCCAGGCCACAGAGAGGTTAGGCTGGCCTCAACCAGAGCCAGGGCTTTTTCGGCTGTGGCTCCGATCTGGTGGAACACTCTGTCACAAGAGACTAGGGCCCTGCAGGATTTGACATCTTTCCGCAGGGCCTGCAAGACAGAGCTGTTCCACCAGGCCTTTGGCCAGGGCACAGCCTGACTCCCTCCTTTGGCAATCTTCACAGAACTCTAGCCCAATGGTTGCCATCAATTTGATTTGAATTAATTTTAGAATGAAATGATTTTAGAATGTTGTATTATTTTGTTGTTAGCCGCCCTGAGCCCGGCTTCGGCTGGGGAGGGCGGGATATAAATTTTAAAAAATATATTATTATTATTATTATTATTATCAAGATGTACTGCAGAAGTGTTCCGAAGCAAAAACAAAAACCAGCAATAAAAAGGCCACAATATTGTTAGGAGTTTGGGGTGTTCAGCTCTGTGACCAAACCCTTCTAATCCCTGTATCCAGTAAGTGCTAAAAACTAAGCAAGCCAAGCTAGCTTCCCAGTGAGGGGATGGGGAAATAAGGGGCTCATTGTGAGATGGTAAATGGCCCCCTCAGCAGAAAAAGTTAGAGTTGAGAGCAGAGTTTAGCAGTGAAGAAACCTAAAGACCTAAAGCAAGCTGGAGAGAAATCAGAGCAAAATCTGAGAGCAAGGTTTAATATCTGTTTGAATCGAAGGCTGTGGCTATGGGGTGATAATGCTGTGAACCCGCTCCATCGTAGGCTCAGGTGGTACACATCTGTAATTATTATTATTATTATTATTATTATTATTATTATTATTTCTACCCCGTCCATCTGGCTGAGTTTCCCCAGCCATTCCAAGCGGCTCCCAACAGAATATCAATAATAATAATAATAATAATAATAATAATAATAATAATAATGCAATAAAACATCAAACAGTAAAAACTTCCCTAAACAAGGCTGCCTTCAGATGTCTTCTAAAAGTCAGACAGTTGTTTATTTCCTTGACATCTGATGGGAGGGCATTCCACAGCGCAGGTGCCACCACCAAGAAGGCCCTCTGCCTGGTTCCCTGTAACTTGGCTTCTTGCAGTGAGGGAACCACTAGAAGGTCCTTGGAGCTGGACCTCAGTGTCCGGGCTGAACGATGGGGTGGAGACGCTTCTTCAAGTCTACTGGGCCGAGGCTGTTTAGGGCTTTAAAGATCAGCACCAACACTTTGCATTGTGCTCAGAAACGCACTGGGAGCCAATGTAGGTCTTTCAGGACCAGTGTTATATGGTCCCGGCAGCCACTCCCTGTCACCAGTCTAGCTGCTGCATTCTGGATTAGTTGTAGTTTCCGGGTCACCTTCAAAGGTAGCCCCAAGTAGAGCGCATTGCAGTGTAAATAAACCATATATCATAAATACACCATAGTCTCTGCTGTGCCTCATTCCAAAAGGAAACACGAACCCTGGGTAATCGCCAAAACCCCTGGAACTCTTTTGGGGTGGCATGCTAGAATATTTATGTGGTTGCCATATTGATGGCTGTGTATCTCTGAAGATGATTCTTCATTGAATACTGAGGGCAAAAACTGATCTCTACAATCCTGCTGAAGTTAGCTTTCTTATCACAATTCTTAGTTAGGATCTGGACTAACAGAATTCATGATTAAATTAAGATTGGCATGTGAAACCAAGAGATAAGATGGGTATTGATGGATCTGCAGGGGAGAAGGAGCTCAGTCAAATGGCATCTCAACATTTCCGCTGGCTAAATTCAGAAATGCAGATTTCAGTGATTCAACAGCACTTTTTGGTGACTCTAAATAGTATTTTCTCTCCGCTCTTTTTTCTCCCCCTTCGAAACAGGCACACACAAAATTAAGTGACAGTTTGTGTGGCACACAAGTGAGCACAATTAAGAAAATTCATATTGTCGCCTCCTGAATAGACTTGTCACATTAGTATTCAGAGTTTTTGTCTGGTGACAGTGAAGTATCAAAAAAGATCCCGAATTCTAAAAAAGAGGAAGAAGCAAAAAATCTATTGTGCCACAAGATCTAATCTTTGTCTGCATGTAATTGCCTTATTAAAAGATTTGCAAGCGAACTCCTTCTGTGATTCTAAAGGAGACAGAGAAGAAAAAGGCACGCCGCTTAAACTGAAAGAAAAGAAAATACACACCGCTAACGCTCCCCAAACTCTTCTTATTATATGACAACAATGTGTAATCCAAACTAAAAGTTAGATCTGCAGCCTCCTAGCATTTTAGCAGCGGCAAAGACACAACCGTGGCAATCTAGCATCCATGTGTGGTTTCATATTTAAGCCCAAAAGAGATGAATTTGACTCTGCATAGCCTTCAGCTATGCTTGGCAATATGAATTATGCTGGGTATTATCCATCTAGTTGCTGCATTTATATCCCATCCTTCCTCCAAGGAGCTCAAGGTGGCATACCTCCCCCTTCCTCATTTTATCCTCGCAACAACCCTGTGAGGTAGGCTAGACTAAGAGACAGTGAATTTGCACCCCCATGTGAGCTTCAAGGCTGAATAGTGACTTGAACCCCAGTCTCCCAACACTTTTAATCAGTATACCATACTGGCTCTCTAGTTAATTTTATCTCTTTCCCTCCTCTCTCCCCTCCCTCCCCATTGCCCAATTGATTTAGCAAGCGAAGCCGGTGGGGTGGGGGCTACAATTTATGTTGCTAATAGGAGCAAGGCCAGATTCCTTGTCTGTCTCAGCCACCAACAGTTTCCGCACTCTGAGGCTTCCCATCAACAGAACTGCTCCGCAATTCGGCGGAAGAAAAAGGAGCAATTGCCCAATATTGTCACCAATGCCAATTAAATTTCATCTGTGTGAGTAGAAGGCAACTAATCCAGAATGCGGCAGCTAGACTGGTGACTGGGAGCGGCCGCCGGGACCACATAACACCGGTCCTGAGAGATCTGCATTGGCTCCCAGTACGTTTCCGAGCACAATTCAAAGTGTTGGTGCTGACCTTTAAAGCCCTAAACGGCCTCGGTCCTGTATGCCTGAAGGAACGTCTCCACCCCCATCGATCAGTCCAGACACTGAGATCCAGTGCCGAGGGCCTTCTGGTGGTTCCCTCGTTGCAAGAAGTGAGGTTACAGGGAACCAGACAGAGGGCCTTCTTGGTAGTGGCGCCCGCCCTGTGGAACACCCTCCCTTCAGATGTGAATGAAATAAGCAGTTATCTTCTCTTTAAAAGACATCTGAAGGGAGCCCTGTTTAGGGAAGTTTTTAATATTTAATGCTGTATTGTTTTTAACACTTGATTGGAAGCCACCCAGAGTGGCTGGGGAAACTCAGCCAGATGGGTGGGGTATAAATAAATTATTATTATTATTATTATTATTATTATTATTATTATTATTATTAGGTGACACATTCTTTTACCCCTTTGGCCTATTCTCCCCATTCCTACACACACACATAGATATACAGATATATAATCGCTTACTTTGGACTGTAGAGAAGGCATGGGACTGCCCCCTTGCCAACTGAAATTGTTGCCTTATAAAAACCACCCCACAGATAAAGTAACGAAGCATCATAACACAGGCTTCTGTTATGGGCAATTGTGTTAATTCACCTCATTCCCGCCTTGCACATAACATTCTCTGTACAAGAGAAAAGAAAGAGCCAAGACGCATTTTATTTCTTTGGGACACTGGTGGCGCTTTGGTCTAAACCACTGAGCCTCTTGGGCTTGCCGATCAGAAGGTCAGCAGTTTGAATCCATGTGACAGGGTGAGCTCCCATTGCTCTATCCCAGCTCCTGCCAACCTACCAGTTCGAAAGCATGCCAAAAAGTGCAAGTAGATAAATAGGCACCACTGTGGCGGGGAGGTAAACAGCATTTCTGTGCACTCTGGCACTCGTCATGGTTTCCCGTTGCGCCAGAGGCGGTTTAGTCATGCAGGCCACATGACCTGGAAGGCTGTCTACGGACAAACGTCTGCTCCCTCGGCCTGAAAGTGAGATGAGTGCCACATCCCATAGTCGCCTTTGACTAGACCTAACTGTCCAGGGGTCCTTTACCTTTTTACCTTTAGTTAAACTATGGAACTCACCCCCACAGGAGGATACTACCATAATGGGTCTAATTACAGGTGGAGATGAATCAGCGTACAGGGAGGAGGTTCAAAAAGTATCTACATGGTGCCTAGAGAATAATTTGCACCTAAATATTAGCAAGACAAATGAGATGGTGTTGGACTTTCAGAGGAAGAGAGGGGAACTAGCCCCATTGTATATTGGGGGGCTGTGTGGAAAGAGTGTCTTCCTTTAAATTTCTGGGAGTTTACCTTAGTGAAGACCTCACTTGGAGAAACAATATAACCCAGGTCGTTAGGAAGGCCCAACAGAGACTCCATTTCCTCAGGGTCTTCCGAAAGAACAATGTCCTCTCATATTGTATCACAGTGTGGTATGCTGGCCTGACAGCCACGGACAGAAAGTCTCTACAGAGGGTGGTGAATACAGCTGTCCCTTGAGTCTGCTAGATGACATCGCAAGGGATCGTTGCCTTAGGAGAGCGAGAAAAACTCTCAGGGATGACTCACACCCTGGCCAGCACCTCTTTAATCTTCTACCCTTGGGCAGGAGATATAGAAGTATAATCAGTTGTAAGGTAAAGGTAACGGGACCCCTGACTATTAGGTCCAGTCGTGTCCGACTCTGGGGTTGCGGCGCTCATCTTGCTTTATTGGCCAAGGGAGCCGGTGTACAGCTTCTGGGTCATATGGTCAGCATGACTAAGCTGCTTCTGGCGAACCAGAGCAGCACACGGAAACACCATTTATCTTCCCGCCGGAGCGGTATCTATTTATCTACTTGCACTGGTGTGCTTTCGAACTGCTAGGTTGGCAGGAGCAGGGACCGAGCAACGGGAGCTCACCCCGTCGCGGGGATTCGAACCGCCGACCTTCTGATCAGCAAGTCCTAGGCTCTGTGGTTTAACCCACAGCGACACCCGCGTCCCTATAATCAGTCGTACCAACAGGCTGAAAAACAGTTTCTATCCGTGGGCTGTTAGGCTGCTGAACGGAAAATAATATAGTGCAACTGACTTTCGGGGTTGGTGTGTTGTGCGACAAGCACACAGAGTGCAATGAGATTGAGTGTTTGTGGGGGGGGGGAGGCTCAGTTAATTTCATTGTACACAGGTTGTACATTGACAATAAAGGTATTATTATTATTATTATTATTATTATTATTATTATCAAGGTGAACAGGGTGCTGTTGGGCTCAGGTCCTGATTGCATGCTTCCCACTGACATCTAGTTGGCCACTGTGAGAACAGGCTGCTGGTCTGGGTGGGCCACTGGCCTGATTCAGCAGACTTTCCCTATGTTCCCTAAATACTTTGACCCTGTGTTTGCTTATTTCCTCTGTCCTCCTAAACCATTCTCCTTTTGCATCACGCCTTTTTAGCTTGCAAAGCTGAGGGCAGGGGCTTTGCTTCCCCCCACTTATTCCCCTTTTTATAGTGATTTCATAGTGGAATAAAAAATACGTGCGGAAATAAGAGCTCCAATAGCAAGGCTCAGATTGCAATCTTATGCACACTTGCATGTTTGCCTGTTGTGTTTCCATTCCCCCCACCCCAAGAAGGTGCTGATGTTTCATATAGTCAGTGCACTCCACATTCAGCCAGCTAAGTTTGCTAAATGCCTGGAAGCAATCTTTTAGGTCTTCCCAGTTGAATGAATTATCCTTGCCTTTCTTAATGAGTGTCTTAAAGAAGGTTATGCCAAAGCCGTGGAGCCACCCCTAAGAAGGCCCTGTTTGAAGCATCCAGAGAGCTTCCTTCACAAGTACATAGTGCTCAGAAAGTGCTCAGGAGCAGAAATTCTGCAGCTCATTTTAGAAAATGGGGGGAGGGGAGAGATATACAAATTATCCTTCAGGTATACTCAGCCTAGATAATTTATGACTTTATAGAAGATGACTGGTACCTTGGGGAGGGGGTGTGTGACTAAAGGCAAATGAGCAAGACTATATCAGATATGTTCCCTACAACCAAGCCTCCCCAAGAAAGCTCTAATATTTAGAAATGTACAGATTGATAAATGCGGCGGGGGGGGGGGTGATTTGGGGACCAAATGTTGATACAGCCCTGTGAAGGAAAATACTATTTTCATTCTCCTCTTTGTCCTTCGGTTGACTGCAATCCATTTAATAGCTGCAATTTTCATTGATGGGGGTTCATAAAATGGTTTGGGACTAATCATTGATTGTTATAAACATTTCATTCTTTAATCAGTAATTCCTATTGAGCTTCGCTGTAGTTAAAACGATTAATCACGGAGCACTGGCATTTAGCCCTTACATAACGTTGGAAAGGCTCTCCGATCTAGAATTAAGTCCGCTGTGCTTCCTAGAAGGCCTTATTTCAGCCTGTTGTCAGATTTAATTTCATTTTGCTCCGCTTCGTCTGTGTGATGGTTATTTTCAACAAGATACACTTGTGACCTGGTCTGCATCAAAGATGGAGAAGCTTCTTCAGCAGTCTGAGGGCAGCAGTGTCTCATGGGGAGCCCCTAGGTGGTGGTGGGCGGAGCCAGAGGCAAATGTGGGTGGAGCAATGGATGTGACACAGACCATTCTACATTCCAGCCTACAGTCAGACTTTGTAGACCAAGGGTAGGCAACCCAAAGCCCAGGGGCCGGATGCGGCCCAATCGCCTTCTCAATCCGGCCCTCGGACGGTCCAGGAATCAGCGTGTTTTTACATGAGTAGAATGTGTGCTTTTATTTAAAATGCATCTCTGGATTATTTGTGGGGCATAGGAATTCATTAATTATTATTATTATTATTTTCAAAATATATGTCTGAGGGACAGTGGACCGGCCCACGGCTGGAAAAGGTTGCTGAACCCTGTTGTAGACCAACCCTCTCAAGCACCTCCCTCATTCCAGGCAAACAAGAGAGCCAAAGGACTCAAGAGAGCCAAAGGACTCAAGGAAAGCCTAGAGTGTCTGAAGTTTGGCCCCTGGACCTGGGGTTCTCCACCCCAGTCTACATAATAGAATATTTTTGCTGTGTACCTTCAGCTTGAATCATTGAGGGAAGGAGGGGTTGCCAATGGAGAAGTAGCTGAACAGATACCAGAGTAAAGGTAAAGGGACCCCTAACCATTAGGTCCAGTCGTGACCGACTCTGGGGTTGCGGTGCTCATCTCGCTTTATTGGCCAAGGGAGCCGGCGTACAGCTTCCGGGTCATGTGGCCAGCGTGACTTAAGCCACTTCTGGCGAACCAGAGCAGCGCATGGAAATGCCGTTTACCTTTCCGCCGGAACAGGACCTATTTATCTACTTGCACTTTGACGTTCTTTTGAACTGCTAGGTTGGCAGGAGCTGGGACCGAGCAATGGGAGCTCAACCCGTCTCGGGGATTCGAACCGCCGACCTTCTGATCGGCAAGCCTTAGGCTCTGTGGTTTAACCCACAGCGCCAGATACCAGAAGACAAGGGCAAATGAAACAGTACAACCTACAAAAGCCGTCCTGTTGAGCCAAGGAATTTGGGCGTGGATATGACGTCACAAGTGTTGGGATGAAGCTCAGAGTGCATTGAAAGTGGGTGGGTTAAGCATGGAGAGAAAGTGATGAGTTCTCAGCTGTGTGTGTGTGTGTGTGTGTGTGTACATTGTTTGACTTCTCAGCCCTTGAATACACTGAAGAATGCACATTGCCACTTGATGCAGGGTCAAAGGGATCTTTTGCATGTGAGAACGGGTCGTCACAGATCTATAATGCGACAAACAGACCTTTCACATCACCTCAGTGGAATCAGTTCACACATGCAGCTGTCCATCAAATGTGCGAACCATTGCATGGCCACTGACAGATGAATATCTGAACAGAGCCTGCCAAGAAACCATGCACTTGAAGTGGTATATTGGAGAAGCTGCAACCATCAAGTGATAACTACTCCTGGTTAACCAGGCTCAAACCTGCATGATTAATGTGTTTCCAACACATGTACATATCTCATTTACACATTACATTTTTAGGGATACACTTTTAAAAAAACGTATACGTCAAAAAAATGTGAGAGTGGTATTTCAAAACACCACAGTTAAGTGGAGTGTATGCTTTTTACGCACAGAGAGAAAACGGTGGACGTCCTCTTGTCTGCCTGCCTTCAGAAAGGGTTTCATTGAAGGAAAACCATCCATCACCGGAAAGCTACAGCAGAGATAGTGAACCGAAATGGGCTTTCAGTTTCTGAAGACTATTCCTCCCACCCCTCTACCTCCCCCCACCGCTCTTCTGCCTTTGGATACAAGTGACTGGGCTCTCTCTCTCTCTCTCTCTCTCTCTCTCTCTCTCTCTCTCTCATTATCATTCTTCAAAACCTGGCGCTCTCCCGATGATAATCGCTTGGATCTGTCTCCCCAATGCTTTCTGGCTGGTCTTTTTTGGGGGGGGGGGGTGGGGGTGGGGAGGAGAAAGAAGAGGGGTGGTCTGCTGCTTCCTTTCTGATTGGTCACCCATCTCTCCTTTTGTTTTGGAGATGATTATAGAATTGACTTTCAAGTGCTGGTCTCTCCTCCCTACTTACCCTTATGGTACACCCAGCATCGGGCGCTTAGAAAATTCTTAAGACTTCTTTTATGTAAAGGTTGTGACAAAGCATTATGAGCTTGCAATGGTAAGTGCCCTTTTATTATTACACTTTCTCTTTCTCTCTTTCCTTTTGCATTAGACAACCACGGGTCGTGTTTTCTTGGGAGAGCGGGGAGGGGGAATAAGAGAGGCTTTGGGGGGTGGGACTGCTTCAGAATAACCACCCAAGCTCTTTCAAAGTGCACAGAAAGCGATACTGGGGAAAACTTCAGCTGTTTCTTGCGAAGCAAGGCAAAGGCTGTAGAATCAGTCTGCCTGCCTGCCAAAGGATTTTGCATATATATTTGCAAAATATATGTGCAAATATATATATATATATCTGCATATACGATATATGTATTGCATATCTCTATGTATGTCTCTGTTCAGTCCAGAATCAGACCCACAACCTGAGGATTGTGCTCTGAATTCTGCCCCAGAAGAGAAGAGAGTCCAGTCATAATCTAGCACCGCCCAAGAACAATAGAACTCCGTCTCCCATTCAAAAACTAGACCCGTCTTCTTCTCGCTTGCACGTCTGGTCTGTCTGTCTGTCTCTGTGTGTGTGTGTTTAACCCTCCCATCCATCAACTGGCATTAGCTCAGCGCTAGAGAGAAATTGACACGCACACCAAAGGCATTACCTAAATACCACGCAGCTTCTCGCTCGAGCTGCAACCCGACGCATCCCATTGGACTCAATGGGCCTTACTTCCGAGTAGACCTGCTGCCTAGTAGGCTTCCACGACCGCTGAAAGGCGGAGGGAAGGAAAAGTCCCTAAGCATGAGACAGGGAAGTAACATATAAACTTGCATCCTCGCCTTGCAGCCCGGTGGATAAAATGTGATCTTGTTAAATGGGGAGGGGAGGCGTCGGAATGGATCCCAGGGCTGCTCTGCCTTAATAGTTGCCTCGGGGGCGGGGTCTTTCAAGAGGAGCAGTTTGTCTGCATCAGGGGTAGCCAATCTGGTGCCCTCCAGATGTTGCTGACCTTTGGCCACGCTGGCGGGGGCTGATGGGAGTTGGAGTCCAGCCACATCTGGAGAGCACCAGATTGGCTGATGCTGGCTGTTATGTTTGAGGTGCAGCCAATCATCTCCTTTCTCCCGGCTCACTGTTTTTATTAGCTCCTGCGCCTTTAATAGCAGCTGAAAGTGCATATTTTAGGAAAGATAAGACTGATGCCCATGCTTCAAAAAAGCAGATCTGGCTGCTGTAAAAAGAACTCAAGAGAAGGCTAAGCTAGCTATCTTTCTGGATGATTGGCAGCTTCTCCAGCTACACTTTTATTACTGAAATGGGGGTCAACAATAGGACCATGTTTACCATCTTTCAGTGTGTGTGTGTATCAAGATAATGAGAAAAAGCATAGGAGAAGGGCTTGGTTTTGAAATATTGGCCACCCGAAATACAGAACCTGTTAAGAAAGAGGGACATATTCAAAGCAGCTGAGAAACACCATCTTAAGAAGAAGTTAGTTCAGTGCCTTGTTCCTTTTGTTGCATCTTTATGCATCTAGGTGATTGATACTTTAAAGCCAAAATTCACCATTTCAAGTACTGATTCTCTGAGAAATTTGGCTGCAATTACCCACCTCCCTCTGACCCCAATGGAGGCAGGTTGCAAGAAGCTGGGAGCTGGCCTCTGGTTTCATATTGCATCCTATTGCTGCTATTATTATTTTTTCAGCAGCTGTAATTGATGCATTCATTGCAGGCCAGATCTGCTGCCCCTGTAGATCCTGCTGGCTGAGGCAGTCTCCTCACTTTGCCTCATGGCTGGGCTGGCTCTGTTTGGGAAGTCGTATCACCCTATATTCTAAGTGAAATCAACTCGAAAACAGACCGCTGTGCTCCTTACTGGAAAAAAGAAATCAAATAGTGTTATGCTGAAAAATTCTTAATACCTTTGATTCCATTTTACAGAAGGCACATGTGAGTGGTCTTCAGTTTTACTCAAAAGTAGGCCCTAGATAGAGGGACGTGGGTGATGCTGTGGGTTAAACCACTGAGCCTAGGACTTGCCGATCAGAAGGTCAGCGGTTCGAATCCCCGTGACAGGGTGAGCTCCCATTGCTCGGTCCCTGATCCTGCTAACCTAGCAGTTCGATAGCACGTCAAAGTGCAAGTAGATAAATAGGTACCACTCTGGCGGGAAGGTAAATGGTGTTTCCGTGCCCTGCTCTGGTTCGCCAGAAGCAGCTTAGTCATGCTGGCCACATGTCCTGGAAGCTGTACGCCGGCTCCCTCAGCCAGTAAAACAAGATGAGTGCCGCAATCCCAGAGTCGGCCACGACTGGACCTAATGGTCAGGGGTCCCTTTACCCTTTACCTTTAGGCCCTAAATAATGTTAGGCTTATAAATTTCAAGAGGTCGGCTCGGAATACCACCCTATGTAAGCCAGAGTTGCCTCCAAAAATTGGTTATCATTGTTTTCCTTTAAAAGGGATGGGTGGGTCCAAAGTAGGCCCAGAAAGTGCTGGAAAGGGATGAGGTTTGCATGAAAGGTCTGCCATCTGGCCTTGACATTGATCACATCTCCTTATCCATCAGAAAACCTCTTAATTGGTCCAAGATGAACTTTGTCCCCAACTGAACACTCTGCATTGCTTGATGTTTTATCATGTTTTTAATATTCTGTTGCAAGAATGTCCAGAGTTAGAAACAATAAAGTTGTTGTTGTTGTTGTTTGTTGTTATGGTCCCTGGAGTAGTTTTTCTGGAGCAGAAAACCTAGTATACAGTGGCACCTTGGTTTACAACCATAATCCGTTCCGGAAGTCCATTTTTAAACCAAAACAGGTTGTAACCCAAGGCGCGCTTTCACCAATGAGGCCTCCCCCCAAAAATTGTTTGTAATCCAAAAAAAAAAAAAAAAAAGTGTTGTAATCCACAACAAGGTTGCAAACCGGGACACGCACTTCCAGGTTTGATGTGTTTGTAATCCAAAACGTATGCAAACCAAGATGTATGCAAACCAAGGTACCACTGTACATGTTTAGTATACACATATACTCCTAAGGCAATATACTCCTTGTGATTATTGCAAGACAGGAAGCACATGTGAGGAGCACATCAGACTGCATTGTATATTTCTCCACTTCTTGTTAGCATCTACAGTAACCAGAGGTACCACAAAGAAAGAGGGCGTTGTTTGGTTTTGGAACAACAAATAGTGTTTACAAGTGATGGCAATATGAACTGCAGACGAGGATTTCGTCAGTAACTACTAACGACGCCTCAAGGAGGTCCTTCCTCTTGGACCAAGCTCTCTTGAGCCAGTATTGGGATGTTAGTTGAGATGTTGATGCTAGTTGGTTAGTAAGTAGGAAGCTACTCTCCTGTTCGTGCAAGTTTTGCAAGATTTGGGGAAGGCGTCTTGCTATCTCAAAATACAAAAGCTTCAATATACTGTTAAGGGGAGGTCAGATGGGGAAGGGTTTTCCTTGGTGTTACACGGCAATCATGGTGTGGAAAGCTATCCCTGAGATGGGATGGGATACAACGGTGTGGGAAAGGAGCCAAAACCTACCCTTATTCTGCATGTGCCAAAACAAAACAAAATGGTGCACTCATTGTGGATGGGAAAAAATTATTTCTTGAGGAGGAAGTGACAAGCAAACTGTGAAATCCTTTTTAATGATTTTTGTAAAAGGAGTGTGAGATTTGTGTGATTTATCATGTCCAAAAATGGGAGGTTTGCAGAATTGTGCAAGTGTTGCAATTACACCTGTGCAGCAGTTGTACAAAAAGGCGTTTCAGTACCCAGGAGAGCAACTCACCAACCAGAAAGAAAAACCAGCCCTATGCTCCTAACAGATGCTTGGGCAGCCAAAATGAGCAGCAGAAACCCAAAAAAAGGGTATGGTTGCATCTTTCTAAAATTTCTTTTTCAAAACCCTCCCCTCCCACCTAAAAAGCACGAGTGCAGAAGAGAAGCTTAAGGAGATTGTGTTATTTCAGTTTTTTCATTGACTTAGGGAACGTAGAAATGTTGCCATGTCTTGATGATCTAGATTAGTCTTATGAATAAAGTGGAAAATACATACCAAAAATAAAAACAACTAACACATTTGATTGTTATTTAAGCTTTTGTGGACTAGAGCCCACTTCTTCAGATGTATGGAGTGTGATCTTCAGTTGTTGGGGGTGTTGCACACACATACACACACATATGTGAATGTAAATGTGGTGGTGTTGGGGAATGTAAATGTTGTGTGTAAATGGCAATGGAACGCAAATATTAAGTCTGCAACTGTTGGCAATGATGGCTGGGGCTGGCTGGACATCCAGCATCATGCAGAGGGAAACAAGGTTCTCAGCCCTGCATGACAGGATGCCATGCTCAAAGTATGTAATTCTTTCGAGAAATTTGTTTTTTTTAAAAAAATGATATTTATTAAAAGTTTAAAAATTACAGAAAAAAGAAAAAAGACAATAAAAAAGAAAAAAAACATAGAAAAGCAATACAACAATACAGCAAAAAGAAACAAAGGGGGGAAAAACTAAAACACACATCCAATATTCCATGTCTTTACCTTTCCTTTACTTGTTTCATCGACCTCCTGACACCTCCCTTTTTTTGTATTCTAGTTCAATTCACTATTTCAGCAAATTCTTCCCATCTTTCTCAATTTTTTTTTCTATAATTTATCTTAACAATCTAACCTTAATTTTTTTCATTTTAACCCGTTATCAATCAGCTTTTACTTAATTCTTTGTTGCATTTCTACTAAAACCATATAACTTCATTCCAGCATCCTTCTAACACTCATTAATTTTACAGTGTTTCTGTAAGTATACTTTGAATTTTTTCCAATCTTCTTCCACCGACTCTTCTCCCTGGTCTCGGATTCTGCCAGTCATTTCCGCCAGTTCCATGTAGTCTCTTTCGAGAAATTTGTTCCTGTTCCATTTACAGGAAATGTATAAACACAGCTCTTTGGTTTCCTGTTTGCAAAGGCGTACAGAACTCAGAGGAGGCATTCTACCATGTAGGAGAGATCAGTGATATGATCATCTGACTTTTTTAAAAAAACAGCAGCAACTTTAAATAAGTTGTGTGGGACTCTGGTTTTGAGTGGGGAAGTAGTGTTCACAGGAGATATGGCAGGTATTTGTAGAATTTGTACTGTTAAAACGGAAACGGGTCAAACCATCGCAAGAGGTTGGATAGTTACAATGGAATGGTCTCAGGGGTAGGCTGCACATTTTTATTTTTTTATTTTTATTATTACTTTGTCAATAAAATAAACCACAAAATCGGAAGGGGGAGGGGAAAGTAGTGTTCAGAGGTGGGGCTTCTGTGACTCATGCCTATTTTCCATCCCTTGGAGTTCCTGGTAAGTGGGGTGGGGGTTAAGACAAAGGTTTCGATATTGTGCCTGTCTTTTCTTATTGCATGGCTAATAGCATCTTGAAGTGTGTATAGCATTCCTCCTCTGATACATTCAAGAATAAATAATCTTTCATGCTTCATAATAACTACAAATTATTAGCAAAGTTTATCAGCAAAGGGCAGATAACGCACTCCCCTCTTTTTAAGACAAGGGATTTTCTTACTTTGAATGGCATAGTAATAATTATACTACTACTACTACTACTAATGTTATTATTTGTATCCCGTCCATCTGGTTGGGTTGTCCCAGCCACTCTGAGTGGCTTGCTGCTTATATAAAATCAGACATTAAATGCTTTCTGATACAGAGCTGCATTCAGATATCTTCTAAAAGTTGTATAGTTATTTATCTCCTTGACATCTGAAGGGAGGGTGTTCCACAGGGCGGGGACCACCACCGAGAAGGCCCTCTGCCTGGTTCTCTGCAACCTCGCTTCTCACAGTGAGGGAACTGCCAGAAGGCCCTCGAAGGAGGACCTCAGTATCCAGGCAGAACGATGGGGGTGGAGATGCTCCTTCAGGTCTACTGGGCCGAGGCCGTTGAGGGCTTTAAAGGTCAGCACCGGCACTTTGAATTGTGCTCAGAAACATTCTCGAAAACCAAGCAGAAACACGAGTCAGCAGTTCACTATGGCGAGCTGCATTGCATTTCTGTTTAAATTATAGCAATAATTTCCAAATTGGCATCAATACATATAAATTAGAACTTGCAAATATCAAGCAAATATGTGCTATATCCTTTGACCTCTTTTATGGTTGCTGTGTTTCCTCTCTTCTGGCAAATTGTAAATGACCTTAAGAACATAAGAGACCTGCTGGCCCAGACCACCAGCTCATCTAGTCCAGCATCTTGTTCTCATAGTAGCCAACCACATCACAGAATCATAGAATTATAGAGTTGGAAGGGACCCCTAGGGCCACGAGTCCAACCCCCTACAACAGGAAACGTGATAAAAGATACTTACACCTTCCAGTGATCCATGCACATATCCTGGAAGGGACAGCTGTGTCGATGTCAGAACTGCTCGTTATAATATTTGAAAACTGATGTTAGCTTGGCAGCCTATGAAAAAGCAAATATATTTGTGAGAAGCCCACAAGCAAAATCCAAGTGCAACGCTTCTCTCCCCAGCCGCTCAGGGTGTAGAGCAGGGGTCATCAAACTTTTTCAGCAGGGGGCTGGTCCACTGTCCCTCAGAACTTGTGGGGGGCCGGACTATATTTGGGAGGGGGGAATGAATGAATTCCTATGCCCCACAAATAACCCAGAGATGCGTTTTCAATAAAAGCACATACTCTACTCAAGTAAAAACACCAGGCAGGTCCCACAAATAACCCAGAGATGCATTTTAAATAAAAGGACACATTCTACTTGCGTAAAAACACCAGGCAGGTCCCACAAATAACCCAGAGATTCATTTTAAATAAAAGGACACATTCTACTTGTGTAAAAACACCAGGCAGGTCCCACAAATAACCCAGAGATTCATTTTAAATAAAAGGACACATTCTACTTGTGTAAAAACACCAGGCAGGTCCCACAAATAACCCAGAGATGCATTTTAAATAAAAGGACACATTCTACTTGTGTAAAAACACCAGGCAGGTCCCACAAATAACCCAGAGATGCATTTTAAATAAAAGGACACATTCTACTTGTGTAAAAACACCAGGCAGGTCCCACAAATAACCCAGAGATGCATTTTAAATAAAAGGACACATTCTACTTGTGTAAAAACACCAGGCAGGTCCCACAAATAACCCAGAGATGCATTTTAAATAAAAGGACACATTCTACTTGTGTAAAAAAGCACTGATTCCAGGACTGTCCACAGGCCGGATTTAGAAGGTGATTGGGCCAGATCCGGTCCCCGGGCCTTAGTTCGCCTACTCATGGTGTCGAGCCTATGAGTTGATACATCTAATGGCCAGCATGGAAGGAAAAGAAATATGTGAGATGCTTAGGCCAGGCTTAGCCATGTCTACCTGAAAAGAAGTGAGATGGCTGACAACTTGGCATCCCACTTTGTTCATTATTAAATTGATATCCCACCCTCCTCTGATACATCCCTACCCTCTCTCCCAAAAGGAGCTCAGGCTGGCAAATGCAGACGACTCCATCACATGTGGGTTCACAACAGGATTGTTTTCCCTCACCCCCCTAAATGCCTCCGATTCTGGAACCAGAAACAAAATTAACTTAGACTGCAGACCTATACACACTGCAGGGGTAAATTCCATTGAACTTTCTGGTAGCAAGGGAGGTGTGTGTTGTGCGAAGAAATGATTCCAGCAAGCGCAGCTTTCCCTACCCCACAATAAGCTGCTTAAATGCTCTCTTATGCCCAACTCTTGCAGATACAGGAGCTGTCTTGCCCCATAGTCATGTATTTTAATTTTTTTAGCAACCCTAAAAAAGAGGCCAATCAGCAAAACGGGGTCCTTGTACTTCTGGAGGAGTGGCTGGCTGAGAATGTCGTGCTTCTTTAGGGGAAGGGGCGAATCTATTTTTGACTGCCATTTGTTAGCAAGTCAAGCATTTTCTTCTAAAAATATGCCCAGCTCTGACGTCCTGGCGGGTGCATTCTAAGAATGCAGTGATGTCTTTAATGTAGGAAAGCACAAGCCCGGTCATCTATGCTAACCATGCTGTTTTGGACACATGTTGTGGAGAGGGATATCCAGCTTTCTCAATTTCCCTGCCCACCAGCATATGATGTCCTTGCACTTAATTCCTCCCCACACTTTTTGTTGATTTGTTTCTAAGCAAGCAGGCAATTAGATTTCACATTAAACTGAGCAAGCATTGATGGGGTTTTGTATGCTACAGTGCATCGTATTGTTCTGTGCATGTGAAATATGAAACAGATGGCCAAGGGAGCCCAGGAAAAAAGTGTGTATGTGGGGGGGGGGGGAGAGAGGGAACTTGCTGTGCCCTTTTTAATAAGACCTTAATGTTAAGCGAAGTGGCAGTTAAGTGCTTTCTCAAACACAACTTTTATGATTACTGTTTTCTTTATAAAAAGACAAAATGTGTGTGTGTGTGCTGTGTTTGCATAGTTTTCACTGCAAACTAATGCCATTCAGTTACTGAATTATCACGGCATGTTTCCCATGCAGTTGTTTGCTCGGAGCAGAACAGTGCAATGAGACAGAGGATCCCCTAAATGCATCAGGATCTCAACCTATACATTTGTTCACTTACTGCAATAGTCACATCAGTTACCCTGCCCACTTCTGTCCCTAAGTACCCCTGTCATGTATCCATCAGAAGTTTGCCCATGAGCAAATGTAGTTGGGAAAAAAAGGATGCTCACCACCCTGGTCTCTAGGCAACCTTCGGCCCTCCAGATGTTTTGGCCTACAACTCCCATGATCCCTAGCTAACAGGACCAGTGGTCAGGGATGATGGGAATTGTAGTCCAAAACATCTGGAGGGCCAAAGGTTGCCTATGCCTGCTCTAGACCATCTTGATTGGCTTCTCAGTTACTATGCATGGGCCTCAATTTGCCAAGTACTGCAGACCCCCCCTCCCATTTTTCAAAAGCCAAGCCATGGACCCCCTACTTTTGAAATGTTGATTTTATGTGAATGGTGCCACAGAACCCCCTGGGTGGGTTATGCAGACCCAGGAAGGGGGTGCAGTGGGGGGCGGGTTGCCCCGGGTGTCACCACTTAGGAGGTGACAAAATGGCGGGCGGCACTCACCGTGCGGCCTGCAGTGCGCCCGAGCCACACGTCTCTCCTGGGAGTGACATGGTGGCTTGGGCGCGCGCTGGCTCCATGCTGCCTAAAAGGTCCACCTGCGGCCTCTCCCCCCCCCCCCCAGCTGTAGGGCGGCCGAGTGAGAGGAGGCAGGCAGACTCCTCAGAGGCCCCACGGAGCATCCTGCCCCAGCTCGCCCCACCCCACGGGTAGCTGGCTGCGCCCCTGGGCACAGGACACACGTGCCGCCCCAGGCGCCCAATCGGCTTGCTCCACCGCTGTGCAGACCGCCCCCACGGCATACGTGGACCACCAGTTGGGAACCACCGCCTTAGAAGATGTTAGAAACTTAGGCTGCCCACTGATAGACACTTCACTGGAGTAAGCTCCACTGGTCATAGTATCCTTTACTTCTGAGTAAATCAGGGTTGCTATACGTCCATAATTATGTCCAGAATTTTTATTCTGCACATCCGCCCAGGGATGTTTGTACTTAGGAGATAGGATGTTGCCTTGTATGGAGTCAGACCATCACCTTGTCGAGTCATGTCTTTACCTTTACCTTTTTCAGACCCAAGACTCACCTTTAGGTCAGCCCAAACATGCATTTGGGGTCTCGTTTCTTAATTTAAAAAATGGATTTGTATGATGGTAGTACAGATTAGGTCATCTAGCAGCTGGGTCCCTGCTTTACCTGAAATCGCTTGAGATTGAACCTGCGACTCTTTTGCAACAGAGTATGTGCTTTGCCACTGAGGTACATCCTGTCACTTTGATATAGCCTTGCTGCCTTGGGGTATCTTTTCTAAGCTCAGCTGCTTTGCATGTCCTGTTATTTAGGAAAATCATTCAAAATGTTGTCTCCTTTTTTTTTATTAAAGGGAGAAAGATGCATGTGAAATCCTCTCGAACTCATTTTGCTTGTGATACTGAATAGCATTCAAATGAGAATGATCTTCCCAAATTTTTTTTTTAATTTTTTTTTGCAAGCTTGCCCAATCCAGCTGTATATTTTATATGCTAATCTAAATTCTATTTTTGTTCCCCTTGGGGGTTTTAAGTGATTATAATTGTTGCTCTTCAAAAGCCAAACAGATGATGATTGCTGCTTCAGGAATATACCAAAAAGAAACTGGCTTTCATTAAACCTGCTCATCCCTCTTTGTAATTATCCCTATTTTATCTCACTAAGAAGCGGGAGGGAAATGGCAAGTATAGTTCAATGAAGGCACTTTGGTTATTTAAACACTGCTTTTATTGAGCTAACAGGGGGCGTTAAAGGGGAATTTCCAGGAGGAGGAACTGTAGCCTATAGCCCAGTTACCTTTCCACTGGAGACTAGAGAACCCTGAGTCAGCTTAGAATGTAGGCCAGCCAAGAATACTGCAGGACAGATGCCCCTTTTCAGCATCTCTGGAAAGAAAGAAAGGGAAGGAGGGGAGAAGAGAGAATTTGTTAAGTCCAACCTCATAGATATGGCTATGATAGCAGACTGACAGATGTTTTGCAACACATCTTCCTGCCTGCCTGCTCTGCTGGAAGTTGCCTTATAGTAAGCAGCGCATCATTATGGGAGTCAGAGGAGAGAAAAGAGATGCAAGGCTTGGCAGACGGGATACTTTGAGTATTTCTGTACAACCCATCCTGATTTGCTTCCAGTGAGATGAGATAGTGTTGGCTATTTCCAAGCCTCCGTTCTGATTTGTTTGTATCAAAGGAAACATGATCTAACTCGCCAATTTCTTTCCCTATCTGATTTTTGGGGGATTCGCAGTGTGTGTGTGTGTGTGTGTGTGTTCAAGGCCTCCCAATCAGCTATAATTGTACAACCTGAATTTCCAAGTGTGTGACTGAAAATAGTCACAGTGCCCTGCAAGTGAAGAATAGTTTAGAGCACAACAGGCTTCCTCCATTTTGTCAAATCTTGCTTGGGAGACTGAACAACATGCAGATTTTTTTTTAAAGGAATTAAGTACAGCTAGTGTTTGATTTCTCAAAAAAGAGAGGACCATCTCGAAACATGACCCTCTGATCTGCTCCTTGTTCCTCTCCAAGTGGGGACTCATTGCAGTTTCTCAGTCGTGAGAGAAATGTACTTTGGATCTGTTCAGGGACACTGTCATTTCTTCTCCCTTTGCAACTTAGAGGGCCTGTTTATTGAGCATTCATCCTGATTGCCTTCTGCAAAACTTCGCCTGAGGCGAGGCAATGTCCGCTCTTTTTTTTTTGTCAGGCTTTCCTAACTGCAAAAACCACTTTCCTAATTGCAAAAATGTAAGTGGTTAAAAAAAAAAAGTGGGTTTGTTGCAACTTTAAACCACTTTAAATAAACCTACGGTGCATTTCTAGGTATGCAATTGGATCCTTCCGGGGGGAGAGTTAAAGTCTGGTGGTGAACTAGGATTTGGCAGTGGCACTGAAAACGGGCGGCTCACACCGGGTGTCCACACAGAGGGGGGTGACAAAATGGTGGGCGGCAGTCACCGCAGGGCCTGCAGCAGGCCCGAGCCACGCATCTCTCCTGGAAGTGACACAGTGGCTTGGGTGCCCGCAGGCTCCACATTGCCCCAAGCGGTCTGCCCGCTGCCTCCCCCTCAGCTGTAGGGCGGCTGAGTGGGAGGAGGCAGGCAGACTGCTCAGAGGCCCCACAGATCGTCTCGCCCCAGCTGGCCCTGCCCCCGTGGGTGGCTGGCCCCGCCCCTGGGCACAGGGCTTGCATGCCGCCCCAGGCGCCCAGTTGGCTTGCTCCACCGCTGGCTGGTGGACCCCATACTGAGGGCTTCCACAGGGGCAGCAGTGGGATGCTGTGAGCTGCCGTTTAAAATTTCCCACAATGCCCTGGAAGTACCCAACAAAGCATAACAAAGGATGCTATGGGGGATTTCAAAAGATGGCTTGTAAACTTGGCCTTTTGGCACAGGGGACGCAGGATAGGTGGCAGAAGCAGTGGGCACTTCTGGGGCACTAGCAGCTACCTGACGGTCCTTGACCTTGGTGTAGCTCATATCTCAGAGGTTAAAAGCCACGTGAGGTAGGAATTACTACATCATCTTAATTTAATAGAACTAACGTAGAGAAATGGGACGCAGGTGGTGCTGTGGATTAAACCACAGAGCCTAGGGCTTGCCAATCAGAAGGTTGGCAGTTCGAATCCCCACAATGGGGTGAGCTCCCGTTGTTCGGTCCCAGCTCCTGCCAACCTAGCAGTTTGAAAGCATGTCAAAGTGCAAGTAGATAAATAGGTACTGCTCTGGCGGGAAGGTAAATGGCATTTCCGTGCGGTGCTCTGGTTCGCCAGAAGCAGCTTAGTCCTGCTGGCCACATGACCCAGAAGCTGTACACCGGCTCCCTCAGCCAATAAAGAGAGATGAGCGCCGCAACCCCAGAATTGTCCGCGACTGGACTTAACTGTCAGGGGTGCTTTTACCTTTACCTTTTAAGGAAGATCCAGATATCTCCTGGAATGTAATGCCTTTCCAAATATTTGCGGCACTTGTTTTAAAAAAATCTAATCAAAATAACTTCCGTCTGCACTTTATATACAACATGCAAGCCTCACATGAGTCTTTATGCTGCCATCCCACTTCTCAGATGCCTACTGTACTCTACGCGAGTTACACCACTGGGCTGTGCCATTTATCTTACACCTTTCTGCTTCGGGCTTGCTAATGCTGCATTACCTTTTCATAAGCCCAAGATTGCCTGTCAAGGAGATCTGTAAAAGAAGGGCTGTCAGCGGATTTCCTCCACCACCCCGTCTCTCCCCACACACCCCTTTACCAGGAGACAAGCTGTATTAGTTGTGTGACAAGACCGCTCTTCTATTTTGGAAAGGAAGGATTTATTCCAGGGCTGTGCTCTCGTGCATGGCAACAGCCACATCACAACCGGCGTGCTGAGTTTGGCAGAGAATGGGGAAAGCATGCATTTTGCAAGACAACACAGTAGGTTGGCAATTCGGAATACAGGTGCCTGGAGGAGCTCCTTCCCTCACCCAGTGTTACAAATCACATTGGTCCTCAAGAGCATCTCAAGCTCACTAAATAACTACCGGCCCTTTCCACAACATGCACACCCAGCAGTGAGGGACACACGTCTGTAAGGGACCATATAACACTGGTCCTGAAAGACCTTCGTTGGCTCCCAGTACATTTCCGAGCACAATTCAAAGTGTTGGCACTGACCTTTAAAGCCCTAAATGGCCTTGGCCCAATATACCTGAAGGAGCATCTCCACCCCCATCATTCTGCCTGGACACTGAGGTCCCCCGCTGAGGGCCTTCTGGCAGCTCCCTCACTGCGAGAAGTGAGGTTACAGGGAACCAGGCATTGGGCCTTCTTGGTGGTGGTGGCTGCCCTGTGGAATGCCCTCCCATCAGATGGCAAGGAAATAAACAACCAGCTGACTTTTAGAAGACATCTAAAGGCAGCCCTGTTTAGGGAAGTTTTTAGTGTTTGATGTTTTATTGTGTTTTTAATATTCTATTGGGAGCCGCCCAGAGTGGCTGGGGGAAAACAGCCAGGTGGGCGGGGTATAAATAATAATAATAATAATAATAATAATAATAATAATAATAATAATTAGTCTGCCTCTCACAGGAAAACCCTCTCAGCATTCAAAGACCCTCAAGCAAAAATAAAGCAAAACATAGTTGTTTGTATCCTAACTAGGCTCCCCTGATCAGAAGGGCTGTGTGAGGAACCCATTACTCTGCATGACTGCTATTAAGTATATTTTAACCACCACCGGTTATCTTTTGGATTTTGTGTGAGGGAAATCTTAGATACTTGGAGACTCAGGACAAATAAGAAATATTTATTTTACAGAACAAAGTGGATAAAACAAAGGCTGTATCAGGTGGTAATGTTATTTCAGGAAACAGTGAACTTATTAACAATTGTATTAAATCTAATGCAGGCTTCCTCAACCTCAGCACTCCAGATGTTTTTGGCCTACAACTCCCATGATCCCTAGCTAGCAGGACCAGTGGTCTGGGATGATGGGAACTGTAGTCTCAAAACATTTGGAGGGCCAAGGTTGAGGAAGCCTGATCGAATGGATGTTATAGGCTTCCAAACAAGGAAGTAAATGCATAGTTTTTTTCAACCTTCAGTTGCTTAAGTTCAGTTATTACACTTCAGGTAGTTGTTAAAGGTTTCCAGACTAGGAAGAGAAGGAGGGAGGTGTTCATGGTGAGTTTCAGCACCTCTTTTTCTAGAAAAATAGCACTGAGTGGAACATTTTCACCTGGCGCCGAAAAATATATAATGAAGGCGCCAGACGAACTTTCCTGAGGAGAACATTCCACAAACAGGGTGCCAATACAGAGAAGGCCCCGTTCTTGTGTTGCCACCCTCCAGACCTCTCGAGGAGGAGTCACACGGAGAAGGGCCTCAGATGATGAATGCAGAGTCAGTGCTTGTTGAAAAATTGTGTTCAGAAACAGAATTAATCTGGAGCTGCCCATTCTGATCTTGAGATGATTCTTCAAATGAGCTAAGGGGACACAATAAATAGTCTTGAATAAAAATGTTTTTGGACAAAGGCATCACATTCACTTTCAACAGATTATTGACTACCCACACTCAGTTTGTGGAGGTGGGTGTGAACGTCGTGTAACAGAGACTGGTTTACAACTGCAAAAGGGAAATATATTTTTTCTGTAGGATCCCTAGAATTTGAGTAACCGAAACCCAGAAATCAATATGGACAAGGCACAAAGCAAACAAACATGCAAGGTGACTGCAGAAAGCCATTTTTAAAAAAAACATAATCAGTGGAAGTTTTGTTGCACTCTCTGGGTATGAACCTGAACTGATTTGCTGCAAAATCCAAAAGGTAAACTAAATGCATTTATTTAGCATTGCGTGAGTGCACTAATTTCAGGCGCAGGCGTAAGGGAGTTTAATTATAACCATAGTTCCTTGGGAGTAGGATGCATTCAACTTAGTGAGACTTCTCGGTAAACATGCATAGGAATATAGCTAAATAAAACTGTTTCACTGAAGTGAGTTTAAGCAGACTTTACAGCCTTGACGCCAGAAAGCATCTTATGGAAAAGCTATCATTACTGTGAGGGTGAAACAACCCAACTGCCATATTTGGTACATCCTTGAAAATGCTGTGAGAGAGACATCCTTGCCAAACATAAAGAAACCTGCTCCCAAGTAAATATTCAAATTTACTCAAAATACACTGGGAAGAAAGCTGAAGGGTTTTGTTTGTTTGTTTGTTTTTTGCTAATGAAAAAGTATGAGGGTTGTTTATTTCACTTTCTTTCTTTTTTATTTTTATTTTTTTATTTATTGAGTTTATATGAGTTTATTTTCAACATACACACCCACACTTGTAAAACTGCATAATCAACTGTAAAACTGCATAATCAAAAGAAAAACAAACAAACAGAAAACAACAGACAAAACAACAAGAAACAAATGAAAAACAAAGGAATATAAATAATCCATAATAACGTACGAAAACATATATAGAACAGATAATGAACAATATATATATATATATATATATATATATACACACCATATTTCAGTTCTTTTCTTCCAGTTGACTTCCTTCATCCTCTGCACAGTTCTCTTTTCATTTTTGGTAAACTGCCTCCTTCTTAATTCATTATTACCCCTTTTTTTTACAATTGTTAACTGAAGTACCATAAATTATCTTGCAGAAGTTAATCGATATTTCGCTTTCTTTCGCCCTCCTACCAAAAGGAAAGTCCCTCTGATGAATTTTCTCCAGATCTTTGCCTGGCACCATTCCCTCTACCCACAAGGCTAGGTCCAGAGGACAATAAATGAGGCAAAATGGCGGCCAGCTTGCCAGCTCAGCAGTTGTTGTTAACTACCACTCGCAAAAGGGGCTTCAAAATAAACCTTGGAGGGAAAGTGGATAGGAAGCTGCATGTGACACGGCTCTTGGTGAGCTCCTGCCTTGAGAAACTGTCAGAGAATTTCGCCTACTCCCTGGAGAAATTTAGTCCTCCCCTGAACAATTTCTCCACCCAAGAAGGGGTGTCCACAGCTCTGGTTCTATAGAGCTGGGGATTTCTTTGTATTTTCCTAAACACTTCTTAAATTTATATATGTTGTTAACAATTATCATACATTTTTGTTGTTGTTGTTTAGTCGTTTAGTCATGTCCGACTCTTCGTGACCCCATGGACCAGAGCACACCAGGCACTCCTGTCTTCCACTGCCTCCCGCAATTTGGTCAAACTCATGTTGGTAGTTTCGATAACATTGTCCAACCATCTCGTCCTCTGTCATCCCCTTCTCCTTGTGCTCTCCATCTTTCCCAACATCAGGGTCTTTTCCAGGGAGTCTTCTCTTCTCATGAGGTGGCCAAAGTATTGGAGCCTCAGCTTCACAATCTGTCCTTCCAGTGAGCACTCAGGGCTGATTTCCTTAAGAATGGATAGGTTTGATCTTCTTGCAGTCCATGAGACTCTCAAGAGTCTCCTCCAGCACCATAATTCAAAAGCATCAATTCTTCAGCGATCAGCCTTCTTTATGGTCCAGCTCTCACTTCCATACATCACTGCTGGGAAAACCATAGCTTTAACTATATGGACCTTTGTCGGCAAGGTGATGTCTCTGCTTTTTAAGATGCTTAATTAATTAACACTGTGATTCTGTGCTTCTGTGGAATGCATATAGCACTTAATGACAAAACAGGCTTACTCTTCTACTCCACTATATTTCCAAAGAGCAGCTTATATATGATTTCCAGGGAGTTGTTCCTCCAGGACCATCCTTTCCTTGCTTCAGGGTGGGAACTGAGCAGTGGGTTATCAAACCATGGTCCAGCTTATCTTCTGCTCATTCATCTGCATGATTCCCCTTGTTGCCTAGTTTACAGGCCTACTTTACAGGCCCGTAGCCAGATAATATGTGCAAAGCACTTTGGACACTTCAAAGGAACTCTATAAATGCCAAGTATTCCTCATCTTTTGTATATTTACAAAAATGATATTTGCTTCCAAAAGGTCATACAGTTGTTCCACAAATACCACCACTGCTCTAATCTGACTGAGCCTACGGTTCTCAGATACACTAACAGATAATAAAAACAGTATGAATGTCATATGTTGTCACCATAAGTGATGATCGGATGCAGTCATGTATATATGTAATTGGGAGGAAAGGTTATTTGGACTTTTGGCCGAATAAGCAGGCAAACCATCCCATTGTGCTCTCTCAGATCAGGCTGTAAAACCATAACTTTTGTCCCTAACATTATTTTGAGTGTACTTTAAATATGCCCCAGCCCACAGTATCAATCTGTCTCTTATGCATGTGATCTTATTACCTTAAGATATAATTATACAGTGCTCCAAATAAAAGGAACGTGGCAGCTTTTTTCATATTTTTTTTAAAGGTAGTAACTATCAATAGGCAATAGCCATTATTTTACAGCTCTGTATCATTAGCAGAACAATTACTGCAGAGGAGAGATGTTTTAGCACAATGCACACTCTTTTCTCCTTTAGATAATTGCATGAAAACATAAAACTCATGCTCATGATAATAAAGTGCTTGTGTGGCTGGTTTTAACTTTTCATATCATAGGTGCATGCTAATCCTTCCAATAGTTATCATTCCTCCTCGCTCCTCCCTAATCCTTCTTGGAGGAGCTTTGCCCAATTGGTACATATAATTCAGAGTCATAGAGTTTACTTGCTAGAATGCTCAGAATGTTTCAGTATGAGTATGTTTAGGGAAGCTTTTAATGTTTGATGCATTACTGTATTTTAATATTTTGTTGGGAAGCCGCCCAGAGTGGCTGGGGAAGCCCAGCCAGATGGGCGGAGTATAAATAATAATAATAATAATAATTAATAAATTATTATTGAGTTCTCATACTGATCTGCAGTGTTAATGAACAGCAACAAGCAATGCTAACCATATAATTGACAATGGTTGTGCAGCACATATATATATATATATATATATATATATATATATATATATTTACTATCATCATTATTATTACAAATCTGTTGTAGCTTGGGTTTACTGTCACATCTTAGGGTAATTACCGTATTCTTCGCTCTATAAGATGCACCAGACTACAAGACGCACCTAGTTTTTGGAGGAGGAAAACAAGACAAAAATATTCTGAATCCCAGAAGTCAGAACAGCAAGAGGGATCACTGCGCAGTGAAAGCAGCAATCCCTCTTGCTGTTCTGGCTTCTGGGATAGCTGTGCAGCCTGCATTCACTCCATAAGACGCACACACATTTCCCCTTACTTTTTAGGAGGGAAAAAGTGAGTCTTATAGAGCAAAAAATACGGTATTTGTTGTTTTCTGAAACCGTCTTATATTGAGTTAAACCATGGGTTTATCTAGCTCAGTATTGTCTACATCCGGACTCACAGTAGCTCTCCAAGGTACCAGGCTGAAATCTTTTCCACTCCTACCCGAAGCAGGCATAGGCAAACTTGGCCCTCCCATCATTCCTGACGACTGGTCCTGTTAGCTAGGGCTGGTGGAGTTGTAGTCCCAAAATATCTGGAGGGCCAAGTTTGCCTATGCCTGTGCTAAAGATTGAACCTGGAAACTTTTGCATGCTGAGCAGGCAACTACCTTGCTACAGCAAAAACTGAGCTACAGCTGCTCTGGAGGCCACAGCCAATTGTAACAAATGAGCATTCCACCCTTGGTATACAAGTCAGCGCCAAAGAGCATGCATCAAACAGCATAAAAAGCAAGCAAATTAGACTTACATATCATGCTGTTTGAAGTTACTGTCGCTCTGTAAATAAATATTGGTATCTACTCATTTGTGGACTGGTGATTATCTTTTCCTTTATTTCCTCTGCAAATAGTTCTGGGAGCTTATTGATGCTGCGGAAAGTGAGATAGATACCTCAGCTACAGCCACCTGTTCCCTGTCTTGGGTGCACATTATTTGACACAGGCTAATGGCAAACATGGGACGTGGGTGGCACTGTGGGTTAAACCACAGAGCCTAGGACTTGCCGATCAGAAAGTCGGCGGTTCGAATCCCCACGACGGGGTGAGCTCCTGTTACTCGGTCCCTGCTCCTACCAACCTAGCAGTTCAAAAGCATGTCAAAGTGCAACTAGATAAATAGGTACTGCTCCGGCAGGAAGGTAAACAGTGTTTCCGTGCGCTGCTCTGGTTCGCCAGAAGCGGCTTAGTCATGCTGGCCATATGACCCGGAAGCTGTACACCGGCTCCCTCGGCCAATAAAGCAAGATGAGCGCCGCAACCCCAGAGTCAGTCACAACTGGACCTAATGGTCAGGGTTCCCCTTTACCCCCTTTACTAATGGCAAACATGGAGCATGTCCCGTCCCCGTCCCCCCCACTGGTGGAATATTAGGAAAACAAAATGGTAACTGCGAATGTCCTTATTGATTCTGATCCACACTGACAGAAGTCACCTATTGTTTGTTATGCCCTTACAGTGAGTAGTGCTATCCAAAGTGGGCCTGAAAATGCAGGTCTATGCTGTTCTGTGCAAATGATGTCGTACAAATTACATGGCTGCTTGCTTAGACACCTGGGTCAATGGCTCTCCAGCATTTGCTATGAAACCCACTGTTGGGATTTCATCTTCTGGTATCAACTCTGCCTGCGCCCAGTAAACCACAGGCACCAAATGCTTTCTTTCAGCTCATCAGTATATCCCAGCATCTGCAGAAGTATGCCTAGCTGAAACCACAAAGAGGACCTTTTCACTGGCCGTACACAGCCTCTGGAGGCTAGTCTGGCCTCCATTTAAATGGATTTCCACTGGATGGGAACATCCTTCCGGTACAGTAGTACCTCGGATTAAGTACTTAATTCATTCCAGAGGTCCGTTCTTAACCTGAAACTGTTCTTAACCTGAAGCACCACTTAAAGTTCTTAACCCAAGGTACTATTTCTGGGTTAGCAGAGTCTGTAACCTGAAGCATATGTAACCCGAGGTACCACTGTATAGGAGGACTTTGGAGCCACAAATGGTTTTAAAGCAGCTGAACTGAATGGTTTTACTGGCTGAAGATACCTGGTTGTTTGAAAATCTGCTTTGTACTTTGTGTAGGCGTGTTCTGCTGTTGGGTATTTTTTAGGCGTTCTGTTTTATTGCATGCTTTGACTTATTGCTATTTGCTGCCTTGTGTATTTTTAGAGAAGGGGTGGCTAACCTTTGGCTCTCCAAACATTCCTGTTCTCATCATCCCTGACTTCTGACCATGCTTGTAGGGCCAATGGTAGTAGGAAGCCAGTATACACACACACCCTAGCCAGATGTTTTATATACATAAATATATAACTAGACCAGTGTTTCCCAAACTTGGGTCTGCAGCTGTTTTTGAACTACAACTCCCATCATCCCTACCTGGCAAGACCAGTGATCAGGGATGATGGGAACTGTAGTCCAAAAACAGCTGGAGACCCAAGTTTGGGAAACACAGGTCTAGAGTGACCAGATTAGTGAACAAGTCATAAAAGGCTGGTTGTGTCCATTTAGAAATTTAAGTGAAGACATTAAGAGATAAAATAAATCCTATGAAATCCCCAGCTATGCTGGCTGCCTAACCATAAAATATTTTCTGTTCTAAATTTTGAAAAGTGTATCTCAGCAATCTTAACAATAAGCCTGTAAGGCCTTGTTACTATTCTCCCTCCATTGCAAGGTGCATTGTCTGAGAAAAAGGAACTTGCTGGTGGCTGTCCCATATATTAGGGAAGGGGCTGAGATTTGCAGCGGCAACTTTCACCCGTTAGACCACTCTCTCCAACCTTTCCATCTTCAGCTAAATAAACAAAGTCTCATTTCAACAGGAGCCCGTTTCCCTGCTGAAGCATGGAAGAGCCGAGTCCTTGACACCATTAGCCTTTCCAACAGGATTTGTTGCTTACACAAACATATGGCTCATTTTTCTTACACCAATTCAGTAATTATTCCAAAGCTCATTAGTCAGACTCCCCCCCCCCCACCTTCAGAGAGGAGTTGGCAAATTTATGATCCCTGGGAGATGAAGTGTCTGTGTCTCTGTGCGGTACGGGAAGCGAAGCCATCTTCAACACAACACAACATCTAAACTTATTGGGGCCTTTTATTTAGATAAACTGCTTTAGCACACGTGCACACCCAACATGCAGTCCCCATTTGTCTTTCAAAGGAACGATTCTGTGCGTGGACTCACAGTGCGGTTGTGAAGATGAATTTTGTTGCGACGAGGGACTCCTGTCTCCAGCAGAACACGAGATCCCGCTATTCCATGCCTAATCCAGGGGCCATTTGAGGACATGGAATATTGGCTTCTTGACTCACTCTCTCTCTCTTCCCCGAATCAAGGCTCGGGGGAGAAGCTTCTCTCCTTGCAAGTGGAAAGGCATTGCACAATATACGTGCCCTTTAAGTGTCCTGCCAGCAACGTGCTCTCTAATCCCACCTACCCACCCCACATCTCAACTTCTTAATTTCATAGAATTGTAGAATCGGGGTCATCTAGCCCAACCCGCTGGAATACAGCGCAGCAGGTGCGAGTAAGCATAAATTTGGTGGTGGGGAGGGCTTTATGTCTTTATTTGCCAGAGCAGAACGCAGCTGGGTCTGTGCTTGCTGCTTGCTCCCTTACAGCACCGGGATGGCCTTGTGGAGGCGAAAGTTTGGCGCATTGCAAGCTCGCCTCCCTTCACCCTTCTCCCTCCCCCCGCCCATCCCTGCTCAGCCCGCCGCCCCATTCAAGTGATTATCTGCCGAAGACCTCTAGAGCCATCTCCATCTCTGCAGCGCGCTGATAAGACAGCTGTTTCTCTCGCCGCCGTGTCTCTCCGGGCCCCGGTCTGTCTTTCGGTACAAACTGTGGCTTTGTTACCTTGGCCTGCTGCTGTCACTTTCTCTGTTGTGCGGGGCGTTTGATCCGAGCACAAAAGAGGGAGGGTGGCTGGGTGGCTGGGTCGAGGTGCGGGGGGTTGCAGAGTGACAGAGACTAAGGGAGGGAGAGGGAGAAGGGAGAGAAAAGAGATGGGAATGATCGCCTGGCTGATAGGCATGGCTTTGCGGCATGTATCCGCGCCCAAGTTGCAGAGAAGGGTGGGGGTAGGAGATGGACCCCCCTGTCCACAAGCAGCAAACCAGAAACTCCCCCGTCTCCCTCCCCCACACCCTTAAAAAAAACCTAGCAAATGGGCGAGGGATAACAACGAGAAAGCAAGCAGATGGCTTCCTCCAATCTGAATCCAAATAACCATCATTTATCTTCCCTTTCAAGAAGTTAAGAGATTGCTCGTGCCCTTGCCCGGAAAGAATAATTTTTTAAAAGCAACCCCTTCTTCGCAACTGCCTTTGTACATACCAAACATTCACGGGGATTGTATGTGGGGGGAGAAGAAAGCTCATTTGTATTCAGGCTGCATCATCATCATCATTTTAATTTATTTATTTTTAAAGAAGAAGAAGTGTTGCTTAGTCAGGCTCGCAACTCCTAAACTTGCTGCCAACATGTGCAGCGCGAGTCTAGCCGTAAGATATATATACTGTATATATGTTTCACACACACACGTGTATGATTTGGAAGAAATCTTCATTGGGTTCAGTTGGACTCAGTTCTCGGCAAGCGGCTTAAGGCTGCAAGCTTTCGTGTCAGCGGGACTTCCTTCCAAGTAGCAACATCCTGTCGGTGTCTACTCGGAAGTCAGCACTGGTTTATCCCCAAGGAAGTGCGGAGCCCAAGTGGCGCTCCGAAAGACACTCCGAAACAGGCGTCCACTGAAAGGAACTGAAACGGAGCGTCGGAACAAGTGAGTCAGTTGAAGCTTGAGGCCCGTTCGGTGGCTATTTTGCAACAAGGAAAGAAGCAAGACTTTCTCTCTCCAGTTAAGAGAGAGAGAGAGAGAGAGAGAGAGAGAGAAGTTGCAGGAGGCAGTGTGTTGAATTAAGCAACGCCTAGACTATTTCGTGCGCTGGAGCCCTCTCGTTTATTATATACTTCCTTTGCGTTTAGGGAGCACGTCCAGTAAACATGACCTTATGAGAGCCCTTTCAAAAGGAAGCTCTTTTAAAGACCGATCTCTCAACTCGCACAATTTCACACATGGGCAGCACTATCGCCTTGAGATAACATGTTTTCCAAACGGAATAGACAGTTACATCTCAGATTTTTTTTTTTCTGCTGAAGTCCCCTTCCCGTCCCCGCTCCTTGTTTGAGCGTGGACAAGCGAGCCTCTCTTTCTAAGCGACGCTCTTTACGGCTCTTGTGAAACAGTGGTTTTCTAAAAGAGAGTTTGTGTGTGTTTAAACTTGGCTCTTAGCTGCTGTGTGACTTCCTCGTTCGCCGACCGTGGGAGATGGCTGAGAAAGCAAGGCGAAAGAAAGTGAGCTGCTTTGGCTAAGACGAGATGGGCGCCTCTGTCCATGGTCCTGAAACTCCCCAACTTTAGTTTTAGAGTGGAAACTAGAGATTAAGAGATTGCCTAGATTTGGGGATGGTTCCTTTGCTTTCCCCACCCCGTCCAGCCCCCCCAAAAGTGTTCTTCTGCCACATGAAATGTACCTTCCCGGGCAGGCGCGTTAAAAACTACTTGTTTATTTGTTGTTGTTGTTGTTGTTGTTGTTGTTGTTGTTGTTGTTTTCTTGAAATTGCTAAGATCCTAAATTATTGAGTTTGGTTTGCGTGTGACTGGGTGTTAGCAGGACCTACTCAACTCTAAAAATTATGTTGCCCGCGTCCGAAAAGTGATGGTGCTGTTATTTTTGAAGAGCACAGTTGTGTGTGTTTTTCTTTTGTCGCTGTGTTCTTACGTAGAAAAAGCAGCTGTGTAACCAGAAAGAGAGTCTCTTTATTTCTTTGTGTTATGTGTCAAACGCTGATGTCGGAAATGTGGTTTCTTCTGCAAAGTTTGAAAAAATCAAAAGATTAAAACAAAACAAAAAAGATGAGGACCATCTTTTGCCTAAACAGGAATGGGACAGGAGAGGGACCCGGCGGTAAGCCTTCAGGTCAGCCTGATAGTTGAGAACTTCTGCTTAATTTCACTTGCTACCTTGCTAAGTGTTTGTAAACTTACGGATGCATTTAAAAAGAAAAGAAAAGAAAAGAAATGAGTTCAAACTAGCGGTTAACATGGCATTTGCACTGTGTACAAGGTTGGCATGTGCCATCTTCTTCTAGAATCTCCTGGTAGTCCTTGGGGAAAGTTGACGAAACCCCATTTCTTAAGTTAAAACAGAGAGAGAGAGAAAAGATACACACCTTCGAGGGATTTCTCTAGAGCAGCTGCTTTTGAAAACTTAGCAAGAGTATTGTTTTTAATCGATTCCACTGAAGACAGAATGCCACTTTGCTGCACGTTTTAATCAGCTCTGGCATTTCGCAAGGTTACTTTCCTTCCTTTCTTCTCCAAGGCTGCCAACTCTCCCCTTAAAACATCTCCCCCCGAAGTTAGTCACTTAGGCAACTCCAAAGAGAGTTTTGTCTTACTTCTTTTAGCCTATCAATAGTCCAGGTTGCCGCTGCTCTCCATTCTTCCTCCTCCTCCTCCACCCCAACTCGTCCTTCAAACGCCGATTTGACATATAATAATCTGGCTTCATCAGGAGATGCTCCTGAATGAGGGGCGTGTCTATAACACATGGCTAGAGTGTTAAAGGGAACAAAAAAACAGCCTTGGTCTAATGATGGCATCACTAGTGAAACAAAGGTGGTCATAATTAGGCAGAGCCCACATCTAAAATTTCAAAAGCAACAAACAAAAAGTCCGGGTGTTTTACGGGACACCAACGTTGGAAATGTAACCCCACGTCGAGGTGGGTATACTTTTAAAACTTAACTAAGGCATCAGTCATAAAGACAGCACTGTTCTGTTTCTCCCTTCCCCACCTCTTCTGTTTTAGGGTTTCAGGATCCATCCCATCCCACATTCCCCAAAGAGGCAGACAGCGTTTAAGCAACTAGCGTTATCCCAATGCTTCACAGTACCAACTTCAGCCCAAGGGGAAAGGTTCGTTTGAGGATGAAGCGCCCATTTCAGTTCACCTGAAGGCGGCTAGGCGGTGTAGAAATGAACACACACACACACACACACACACACACCCTCCATCTGACGTCGATTGAATCCTGATATTGTAGGGACCAAACAGTCGGATAACCGACGGCTCTGGCATCCGTCCCTTTCATCCCTTGTAAACACTTAAGGACACGCTCCCAGGGGTCCCAAATTAACATTAATCTCACGGTCCCTACCTACTTTCTGGCACTCCTCACCACATGCAAAATGTTCGGTTGTACTTCGCTTGGGGGGGGGGAGGGATGGGCACATAATACCGCCTCCCCCGGGGGCATAGAGTGCTTAGATGTTACACGCAGCGGTTCGCCCCTTCCTCCTTCCCTCTCCCACCAAATATAGTCTAGAAGGCACTTCCAATTGGAGAGAGAGCGAGAGAGAGATTGAAGTACAAGAGAAGGACACGGAAGGGCAAAGGCACGGAAAGCTTCTGCGGTGTACCCACCGGGGGAGGCAGAAGGAAAAAAACCATTCTCAAACAGAATTAAGTCAGAACAATCGGCAAGGAGGGCAAGTGGAGGTGGGGGGGGGGAGTCTTTGCTTTCCCCCACCCCCGCCGCCGCCACCATCAGCATCCCTTCCTTCGCTCTAGCAGCTTAGGAGAGCATCTTGGAGGGATGGCGAGCAACTTTCCTGGAGAGGAGGGAAGTTGAGGGCGGGAGATGGGAGGCAGGACCCTGAAAAACGCTTCTTAGGCAGCCTGGGAGGGGGGCAGATTCATCTTAACAGGCTTCTTCCTCCTCAAAGGGAAGACCGGTAGACGCCCTGTGAAATTCAAACGCATGGCAGATGCAAAAGACTCTGCAGTTGGGATGGAGCTGCTTTTACCTCTCCCCCCCCCCTTTTAAAGAAAGAATTTTGTGTTCTCCCGGTGAACACAAGTCCCTACAAGTCTTCAAGGTGTGCTTCCTTCTCTTCAGTTGGCTGACCTACATAGTGGCAGACCGTGTGTACTGGAGGGGGTGGGGAACATATAATTGTGTATCTCTGTGTTTGCGTGTGTAAGAGAGGGGTGTCTACTCTTTGGTAAAGAGAACTCGTGACAAACCCCCCAAAAGAGGGCTAGACCAGACCTCCTTCCTCCGTCTAAAGAATCGTGGCAGCAGCATCGACCTAAACCCAGCCGATCGAGCAGTGCTCCAGCCTGCTGTTGCAAAAAAATGTGGCAAGCATTGCCATCGTCTTGCATTTCGTCTGGCGTGTGGAAGTTCCTTTCCAAAAGAGAGAGAAAGACAGACAGAAAGGGAGGGCAGGTGCTGGGCAAGAGAAGGACAAGGGGAGGAGAGGCAACTTCGCTCAATCCTGCGCTGCTCGCTTCCTGCGCTGCCTCTCCCTTATATCTCTCTCTCTCTGCCTTGCCTGCCCTGCTCGGCGCAACGCACCCTTGAAACGGGACTCCATTGAGCCCTCCGGAGTGACACGGCCCTGCGGCCAATCCGGAGCAGCCTCTCCGCCGGGGCGGTGCCTGCCGGAGCCTGCCGGACCAATCGGAGGCTCCGCAAGGCCTGCGAGCAAGCTCAGCTGTCCCTGGCTCCGGCGTATACTTCCGCGCGTGGCACTCGGGATAGGTGGGAGAGCCTGGCGCGGCTGCAGAGACACATAGGCGCGCACCCTCGTGCGGAAGCAGAGGAGCGCCGGGTGATACGGTTCCTATAAATCTGTGCTCCACTTCGCCTCCCATTTAAGGCGTCCTTCCCCCTCGTGCCTGTTCTCACTTAAAGAGATGCAGCAGCCCACTTCGATTGGGAGCTGCTAGAGCGAAGGAGGCAGAGAGAGGGAGGCAGCCTTTTAGGAAACCCTCCTTTCATCCCTTCTTTCCTTTGTTCCTACCTTTTATTTCTCCTCCCCTCCCCCCCTTTTTCTGTTTAGTTGTGTTGTAACAGGGGAACCTTCGCTCTTGCCACGCTCCTTATTTTTTTAAGTTCTTCCCCCTTTCTTTATTTTTTCATCCCCCCCTTCCCAAATTTCTTTCCGCGCTGTGGGAGCGGAGAAAGAAAGCAGCTTTTAAAAATAATAATAATAATAACAATATATATATATTTCAATCTTTTACGTTTCTCCGCCCCCTCCCTCCATTTTTTATTTTCTTCTGTTTACAACTGTCCGCAATTTAGGTTTTGGGTGTTGTCGTGAGACCTTCCCCCTTTTGCTTCTTACTCATCTTTATTGGGACACCGCTACCTTTTTCCCTTTTTTTTCTTTTTTCTTTTTCTTTTTCAAAACTGAAGCGAGAAAGGTAAGTTGCGCTTTTTTGTTACTATATTATTATTATTATTATTATTATTATTATTACTCTTGCTGTTTCGTGTCTCTGCTAGTCCTTAGGGTGGCTACCTCGCCCACAGAGGGAGGAGGACCAAAAGTCGTAGACAATTAAGTTTACCGCACACACACTTCTGTGCTCGGTTTTCAAGCGCTTGGTGCCCCCTGCTAATAGGGTTAGAGACCCGCTGCACCGTTGTAGAAATATCTGCATGAGATAGAGCAGTTGGTAGAGGATGATATACGTTATATATGTATATTACTTGCGTTTAGGCAGCTAGGTGCTCACAGGGAGCAAAACGCTGGAGGAAAATACAGCAGCTTAGCTGGAGGTGTAAAGTTCAAAGTCTTTTTAAAAAAACAAAACAAAAAAACCCCAAACCACCTCTGATCGTGAAACGCGTCTTTCGCGTTGGACCAGCGAAAAGTACCCAACACACAGGGCATGAGGATGAATGAGTGGAATGAGCATCGCTTTGAGGAGCTTAAACCCGGCGTTTGCAGATCAGACGGGATAAGCTCGCCGCTGTAATTGCATTAGCCAAATAGCATTGGGTGGCTTGGAAAGAAAGAGAAGGTGGAAACGGCGGCGGCGGCGGGGAGGTGGGTGGGTAGGAGAGACAGAGGCGCGCACACAGAGCAGACAAGAGACGAGATGGGAGAAGCAGTAGCTTGATATTGGCAAAAATTTGCAGATCCTGGTGTGTGTTAGCTGTCAGAGCTGCTGGCTGGAGATGTGCCAGGATATATATGTGTGTGTGTGTGTGTGTGTGTGTGTGTGTGTTAAAATGGGGAGGTGGCAGCAGGGTGGGAGAACCAGACTTTTAAAGAACCTTCCAATGACGATTATAGCGCTCTGCAGGGAGAGTTCCGCTTTTATATCCGGGAGACACGATTTTCTTTGTTCTGAGGAAGCTGAGAAGGGTGGTGAGTTGGGGGGGGTGAGGGAGAGAGAGAAAGATGCTTCAGCTCTTGATGCAGCCGAAAGACGTCCTCGCTGGCAGCCCGGCTCGCGTACCTTGCTTGGGCGGAGAGCGAAGCGTTTCCTCGCGTCGCTGTCCTTGGTCCTGAAACTGCGGCTGCGAGGGCGGCCGGCTCGAGAGCCCAGGAACCAGAAATCGGTCCCCTGAAGGCGAGGAAGCGTAGAGTCAGCCGGGCGACGAGACAGTCCTCCCACAGTCCCCTCCTATTGTGAAACTGATACCATGCTGGAGAGGAGGCGAGGCGTTCGTAGTCCCCAGCCCGCTCTCGTTTCGCCTGGTGTCAGCATTTGGGGGAGAAAGCGTCTGCTCCTATGGTTTAATGAAGGACACACACACACCACTCCCTCCGCGTCCTTGAATATTGCATGGAAGAAGTTGGTGGCGAAAGGTGGGGGGACATGGGGCGATGAGATTGTGGCAGTCTCTCTTTCTCTCTGTGTCGTTTTTTGGTTATGTGTGAGTGGCCGCAGGCTCGCCCCGGGGCCTTGGATTTCGGCTAGGAGCGGCTCCGGCTTGCCGTTGTAGCTTAATTTATGCCCAGCACGTTGCTATGTGTGTATGTGTGTGTGTGTGTGTGTGTGTATGTATCCACCTATTTCGCTTCCGGGAAGCATTTAACGGTAGAGCTCTATCACTCTGAGCAAATCGGTAGCCTGGGCGCCCTGTTTCCCCTTTAGTTTGTTCCAACTGGGCAGCAAAGGAAATTGGGATCGAAGCGCCCAGATTTAATTAACAATTGATGGGTGGTGGGGTTTTTTTGGGGGGGGGTTGTGTTTTTTAACCAGCTGCCTTCAGGGTGGGTGGGTTTTTGTGGTGTTGTGGGTTTTTTTGCGGCGGCGACTACGTAGATCTAGAGAGAGAAACCCAGGTAGAGTCAGTGTGTTATATTTCTGAAGTACACCCCTTGCATGCCTTGGAGCCTGCTTATCAGATATTGCTCAGAATATCAGACGGCGTTTTATTCGCCCTGCACAGCCTCGGGATGCTCTCAGGCGCGCGCGAGGCTGCAGTGTTCAAAGCTCTGGCCGCGGCGATGGGGGGAGACGTTAGTGGGACTCATCTGGAGCAAGTGGCTGAGGGGTTTGGCAGCGTCAGATTTCCCAAGAGGGTCTCTCCGCCCTTCTTACTTTAAACGGGGCTCCTTGTAATAAGGAACCTTCTTCTGGAGGGGTTTGGAACGTGCTTCGTGTTGGTGGTGCTTCCCCCCCACCCAAAAAAACCCCCGCTTGGTCTTTCGTCTCCCTGCGCCAGCTCGGCTGGCTTTTAAATCTCTCCTTCTCAGGCCACGCTGCAAAGTGACATTGCCAGGCACTCAACGCTGGGAAGTTGAGCTGCTCTCTTTGTGGAATGCACGCTTTTTTTTAGAGGGAGAGAGAGACGTATAGAATCCAAGCTCAGCGTGACCATTGGCACTTACAACCGAGCGTACTTAATATTTGGAGTACTGGGGCTACAACCACCCCAATACAGCTGGTTGGGAGACGGGTGGTCACCATCAGTAGTTGCAGTAAAAACGTGGCAAGCTTATATATGCTACGGAAGAAGGCCAGGTGGAAGTGCTATAGGGCAAATGTTTTGCACGCTCGAAAGTTCCCCGTTCAAACCCTTCATCAGGAGGTCGGGCGTGTCTGAAACTCTGGAAAGCCGCTACCTGTCAATGTGAGCAACACTGGCCAAGATGGGACCCATGGCAGACTGCCTGGGCGAGGCAGCTTCCTAAGGAGCTACTTGTTTCTTTTTCTGTGGTGGGTGGGAGCAGATGGCCTCTGGGTAGACTCCCCTCCCTCCCCAAGAAGCCACGCGGACCTTATCTGCCCTCCTCTCTCCACCACACAACAGAAGCAGCTCTGCTTTGGGGAGTAAGATGGCCAAGGTGACTCCGAAGCAGCTCTGCCTAGTAAAACCGGGCTGTAGGCCTGCGCTGAGCGCGTCTCGGGGGCTTCAAGGGCGCGCCGCTTTAAGGGAGCCTCCATCCCGGCTCTGAGCCGGCTAAACCTCCCCTGCGCAAGGCTGCAGGTGAAGGAGATCAGCCTTCTGGCAGAGGAAGGAAGGACTCCACTAGGGGGGCAGGTGCGAGCAATGCCACCTAATTGTCTGGTGAAGGTCAAGCTATGTATGGCGGAAGCCGGTAGCAAATAATGCTGTTGTAGTCAGTGGGATTTAGAGCTGCCTCGAGGGCAGGACTCGGTCGTTCCGCGTTTACGAGAGCTGCTGCCGATTTATTGAATCGCTACAAAGCTGCCCTTCTGAATTTGTCTTCCGTGATTTCCTGCGCCGACGGCGCGCTCTAGGTGCGGTCCAGCTGGCGCGGAGCGCGCGCGATCCTGAAGCCACTTAATCCGGCCCTTCTTGCATTTCAACCGAGCTTTAGGCCCGTTGACCCCAAAAGGAGCCAGCCCAAGCAGCTGCCTTCGCCTAAGCGAGACTGCCATCCTTTTCCGTGGAGGGCCAGGCCCCACTGAACTCGGTGGGGCTTGCTTCCCGGTGAAGTGGGCTGCTGCACGCGGACCTTGGAGGGGGGGCGGCGTCGAGGCTGCAGTTCGGCTCCTGCTTTCTGGATCTGAGGGGCGCTGCTGTTCCGTATTCGGAGGGTTGGACAAGGACGGAGGTCTCCACAATGCCCCTCCAATGCCCTTGAAGACAGTCAAACGCCTTTTCCAACTCCTTAGAAGTCGCTGGTGAGAAAGACTGCGCACAGGGCCATGACCACACCTATCTAGAAAGCACTTAAGGCAGCTGAAAGCTAAACATGTTTTTAAGGCAGGATGCCTGCAACCCGCCCCCCTCTTTTGTTCAGACCGGCGAATCTTGGCATGACGGCTTAAGTGCTTTATGGACGAGAGCCACCAACGATTTCCCTTCACGTAGCTCTATAGTCTCCCATTAATCTTTCACGAGATGTTCTGCAGAGTTAAGAGGCTTGGTGGATTACAGCCAAAAAGGCGCTCGTTCAACACAGTTTACTCCGGAGTCATTGACTTGAGCTGTACGACAACGGCTTCCAAAGCAGGTCTAGCTGCTTACTGGCTTCCCGTGCTTAAGCTGAAGGAAGTCTTGTCGAGTTCAGGGGCGCTTTACTCCCAAGGAAGTGTGAACACTAAATTGTACCAAGCGTTCGGTTATACAGCCGCGCAGCCCATTCTGTGCACTTGGAAGTCGGTGCTAATGAATTTAGTGGGACTTGTGCCCACCACGCCTGCATGCCTAGGATTGGGCCGCATTAGTTCCAACGGGACTGGCTTCCTAATAATTGCGCATATTATTCCATGGCTGTAACCCTCCACACTTACAACTGCGAGTAAGCGCCATGTAACTCGGAAATATTTTCCTCCAAGTATGTATGGCTGTGAGCTTAGCATAGGAGCCAACTCCTAGGGGCCGAGGTCCCCCCAATAAAGTATTTTAGGGGGCCGGTCCCTAATAGTAGTACTAGTAGTACAGTAGTAGTAATTATTATTATTAATACCCCGCCCATCTGGCTGGGTTTCCCCAACCACTCTGGGTGGCTTCCAGCAAAATATAAACACATAATAAAACGTCAAACATTAAAACCTTCCCCATACAGGGCGGCCTTCAGAGGTCTTCTAAAAGTTGTGATGGACATTGCCATTCAAATGGTGTCCTTGTCATGTGATTGATTCTGTGGGGCGGAGCTTGCCTGGTCCCCCCAATATTTTATTCAAGTTGGCACCCCCGGAGCTTCGGTTCGCCTTCTAACAGCCCGATCCTATTCCACCTTCTCCCAGAAGTAAAGCCACTGATTTTATTTATTACACTGTTGCCATGTGCAATTAATTCCTATGGAAAACAAAGGGAATTGTTTCCGAGTAAGCCCACGACCATATTCACCATCTGACACCATTAATTTCAGCAGGATTTATTTTCTAGCAAGCGTACATAGAATTGGTCAGTTTCCCCCCAACCTGGCGCATCTCCCCACCTAACTTCGGGACTTACAACTCCCATCATCCCTGAACATTGATCATCCTAGCTGGAGCTGATGGGAGTTGGTGTCTTAACATCTGGAGGGCAGCAAGTTGCGGGGGGGGGGGAGAAACTGGGGCCTTGGGGGCATCAGGCTGAAAGCTGGCTGCCGTCCCACCCATTGGACGAGCCTGTGATATCAATGGTCGTCTTGGGCATCAGCAGAAAAAAAACTCGGCGCCAAGGCTTCCAGAAATTACAGAGCATCACATTAGGCTCTCGAAATGGAGCTGTTGTTGCACTAGATCCAGAGCTAAGGGTCTTCTAATTCCTACCATTAAGGGGGGGGGACTCCAACCCGCACCCCACAACCTGTCTTTCAAGCTTAAATATGGAGCTTAAGTTGGGGTTGAATTGAGCCCGCCTTCCCCACAGTGGCGCAGGCGCACTTCGAGAGCACCCCCTGTTGTCACTCAAAAACTGCTCCAGGGGGCCGTTCATTTATTTTATTTTTCCCGCCGGCGCCCGACTGGAGTTCTGTGCTAGGACGTTGCTCGCTTGCACCGAGAGTATTCTTGCACTAAAATTGCCGGAGGCCAGATTTTATTTTATTTCTGCAAGGGTGCACGGCCGGCTGTGATGACCGCTAGCAGACATTGCAAAGTTAGTATATTGCATTTTAAGAGGCAGGGGGTTGTCGTACATCGACATACATGCTATTTATCTGTACTGAAAGCGAAACAGGATTTTAGGCCAATCCTGTGCGCACTTGCAAAGACACCTCGCTTCTTTCAGTAGGCCTTCCAAAGCAGTATTCGTTGGGGACGCGGTTTTAGTTTGCAATCCTCGACGTCTACCGGAGAGTAAGGCTGATGTGACTTACGCATAGCCACGCATATAGGTTTATGTCGTACTTAATTTGGAAAACGTCGCTGGCATTGCAGTGGCGTCCGACCGTTTGCAGACGCGAGATCTAAACCAAGTCCGCAAGGTTCCGTGCAGTGCGTAACTCCATCCGGATCTGGTCAGATGCAGGTGTTAATGGACAGCGTTTCTTCGAAACGAAAAGCCCCACCGACCTCGCGTTAACTTGCACAGTTATAATAGGACCGTATGTGCAGTTTCTGGAGAGCAGGCCGTGCCGAGCTCGGCGGGGCCTCCCGGAGACAGCTTGCAACGGCTGCCTGGCTAGGAGAACTTAAATAGGGAGGTCAAAAAGTCGTTGCAAAGGAGACCTTGCTCGGGCAATGCTTTTTCTCCTTCCTTTCTCGTAGTAGCCGCGGGGCTGTCGTCGGGTTTGCAAAACGGGGGCGATTTTCAACGTTGGTGCGAAAGTAACAGGTCTCCGGTTGCAGGGAGTCGTTTGCACCCTTTCTGGGGTTGCACGTGGAGGAAAGGCGGGGCGGAGGAGCCCAGCCCAGGGGTTAAAGTGGCCGCGCGCGTGGTTCCGCCGGCGCGCCTGGCGCCTCTGATTAGCGCCCTCCCTTCCCTCCTTAGCAGCGCGCGCGCGCGCAGGTGTAAGGTGAGGCGGCCGCAGCTGCAAGCAGTTGGCTGCGGTAGGGTAAAGGCAGGTGCGCGCGCGCCGCCCCGCGTCCTCCGCAGGGTTCCTTCGGAAGGACGCCAGAAACGTCGGAAGAAGACCGTCGCCTTTTTTGACCTTGGTCAGGTTAGCTCTTTATCCTCGGGAAGTTAATTTTTCATTTCTTTCCAGCTAGCCAACAAGCCTGTTTGTGTGGAGCTGTGAACGGCTGGTCTTCCCCTTTTGTTTCCTGGGGGGCGTGTTGGTGGGTTGGGGAGGGGTTGAGAAGGGGATGGCGATTTTTAAGTTTCTGTTTCCTTGCTTTTTCTTTCTCTTGGTGAAGGTCGTTCTCTTTGCTAGTGGCTTGGGTAAAGGTGCATTTGAAAATCAGGATTTCGTGTGAACGTGTGGCTTCTGGGAGTGCCAGAGTTGTAAGCTGGTATGCAAACCAGAGGGCATATGTTCATTTGCACATATTCCAGGAAGGGCTGTAAATTTTTGGTAAGAGTGCATGCTTTGCACGTGGGAAATCCCAGGTCTAACCCCTTTGCAACTTCCAAGTAGGACTGGCAGAAGCTTCCCAGAAATTCTGCAGTGCTGGTGCCAGTTATTGTAGAGAAATAAAACCAATAGTCTCCACTTTGTGAAAGGCAGCGTTCTCTGTACGTGCAGAATTCCTGATTCTCCCCCCTTTCAGAATGCTGTGTTGGCATTACAGTATGTGGAGACCAAGTATTTCAGATTTCCAGAATTTTATATATATATTCATTAGCACATTGGGCAAAGCTGGAATGAGAGCTCAAGGAGGTGCACTCTAAACTTCAAAGAGGAGGCTGTAGCCGGTCAGATTGCACTCTTGTGTGAACAGCTCTCTGCGTGCAGCCCCGTAGGCCCTTTGCAACAACTTAATGATTATTTTTTTTGCTATCGGGAATCAAAGCAAAGCAGCTAATAGTCAACATTAGCTATTATTAACTGCTGTTTGACTCAGAACCTTGAGGATGAAGCTGTTTAATGTATTCAGTGCACTTCTTAAGGACATTAAGGTTGCAACCTTGGGCTTGGAGATAAGCTTCAGTGGGGCTTCCTTCTGAGGAGACATGCTTGAAAAATCCCAAATCATCCTAGTGCTTGTCGTGGTTGCCGATCACAATATTGAAAGCCAGGAGCAGGTTTAAAATTCTGTGTGCAGATTTTTCCTTCCATCAAAAGACTTGGGTATTCTTTTAAAATAAGAGCTGAACGTTTGGGGGGAAGTTTTTTTCCTTTTTCTTTCAGGTGGAGACAAATTCTCCCTGTGTGTGTGGCTGCACACATTTGCTTCTAGAGAGGCAAGTGTACTATTCCTATGTGCCATCTTGCTGAAATTCCTCCAGAAATCCACATTGACTTTCAGTCCTTACTGATGTTAGAAGGAATCCCTTGCTAAAGGCTGCGGATGCAGGTGCTGAGCTTTCCTTTAATTTCCTTTTAGGGGGAAATTATTGCAGTTAGTCCTTTTGAGACTGGGGCTTTCTCAGGTCTTCTGGTTTGGGTATGGGAAATATGCAGGTTTCTTTCAGTACAGCTGAAAACCATTCAGCATAATTGGAAGTAGAGTTCAGGAGAGGCAGATGGCTTAAGATCACAAAGAGATGAGGTTTGCTAGAGTCTTGGATTGGAGGCAATATTTGAGTGAACGAGCTTGATAGCATCTTCTCAAGTCTGCAGGAGGACTGCGTTTAAATGCTTGGCCACAAAACTGGTGTCCTTTCCAAAACTGTATAGTTAATGGGGCGTATTCTAAAGTCAAGTTCTGTTGATCTGAATTGACATTGTTCGTTAGCTCCTGAGAACAGCCTTACACAGCTTGCCAAAAGTTTTGGAGAACAACTTCACCTTCCTTCCTCATTTGCCTTTCTGGCTGGGGCTTAAATTTCATTGAAAGCAGTGAGGATTATTTAGCATCCGTCAGATTGTGCAGCTGATGAGGCAAGTCTTTAAAGCACCACTCTTCCTCTATGACAGCAACATCTGATCATCCAGATGTTCCTGGACTACAGCTCTTGACCGTAGCTGACGTATCCAATAGCCAGGGATGCTGGGAGTTGCTCAGTAACAGCTGGAAGCCCAAAGGTCTTCACGCCTGTTCTTCGCTGTCTGGTAAGAAATGGTAGTCAGGGATGAATGTGAAAACACACACCCACACACCCCAAACTTTTGTGTCACATCTGCTTCTCTTGTGACACATAGCACACGTCCATTAAATTTATATCACTTCAGCCAGCATATTTCCCTCAGGATAGACTTCCTTTGTAACTTTAAATTAGCAGTGGGAAACTTGGGCCTTGAAGATGTTTCTGGATTCAAATTGAACCGCCCAATGGCCAGGCTGGCTGGGACTGATGAGTCCAACAACATCTGGTGGGCCACACATTCCCCATCATTGCTTTAAATCGTATAGTAATTCTTTGCAAGGGGAAGGATATTCTTGGAAATCTGGACTCTCATTTCCCACAATCTTTGGCTTTGGAGCAGTGTTTCCCAAACTTAGGTCTCCAGCTATTTTTTGGACTACAACTGCCATCATCCCTAGCTAGCAGGACCAGTGGCCAAGGATGATGGGGATTGTAGTCCAAAAACAGCTGGAGATCTAAGTTTGGGAAACGCTGATCTAGAGTGCAGAAGAGTAACTTTAGCCAGTTTATTAGGGTTTCATAATTTTATATTGCAAAAAAATCCCCTCAAACTGCTTTGTCGTGGTCAACGCTTGCTGTTTAAACGATCCCATCATGTATCCTTGATTTTAGAAAAGTGGTTCACAGCATTTGAACTGCTAAAGGGCAAACTCGGGGCAAGCTCCAGAACCGGGTCTCATTACTTGTCACCTGCAAGACTGAAATTCAGCCCAGCAGCTGTGCATTGGGAGTCTTCCAAGAAATGTTGTTTTCTGCCGCCTGTGGGCGGTATTGTCAAGCTGGCAGACCACAATGTTTAAGGTTGGAGGGTTGTGTTTGGCCTGCTCTTCAAGCAAGATTATGGAGTGCGGCTTGCCTTTCAAGTAAGAAGGGGAACCTTTCGAATGGCAAGTCCTGTAAGAAAGGCTCTCTTCTGTTGGTAAGAGGCATTGTAAGCAGAGCTACTGACACAATTTATGGGGTGCCTTCATGGCTCCCCTCCAAGCCGGAACTCAATTTTGGCGCTTCTCAGGTGGGTGCCATTGCCATTATAAGAGAACACGGGGGTTGTTCCGGCACCTCTTTTTCTAGAACAACAGCACTTGGGTGCCTGTATAAAGTAATCTGATCTTGCTTTCATAATTAACCATAATGTACAAGCGAGAGCATGATGAGTAATGTGTCAATTTGCAGAGCCAGAGGAATGGAATCTTTATTTTCCTAATATAAATGGGGAAATAGCCGGTTGACATCTTCTTTTGCCTTTCAACTGGTTGAAGCAAGTGGCTCAACTTTGTTAACGTCTAGGGCTGAGAGTTTGACTCATTACCCTCAACCACTCCTACAGCCTTGCTTTAGAGAAATGAATCACAGAGGAGAGGTTATTGGCTTGGCAGTGAGCAGAAATTGAAAATGCCACGTTGCAAAGAAAGCAAGCAGTCGGAGCTGGATTTGAAGAGGAGGAAATTGCCAGGAGACACAAATCTGCCTTCTGCCCACACCAAGCCTGTATTACTAAAATTAAGGTGGACCTTTGGCTCTCAGAGAAGAGGTAGAGAATAGAGGCAGATAATTCAAAGGGGGGGGGGGAAGGAACTTGTGTGTCTGTTTAAGTGCAACATGGGGACTTAATACATATGGGGAACAGGACAAGGAATTGAAAGTTCCCAAGGTTATGTACACAGAAACCTTGAACTGATAAGATCCGCCCCTGAAACGAAGCAATAACTCCAATTTGCGAGCTGCCAAACTTTTATTCTTGCACAAAAAGTTGCATTCCATTTGCAAAGCTGAACCAGAATTGGTCATCTTGGTGTTCTGGTGAACCCAGTGCCTTTTGCTCTGTTTGCCTATTGGACAATCTCCGGGTACTTTGCTGCAGATTCCGGCCAAGATTCTTACTCCCAGTTGTTTTAAAACAACGCCTGATAAAATGACCCCTTTCCTCACAAGTTGTGCTTCTGAAATTAAGAAAGGTTGGGGCTCAGTTCCGGTATTCAACACAAATTCCCGAGCTCTGAATTTTTTAGTGTGTCTTTTGCCGCCGACTCTGTTTTGGGGTTCTAGTAAAACAAGAAACCTCAAAGTGTATCCCAGAAACCTGAAATATGTGCCTCTGCCCTGTTTCTGGGATTCAAATACAGTCATACCTCTAGTTACGTTCCGCTCTTGTTACGTAACTTTCAGGTTACGAACGCAGCAAACCTGGAAGTGTTTACTTCCGGGTTCGCCACACGCGCAGAAGCGATCTGCGCGCTTCGCACATGCGCAGAAGCGATAGGTGCGCTTTGCACACGTGCAGTAGCGACACTCTACTTATGTACTTTTCAGGGTGCGAACGGCACCCTGGAACAGATTGCATTCGTAAGTAGAGGTACCATTGTAATAGTTTACCGGCAGCAGGCGCACCCCCAAGCAGCTTAAAATGAATGGTAGGTTTATGTTTCGGATAGCGGAAGGGGTCAAAGGTGAAATTTAAAACAAAAACGGAGAGCACCAGCAAACTAAAATAAACAATATGAGGTGATTGGTAATGGGTATTTAACTTCATTTCTGTCATATTATTCCCCCCCCCCCCCCAGCCAGCTAAAAAAATAAAATCAAGACAGGATTAATATAAAGAGAATATAACAGAACGATGACTTTTACTTAGGAGAAAATATTTCTTAGAAAAAAAGAAGAAATGCATTTTGGACTGGGGGGTGATGAAGTATGAATATTTGTCCTCTTCAGTTGGTAGAGTGTGAGATTCTTAATCTCAGGATAGTGAGTTCGAGACCCACATTAGGCAAAAAATTCCTGTATTGTAGGGGGCTGGACTAATAGACCCTCATGGTTCCTCACAGCTCTTCAATTCAGATTTTACTATCCTTCTTTTCCCCATATAGTGGTACCTCAGGTTAAGTACTTAATTTGTGCTGGAGGTCCGTTCTTAACCTGAAACTGTTCTTAACCTGAAGCACCGCTTTAGCTAATGGGGCCTCCTGCTGCCGCCACGCCCCCGGAGCACGATTTCTGTTCTCTTTCTGAAGCAAAGTTCTTAACCCAAGGTAATATTTCTGGGTTAGCCGAGTCTGTAACCTGAAGCGTATGTAACCCGAGGTACCACTGTACTGGTTTTTAATGCATCAGCTGCTTTTTCTACACATTGGTTTTATTGCGCAAAAGTTTAATTTTCGAATTGCTTCCACCAAACGTTTGTGTTTGAGCAACCGTTTCAAATTTTAGCAAAACTGATCGACTTGCAGCTCAACCCAATGCATGAGTACTCGGAAGGTCTGTTAAATTCAAAGTCGTGTACATGTGATTGCAGCTTTAGTGGCCAGTTAAGATCATTACACGATTGCTACTGTATTAGTCAAGGGTAAAAAACAAATGACCTTCAGATCTGCTCAGGACTGAATTTTGTGTGTGTGCAATTATTCTGCAAGTGCCCCCCTGCATAATTAAGCATGGAATTTCCATTTATGCAGATGGGTGAGGATATATGCATACTGTTGACAAAATGCATTTGGCCTTTTGCTGCACTCGGTGTCTTTGTACACCAACTTACCTGACAGCTGTGACGTGTGATGCCCATACGATTTCAGATCTTTGCAAGATGAATCAAATGTTTGGACGGGGGTGTGGGGGGGAGAGAGGGTGGGACTATATGTGTAAATAGCTGAGTTGTGCAGGCAAACATTTAAACAAACATTGAGAGGCATCTGTTTCCAGTTTGAAAATAATAGTAAATTCACCCCTAGATCAAATGTGTTCCGAAGCTCTTGAGCAGATGGAGCGAAATACCTGAATGAAAAGGTATTTGCTTGTTAAGTAATCCTATGTCTAAAAGCCGAATGAATAGACTCTATTGGTGTTTCAGGTGTAAGTCAACTTCCTAGGTTGCTGCTTTTAATATTTCTCTGTGTGGCAAGTGAGATCAATTGTCAATGACCTTGAGGATGGAAAAGAGTTGTATTGTCATTTAAAGGGTTTGAAATACCCTTTAAATTTCCCCTTACAAAAGCCGTTTTGTAGATACAACTAATTATTTTGCGTTCTGATGTTTTCTTTTATGGTGATGCTTGTCAGCTGTAGTGGATTTGTGTGTGTGTGTTTAAAAAAGGCTTTTTATTCTGCTTCGGCACTGCAAAATATTAGTCTTGAGTGAAGCCAGAAAGCCTGTTTTTTAAAAAAATAAATAAAATGCCAATTGACATTTGAACAAGTCTCTCCTTTATTAGTCAGGTTTGTGTGTAATCTGTGGGTGGTACGCAGTTAAATCTTGCTCAGAGTAGACCAATTAAAGTTAATGGACCTAACATTGTTGTATTAATTTCAGTGGGTCAGCTCTGAGTAAAACACAGTTGAATACCACCCTGTACCAAAAAAACTACAAATTAAAGACACACACATAATTTTTACATTTTGCGTAATTACACCCCCCCTCCCCCAGTTATAGGGATAGGTGGTGTGGAAAGCAGCAAATCTCCATGCTTAACTGGGAGTTTTGCTCAGCATTCCCTTCCAAGTATTGCCTACACGAACTCTTAAATATATCTTCTCAACCATAAGGGCTCTTCAAGGAAACGTGCAATTTTCAGGATGCTGAATTCCATGCCCAGCTCCACATTTCGCACACTTTGCTGTTTGTGTTAATGCTCTGTGAGTTTTGGTGCAAGCTCCGTTCTCTCTTGTGAGGTGGAAAGCTTCTGACATTCAGATAAATCCTGAGACTCTTGCCTGAAATTTGTAGTCTCCCTCATGAACTTCCTGTTACAATTAGGATTGAGACACATGGTATACTTTTTGTTTCCTCTTTGAAATGGCTCCTGAAAGCGTGTGACAAACTTGCCAGACCCAAGGCATGGTATTCCCCATTCCTCTTACGTTCTGCTTTGTTGTGAACGCAAAATAATTAGTTGTACTTCAGAATTTGCAGCCATACGGAGAAGGGAATTTCTCCTGCACATTCTTTACCAGCCATCGTAAAATATTGCATGCATATATGATCATGCTTTGTTGGATTGCCTGCTGAAGGTTTTTTTTTCTTTTGTCCTGCTTTGCTGATCTCTCCTGGTGAGAGAAACTGCAGTTGACAGATGGTTTTACTTGCATTTTAAGTATCCATGGCTGTTTCTCTTCTCCAGGTGAATATTTTGTTTTCCGCAAATGGTTAAACCTTTTAGAGGTTAAGGTTTTTGTTCTGTATCATTAACAGCGATGACTATTCTTTGCTTATCTTGCTTGCCCTGGGCACAAATAAATACAGAGCTTTCTTGTGAGTTTTTAACATTGCATTAAGTATTACGGAAGAGGGACCCAAAACCGAATTTTGAATTCAGTTCTGTTCTTGTTCGGTGTGTGTGTGTGTGTGTGTGTGTGAATTATCTAGATTTCTGGTTGGAATGGCTGTGTGTTTATGTCACCAGGCTACTGAAGCAGAAAGTACCCTTTTAAGCGGACCACAATATTGTACCCCAAACATTTGTTTTAAAACAATGGAAGATACGGTAGTTAAAAGCAAAACAAAAAACCACATGGGTGTGCTGGAGAGCAGGGACTGATATTTTATCCCTTTCTGGAGAGAGAAATTGCCATTATGCTGCCAGTATTTGAAGACCATCCTATGCTACTAGCCCAGCAGGCGTTGTTGTCAAATTGCTGGGACTCCAACATCTAATGGATTACAACTGGAGCTAGACTTCTGTAATATCTGCCAAATTACACAAACAGAAAGCAACTGCAGGCTTGCTATTCTGTCTTGCTCGACACAGATAGTTTTAGCAAGTAACGTTCAGGTTTGGCCTGCAATTTCCGAGCATGCCCTGTTGAGCTTGGGGAATGGGCAGCAGGGTTGGTTCTTAATAAATACGCTTAGGTTTCTGTGGCATTTGGCGAGGTGTTATTATTATTATTATTATTATTAAATTTCTATACTGCCCTTCATCTGAAGATCACAGGGCGGTTTGTAATACACACAGTTTCCTGCAAGATTTTCATTTCAGCTCTTCAGACTCCGCAGTAGCGTTAATATAATCTGCGCCTTTTGTGGTGTGCAGCTGAGATTTTAAGTAGTCTTCAGGTGTGTTAATGCTATCCCAGACTAAAGAGAGGTTCGACTAAAAAGCCACTTTGGGTGTATAAAGCTCCGGAAAAGGTCTGGCAGACGTCTCCAAGGACCCTGTTCTGTTGGAAGATTCAGAACAGGCAAAGGAAGTGTTAAAACAATGGCGTTTGCTTCCACAGTATATAGTGACTAAGCACTAAACTTGCTGGAAACTCGAAATGTGTTGCAGTGTAAGTGTATGGGAGCAACTGTCATAAAAAGTATTAATATTATTATTATTAATAATAATAATAATATTTATACCCCGCCCATCTGGCTGAGTTTCCCCAGCCACTCTGGGTGGTTTCCAATCAAGTGTTAAAAACTTCCCTAAACAGGGCTGCCTTCAGATGCCTTTTAAAGAGAAGATAGCTGCTTATTTCCTTCACATCTGAAGGAAGGGGGTTCTACAGGGCGGGCGCCACTACCAAGAAGGCCCTCTGTCTGGTTCCCTGTAACCTCACTTCTCGCAATGAGGGAACCACCAGAAGGCCCTCGGAGCTGGACCTCAGTGTCCGGGCTGAACGATGGCGGTGGAGACGCTCCTTCAGGTATACAGGACCGAGGCCATTTAGGGCTTTAAAGGTCAGCACCAACACTTTGAATTGTGCTCGGAAACATACTGGGAGCCAGTGCTGTTAAGTACAGAACCTAGTTACAGTCCTTGGAGTTCCTGTTTGTTTGCTTTTTTAAAAAATAAAAGTTTGCTGGAATCCTAAAGGGCATGCCAACCCTCTTTAAGTAAGGGTTTCCCAAAATTAGGATGTATAAAATATTTTGCTAATGCAGGGAAAAGTCAAAATATTTATCTTCCTAGCTTTCTGGGAGGGAAACATGTTTAAACTGGACCCGCACTGGAGGAACTAGAACAGGCACCCCCAGACTCTGCCCTCCCGCTGTTTTGGGACTACAACTCCCATCATCCCTAACTAGCAGGAACAGTGGTCAGGGATGATGGGAATTGTAGTCCCAAAACAGCGGGAGGGCCAAGTTTGGGAAATGCTGCTTTAGAGTGTTTCCTGCCCCCCAAAAAGCGATAGTTAGTTTGCATTGATTGAGTGTTTTGGCACTTAAGACCTTGATGTTGGGAACGGGGTACCTATGGCCATCGCAGATGTCCCTGGATTTACAGTTTTTGCCCATCCCTGACCTTTGGCCATGTTGGCTGGGGTGGGAGTGCCAACAACACCCATCCCTGCTTTTCTGCTAAGTGAAAACAGCAAGGAGTCTTGCAGCGCCTTAAGCTAACACGTTTATTTTGGCATAAGCTTTTTTGAGCGCTCGCTTCATCAGGCATATGATATAATCCCACATTGCCAGGCATATATGCACACATGGTGAGAGGATGGAGAGGCGTTGCGGGGGGGGGGGGAGGCAGAGGAAAACAAAATGCAAAAACAGAAAGGAAGAACACAGTGATGAGTATGTAACAGCAAATTAGTGACAATAAACCAGGCTGTGTTGCTGATAACACAAACATCCTGTAAAGTCCGTAATTTCAATTCAAGCACCGGTGATAGATATTGTTTCTGTCCTTTTTGCATTTTGTTATCCGCTGGCCTCACTCCTCTCTGTTCTCTCTTCCCTTCTTCACCCCCCCCCCCCAATTTATAATTCTGTGTGTATAAATAATGCTTTCTGGTTTGGGATTTTACTTCATGTGAATTTTAGGTCTACAAAAGTCATAATAAATGTATTAATCTTTCACATGCTGCAAAAGACTCTGTGCTGCAGTGGACTGACATGACTGCCCCTCTGGAAATTTATTTATGCTAAGCAGTGTTTGCGTTGCATGGGGTTGCCGTGGAAGTAATTACGGCTTACAAATGATTCCAATGGAAAACGCTTTAATTTATAATTTTAATTATAACTTGGAATTCAGTTCTGCTCATCCTGCAGGCACATCCTTAAAACAGATCGATGGTTTTAGCACCAGGAGTGTGCAGGGTGTCCTGCAAATAAGAAAAAGCAAAAGACAGGGATCCCTGTCCCAAGCAATTCGCAGACCAAATTGAAGAAGAAGAAAATACGAAATTCCCAACATTTGGTACTTTTGTTTCTGTGCTTTTTTAGGCACCCAGTGTGGCTGGGGCAACCCAGTCAGATGGGCAGGGTACAAATAAAATAATAATAATAATAATAATAATAATAATAATAATAATTGTAATTGGTATTCTGCTATCAGGATTCATAGTCTGATTCTAACTACATTTATTTACTTGGAAGAAAGTCCCATTGATTTCCATAGGACTTGCTCCCTGAAGAGCTGCATAGAATTGCAGTCTCCGTAGTTTAGTCGTCAGCAGCAAATTCTTGAATGCATGGCAGTATTAAAATGGCCTAGGACCCTCCCCTCCCCCGTACAATATTGCAGTTGCGAAAACACATTCTGGAAGTATGGCAACCACCTGAAATTTCCAGACACTTCCCTTTTAAATATAGTGGTACCTCAGGTTACATACGCTTCAGGTTACAGACTCCGCTAACCCAGAAATAGTACCTCGGGTTAAGAACTTTGCTCCAGGATGAGAACAGAAATTGGGCGGCGGCGGCAGGAGGCCCCATTAGCTAAAGTGGTGCTTTAGGTTAAGAACAGTTTCAGGTTAAGAATGGACCTCCGGAACGAATTAAGTACGTAACCAGAGGTACCACTCTGTGTGTGTGTGTGTGTGTGTGTGTGTGTGTGTGTAAATCATTTTTATTCGATTTTCAAAAAATATAAACATGCAACAAAAAACAGTACAGAATCCAAATATCAAGATTACTCTGAATCTCCTGGCTTCCCCCCATCCCTTCCCTGGGTTCTTTTAGTTCTATTTTCAAGTGCATATCAATACTTCTCCAATTTTTCATCTTCCTAAGTTACCTATACATTCTGTTATATTACAAGTGTATTTAAAATCCTGCTAATATTTTGACCTGTCCACAATGATTTTGTATATACATTATAAGCAGAGATCTCCAGACTCTTGAGCTGTAGTCAGGCTTGGGCTACAATAAAAGGTAAAGGTAAAAGTACCCCTGCCCGTTCGGGCCAGTCTTGCCAGACTATAGGGTTGTGCGCTCATCTCACTCTATAGGCCGGGAGCCAGCGCTGTCCGCAGACACTTCCGGGTCACATGGCCAGCGTGACAAGCTGCATCTGGCGAGCCAGCGCAGCACACGGAACACCATTTACCTTCCCGCTAGTAAGCGGTCCCTATTTATCTACTTGCACCCGGAGGTGCTTTCGAACTGCTAGGTTGGCAGGCGCTGGGACGGAGCGACGGGAGCGCACCCCGCCGCGGGGATTCGAACCGCCGACCTTTCGATCGGCAAGTCCTAGGCGCTGAGGCTTTTACCCACAGCGCCACCCGCCTTACCAATAGTCAATAATTTAGAAATCTTAACTTGGAACAGCAGGGATAAACAATGTTATCAGATACATCTTCATGCATCTTCCATGCCCGCAAAGGAACTATCAAGTGGGTTCCCAATCTTGCACACCCAGGTCTCCGTCACACAAGCCAGGTTGACCCCCTGCGAGATAAAGAAATCTCGCTATGGTGATTTTTTGTCTTTTGTATTTTTCTTTTGTATTGTTTGTTTTTTTGTATAAGATGTATGTGATTTGTTTTTCTTTTTCTACTTTTTTCTTTTTCTGTAATTTTTAAAATTGGAATAAATATTCATTAAAAAAAAAAAGAGATAAAGAAATCTCGCAGGGTGGCGGTTTTGTTGCCTATAGACCTGGCATTGCACAGCACCAGTGACGGAGGTGAGTAATCCTTGCTCACCCTACCCTCGTCCCTCGGGGTGAGGCGCAGATTGGAAGGGGTACGAGCATATCCATATCTTGATCCCCTTCGCCTATAACATCTGCCCCCACCGCCATACCTCCCTCGCCCCTCCATGGTAGCAATCCCAAGCCTCATAGTAGCCTCCATTGATGGCAATTAATGTTATTCTTTCGCAGCCTAAAACAATAAAACCTTAAAACAATAAAAACAAAAGACAAAAACAACCCAGAAAACAATAAAACAATACAAATAAAAACTGCAAAAATTACAAATTCATCAAAATCTAACAAATTCCCAAGCCCACCCAAACATCCATCCCACCCCCATATATAAAAAATCTAAAGGGAAAGGGAGATTTTAAAACATGTTAAAAAGAACTCTGCACCCCTCCGGGTAAAGGTAAAAGTACCCCTGCCCGTACGGGCCAGTCTTGACAGACTCTAGGGTTGTGCGCTCATCTCACTCTATAGGCCGGGAGCCAGCGCTGTCCGCAGACACTTCCAGATCACGTGGCCAGCGTGACAAGCTGCATCTGGCGAGCCAGCGCAGCACACGGAACGCCGTTTACCTTCCCGCTAGTAAGCGGTCCCTATTTATCTACTTGCACCCGGGGGTGCTTCCGAACTGCTAGGTTGGCAGGCACTGGGACCGAACGACGGGAGCGCACCCTGCCGCGGGGATTCGAACCGCCGACCATGCGATTGGCAAGTCCTAGGTGCTGAGGTTTTAGCCATAGGCAAACTCGGCCCTCCAGATGTTTTGGGACTACAGCTCCCATCATCCCTGACCACGGGTCCTGTTAGCTTGTGGGAGTTGTAGTCCCAAAACATCTGGAGGGCCGAGTTTGCCTATGCCTCGGCTACAACCAAGTACCTCAAATAATTGTTTGGCTAAGAGATATGATATGTGTACTTAGAAATTAAGTTGCACAGATATCAATAAAATACGTGCTGAAAATGAACGTGTCATTTCCTGTTTATGTAACTTCATGCTAGTCCCATCCATTGGGGGGGTGGGGTTATGGACCGGCTGGATGCTGAGGTGTAGGGGTGCGCCAGCTTGGGAAACCCCCAAGGGGAGAGGTCTCAGAGCCCAAGGGATTGATGGTGGGATGATGATGATGAGGGAGAAGAGGGAGCAGAAGGAGGAGGTGTTGGAAGCGGAAGGGGCAACAGGGTTTAGTGAGCAGGAAGAGGCTGGGGCAGAGAGCAGTCCTGAATAGAGGCAGGAGAGGTGGCGGAGGAGGGGTCAAGAGGCACAGATGAGACAGGATGCAGGAGAAGCTGGGAGGTCTCCCCCTCCTACTGTGACCACTTCAACCCCCCCCCCCCCGGTCTCATAGAACAAGAAGAGAAATGAAGAGGGCAGAGCCAAAGAAAGATGCTTCAACAGAGTCTTGGATTTCCTGGGAAGGCAGGGACCTTCATTCCCCACAACTGCCTCATAGGGGCTGCAATAATAATAATAATAATAACAATAATAATTTTATTATTTCTACCACGCCCATCTGGCTGGGTTTCCCCAGGCACTCTGGGCGGCTTCCAACAGAACAGTAAAAACAGCATAAAACATCAATCATTAAAAACTTCCCTAAACAGGGCTGCCTTCAGATGTCTTCTAAATGTCATATAGTTGTTTATTTCTTTGACATCTAATGGGAGGGCGTTCCACAGGGTGGGCACCACTACCGAGAAGGCCCTCTGCCTGGTTCCCTGTAACTTTGCTTCTCGCAGTGAGGGAACCGCCAGAAGGTCCTCAGAGCTGGACCTCAATGTCCGGGCTGAGTGACGGGGGTGGAGACGCTCCTTCAGGTATACTGGACCGAGGCAGTTTAGGGCGTTAAAGGTCAGCACCAACACTTTGAATTGTGCTCGGAAATGTACTATAAATGTCGATAGTGTCTTCAGGAGTACTTAAAAAACCCCACACCTATGAAATATTTTTTTTCCTTGTAAAATGAGTGAAGCATTTTGATGTCAACAATTTTAAAAATGTGATTTTATGCAAGCTAGTTTAGTATTAGGGAATGGAAATGTACTTGGAGATTAACGTGCTTGTATAAGGCTGTGTTCTCACGCATGCAGTGCTAGGATCTGGCTGGAATGCTCTGTAGGATGTTAGTATATTAATACATTTCGGAACCAGCTTTTTCTCTTGAAAAATACTTCGGTTGTTCTGACAAATGTGTCCTGGAGCATTTGGTGCTGGTTTGTAGCACACTGATGTGCTTATATACTTACTGCATGTATAGCTTGAGGGTTCTGAAATTGTGTTTGGTGCAGCAGCCCCAAGATAACATCTTCGAGTCGCTTGCTGTTTATAGTGTCTTGAGATTGCAGAGAAGGAAGCACAGAATAGTGTGTGGGCGCTCAGAAAGAAACCCTGAGACGGGATTGGATGCCGCTGTGCTGAGAGAAACCGGAAGAACATTGTAGGGTGGAATAAATTAGCTTAATGTTTCACCAAGACTGCAAACTGCAAAGAATAGTATCTAAAGCTCATTTGACCATGTGCATTGTGTTGCATTTCAAACCCAAGTGAAGATTGTGTGCCTTACAGCGGTGAACATTGGAACTTCAAGGGGCATTTTGGACAGTTTTGTGGAAGAAGCTTCTAGTTCAGGCATCCCCAAACGCGGCCCTCCAGATGTTTCGGAACTGCAACTCCCATCATTCCTGACCACTGGTCCTGTTAGCTAGGGATGATGGGAGTTGTAGTCCCAAAACATCTGGAGAGCCGAGTTTGGGGATGCCTGTTCTAGTTCCTCCAGTGCGGGTCCAGTTTAAACATGTTTCGCTCCCAGAAAGCTAGGAAGATAAATATTTTGACTTTTCCCAGCATTAGCAAAACATTTTATATGTCCTAATTGCAAGGCGGAGAAGGATATTTAAGACTTGATTCACTTTTTTCTACATGTACAATTCACTGTAAATTTTGAACCTGCAAGCATAATCAATTAAAAGGTAGGAGGCGGGTATTCTATAATTTTATCTAGTATTTCCCCCCCAGAGTCTGAAATGCACAGCGGGCTCATATTAACAGCTTGCACCTGCCATTAACTTGCAACTAACGTAATAATGGATTCCCTTGCCATTTTCAACAACCTTTTTGTATCTGTCTAATCAAGGGCGTACAAAATTCCAGTCTCTAAAATTTTCCATTAGAAAAGCCTCACAGTTTTCCTGTATTGGGAAAAAAAATTCTTATAGCAGTTTGGGGAGAGGAAATGAAAAGGGTTGTAGCTACTGAAGTCCTTTTACCATGCCCATGTCAAGGACTGAAGTTAAAAGTAGTTTGAAAAGTGATGCATCTGCAGTGTCATCAAACTGATAATAAAAGCAGAACACTCTTTTATATTCAAGAATGGCAAGCAAATTTCCATCTCTTATTGGTACCATGCTTTAATATTTTCGGCTCTCCCTCACAGTAGAGAGTGTGGCGCAGTCCTGTGCATCTAGGCTGCTTAAATGCAAAAGGCAAGCAGGAATAAAACCTACTGAAAAAGAGAAGTGCATTTAAATGTGCAAAAGGCGATCCGCAATCTCTGCAAAAGTTTTAATCACTGAAGGGTCTCTGTGGTCAGTCTAGCCTGTTGTGAAGAAACAGGGACTTCTCTGCCAAATTGTTATCACTCCTCCAACAAACGTCTCATGGCCACAGATTTCTCGTCTCTGGGTGAAAGTTTCTAAACAGCAGCCCCTTGCAGATCATGCTAGTCAAAATAAAAACGCATTTGGGTTATCCAGTGATTAAATTGTAAGTTTTGTAATTGGTTTTTGCATCCCTCCCCCCCCCTTTTTGGGCTCATTTTTGGAGTACAGCCTCTTAAGCGAGACAATTTCGTTGGAGCCCATGATGAGGGATTTCAGCTGTCCTGTGGTGCTTGGGGATTTTGGTCTGGTTTGCATTCAGTCGTAATTAAAATGAAATAATAGGAACAAGTAGCATAGTTATTGCATGCTACTTATGGCCTGCACTGGAATTTCGCCAGGCGCTTTTTGCACATGGCTATAGGCCACTTGCGACCAGGTGAAGATGCTTGGATGCCAGGATAACGTCTCTACCATCTGGAGGTCCATCCTTAGATTTTGACTGTTTTCACACACTAGCAACACCCCCTGTAGAATTCTTCCCGTTACGTTTTGTCTGCACAATCGGAATGAATTTCAGGAAACAAAAAATCATACTGAAAAATGCGACTTTTAAGCCGCTTGGCCTCCAAAATGGCAACTTAGGCGTTATGTTTTGGCGACTGGTAGCCATTTGGCGCCTAGCTTATACAGTGGTACCTCGGGTTAAGTACTTAATTCGTTCCGGAGATCCGTTCTTAACCTGAAACTGTTCTTAATCTGAAGCACCACTTTAGCTAATGGGGCCTCCCGCTGCTGCCATGCCGCTGGAGCACAATTTCTGTTCTCATCCTGAAGCAAAGTACTTAACCTGAGGTAATATTTCTGGGTTAGTGGAGTCTGTAACCTGAAGCGCGTGTAACCCGAGGTACCACTGTATATCTAGAGTTTCTAACACTGCTTATGATGATAGAAATTTACTATTTTCAAGTGTGGCAGTTGCGCTTAGTTGCTGCGGATAATAACTGCTAGTAGACCTATCCTCCAGATACTTGTTTAAACCTCTCCTAAACCCGTATGAACATGACCATATCCCGTGGCAGTGAACTTGACAAATGCGTGTTTTGAGAAATTCTTCCCTTTTGTCCTTGGTGTGAAATATTGCAGTTCATTGGGTAACCGTGAGCTCTGTCATGAGAGAGGATTCTCCCTGCCTGTTCCCTCGGTGCTATTCAAAATTTCACACATCTTCCCCCCCCACAAGAAAACCTAAAAAAGGACCAAAACACTTTTCAACTTTCCTTGAAATGGAACGTTTTCTTTCTTTCTCAGACAGGGTGATCAGAGACAACATTGGAAAATACAACCATAATAATAATAATAATAATAATAATAATAATAATTTATTTATATGGTGCCCAACTGACTGGTTTTCCACAGCCACTCTGGGCAGTTTCCAACAAATTAAAACACAATACAACATCAAACATTAGGAACTTACTCAAAAGGAAGCCACACTCATCTCAATGAGACTAAAGCGTTGTCCACATTTCCTCCTGTGGTGTGCTTAGAAAGTACGGGTCTGACCAGTTGCCATCCTTTGCTCCTTTCCAAGGGAAAACTTGCTCTTTAGCAATAAAGGTAAAGGGACCCCTGACCATTAGGTCCAGTCGTGGCCGACTCTGGGGTTGCGGCACTCACCTCACTTTACTGGCCGAGGGAGCCGGCGTAAAGCTTCCGGGTCATGTGGCCACCATGACTAAGCCGCTTCTGGCGAACCAGAGCAGCACACGGAAACGCCGTTTACCTTCCCTCTGAAGTGGTACCTATTTATCTGCTTGCACTTTGACGTGCTTTCAAACTCCTGGGTTGGCAGGAGTAGGGACCGAGCAATGGGAGCTCACCCCCTTGCGGGGATTTGAACCGCTGGCCTTCTGATCGGCAAGTCCTAGGCTCTGTGGTTTAACCCACAGCGCCACCCGCGTCCCTTCTTTAGCAATAGTTTGGAACAAATGGCAATCGGTGGTGGCGGCAGGAGTCCGAATTGCCATTTGCTCTGCTTGAGCGCCAAAAGAGCATTTTCCCATGGGGTGGAAGCAACAGGACAAGGAATAAGTGTTGATAAGCCCACTCTCCCAGGCAAACATGTATGCAGTTTCAATTTAAGGCTTAACTTGGCATGTTATATCTGGATTGAGTGCAGTAACGATGCAAACTTTTTGAAAAGCAAAGCAAAGCAAAGCCCCTCCTGTAGGGAAAGGATTATGTGTTCTTTAGGGATGAAAGATGTCTGGCTTTCAACGTTGTGATACATTGGCAGCAAAGCATCGCGATAGACCGATATATCACGATGTTTGAAATAAGGATGTGTAACTATGTAGAAGCGAACGGGGCAGTGTTCTGGCAACTGCTGCTACTTAGGGGTCCAAAACCTGATACATTTTTTACTTACCTTTAAAATACTATATTACAATTGTTACTTTATAGTACACAGCAACAGGGGCAGCAGGAATCATGAGAAAAGCTATGGCTGGCTTCATGGTTTTTCCCATACCACAATTTTTTACATAGCACAAACACATATATTGTGATTTGCGATATATCGCCATGCCGAATATTATGAACCCGTTGCTACGATGTGGAATTCAGACTGATTTTTGGACGGTGTATTGCTACATCATCCAGCCCAAGTGTCCTAAAATTTCTCTCTTTGCTTGCTTATTTATTTTCTCTACTGCTTAATATATTAAAAATATCTCTAAGTGGTATACAAAAAAAAAAAAAAAACCCAAGAAGAAACAACACACAACTTAAGCAAAACATTACAAAAACACACAGTTGCATATAAACTTGTCACATTAATACAAGGCGACTAATATATGCAAATCAACGTTGGTTCATTTTCTTTCAGAAACACCCTCCCTCTTAATCTCCCAGGTTCTCACTCAGAGTCTATGCAAACTCTCAGCTCGCCCACAAAAGTCTTGCAACAAGAAGAGTTTCTGGGAACAAGAGTCATCACCCTAATCTCTCACTCTAGACTTGCTTTTTATGGACAGGCGCAAGGTGCGTGGTTCTTTCTTCAGGCTGCCTACTCAGGTGTCCATTTAAAGTTGTAGTCTCCAAAACCAGTTCCAGGTACAGCAGGTTTGTTGGGTTTCCCGGGGGTTTCAAAGGATGGGGTAAGGGCCCCCCCCCAGCTCTTTCTTCACCCTCTCCTTCTCTTCTAGCTGCTTCTGAATTGAGTTATGTGTGAAGCCTCCCCTCCTGCCCTGTGGCTATATTTGGGGTTAGGAAGCGCAGTGAAAATCTGGGGACAGTACAGTGGTACCTGTAGTTGCATTTCTTTTTTGTTACGGATTTTCAGCTTATGAACGCATTCACCACACGTGCATGCTCAGACACATTCCTTGCACATGCGCAAAAGTGATCTGTGCACTTTGCGCATGTGCAAAAGCGCTTGATTGCACTGCGCACATGCGCGGAAGAGGCGCTCTAGTTGTGGACTTTTTGGGGTGCGAACGACACCCCGAAACTGATTAAGTCCCCAACTAGAGGTACCACTGTATCTGCTTGCCTTTGGCAAGTCACTCTTTGTGAGCCAGAGTTTGGCTTTCTGGCTCGTGCAGTTTCTGTCCCAAAGTTTTAGTGCCTACTGATGTGGTTGATACCACTCCTTCGCTTTGTGCTCTCTACATAAAAACAGAATGAGACATGGAGGAAGCCATCCTCCCAAGCGATAGCTGATAAGTGCGTCTTGTACAAGCAGGCAACCTTGGTTCGGAGAGATTACATTGCTGAATTTGCACATTTAAGATGCGAGTGCTTAACTACTACAGTTGTGTCTAGGATGTCAAACGGAATCCGTTCCGGAAGTCCATTCATAGAATCATAGAGTTGGAAGAGACCACAAGGGCCATCGAGTCCAACCCCCTGCCAAGCAGGAAACACCATCAGAGCACTCCTGACATATGGTTGTCAAGCCTCTGCTTAAAGACCTCCAAAGGTGTTCGGCTCCCAAATGTTCGGAAACCAAGGCGCGGCTTCTGATTGGCTGCAGGAAGTTCCTGCAGCCAGTCGGAAGCTGAGGAACCTGTGGCGGACGTTCGGGTTCCAAAGAATGTTTGCAAACCGGAACACTCACTTCCGGGTTTGCGGCATTCGGGAGCCAAAACGTTCGACTTGCAAGGCATTCTACTTCCGAGGTACGACTGTATTCTTATTCCATACCAGAAACATTGCCACTACTATGTAAATTTCTGTTAATCAAAACGCCCACAGTAATATTTCAGTTGTGAATAAACTAGCAAAGGCCAGGTTTTTTTTTCTAACCAGCAGGCATATTTTCATCTGACTTCTCCCTGAACCTTCCCAGTTTCTAACAATATACAGTCATACCTCTTCTTGCGAACACTTCATGTTGCGTTTTTTTGGGTTAAGAACGCGGCAAACCTGGAAGTGTTTACTTCTGGGTTTCGCCGCACGCAGAAGCGTGCACACCCTGGAATGGATCGTGTCCACAACCAGCGGTACCACTGTATTGTTGAAATACTTGGCAGAGTGTTGCTTAGTTTTTCAGTGGAGCTAGAGGATTTGGGTATATCAGGAAGGGGGCTGGGAGTCTTTTTTCTACATGCACAAGTCTAAACATACAGATACTCTACACTTTGAATTAGATAAAGGTCGGCTCTGTTTATATTGGCTCGGAAAGAGCCTAGTGTTTTCAAAAAAAACCCAACAACCCGCAGAGGTACAGCTCTGCTTGTTTCTGAGCCATTCAGATTAATTACCTCCTTCCATCGTAAAATGTGTTTGTCCCTTCCTTTTAGATCTGGCTTGCTTGCTGGTATAGCTGGTGGCAATAAGCAGCTTGAATGAACTAGGGAGACAGAGACGATGTATCCCTGAAAACTGCTAGTGGCTCTCACTCCCCAAAACTTTTTGCTCCAAGGTGGTTTTCTGGGGAAGTTGGATAAAACAAGCTGTTCTTACTGGATTAAAATCTGAAAACCCAAACAGGGGAGAAATTGAGTAACAGACAGGGTGGATAAAAAGCAAATATTTTTTTTTTAAAAAAAAATCAAAAAAATCAGATTTTTTAATTATTTAAATCTGATTTTTAAAATAAAATGCTCTTGGAGCTAAAACCTTTCTAAAGATAGTTTTCTATTTAAGTTACTTTATAGTCCAAAGGCTTTTCATCAGGAAATAAGGATTTGTTTAAAGTTTTTCATGTACGCTAAAATTCAGTCCTAAGTTGGTTTATTTTTTTTTAAATCATTCTACCACATCGGTTAACGAACATGGATACATTGCTATAATGTTACTGTTTTAGTTAAATAATTTGTTGAAATTGTTATTAAAGAAATGATTATTTTTTCCTTCCAGTAAAGTACAGCAGAAAAGCTGCCCAAATATAAACAATAAGTTCATAATTATCTGCCTATGTATTTCTGATATTATAACCAAATCAGTAGTTTTTGATATAACTGTAAAAACTACTCTGAAAATGTATTATTCCAAAAATGAAACCTTTGTCTGGTTGTAGCTGTCAAGAGGATGCCAGCAAGGTTGAACCTTTCTGTAAAACAATTGATTTAAATCAAGTCTTACTGACCAGTAATTTAAATCGTGATTTAAATTGATTTGGTATAAATCAAATCCACCCTGGTAACGGGTAATTTTCCTCTTCACCAGCCCTCTTAGTTCATATCTGGGCCAAGCTTGACGAGATTCCCTGGCACCTCTGCTTTCAATAGATGCACTGATTAGGTATAGGTTAGCTTTGCTATTTAACACGACGTAGTAATAAATTACCTTTTTGCAAATTGAAAATCAGTTTAGCGATACTGCAATACGTATGTTCGGCTTTGCTTTCAACAAGTGACCGCACAGTAAAAACAACAACACGAGTGAGACTGTATCCCGTTCTGAGTTCATGATTTGCATTTTTCTTTTAAATTCGGTCTCGAGTTTCCCTTTCTGCAACGTAGCAGGTAATACCCCCTGGCCTTTAGGCCACAGGAAATTGCATCACTGTCCTCCAGCTGTCGCCTGGCGGGAACCGGCTGCCTATAATTCCTCCAGTCACGGCACTGGTGATGCCACGAAACTCTGAGAACGTGTAACTCTGAGAACACCTTCCACAGGGCAGGTGCCACTACCGAGAAGGCCCTCTGCCTGGTTCCCTGTAACTTGGCTTCTCACACCAAGGGAATTGCCAGAAGGACCTCAGTGTCAGGGCAGAACGATGGAGGTGGAGACGCTCCTTCAGGTCTGGACTGAGGCCATTTAGGACTTTAAAGCTCAGCACCAACACTTTGAATTGTGCTCGGAAACATACTGGGAGCCAACAAAGATCTTTCAGGACCGGTGTTATATGGTCTTGGCAGCCGCTCCCAGTCACCAGTCTAGCTGCTGCATTCTGGATTAATTGCAGTTTCCGAGTCACCTTCAAAGGTAGCCCCATGTAGAGCGCGTTGCAGTAGTCCAAGCGGAAGATAACCAGAGCATGCACCACTTTGGCAAGACAGTCTGTGGGCAGGTAGGGTCTCAGCCTGCGTACCAGGTGGAACTGGTAGACAGCTGCCCCGGACACAGAATTGACCTGCCTTGGGAAGAGCAGTGGCTCTTTCGCACCTCTCTTGCGCCATATTTGAGTAGCAGCAAGATGCCTCACTATAACATTCTGTATATTGGAGCGCTCCCAAGGCAAGTGCAATAGCTGGAGAGCCTTTCTGAAAAGCCTTCTTTGCGTTTGACCTTTTCAGAATGGTTTTGAAGGTCTCTTTGCTTTTCCCCCAGTGGTGAGTGCTTTTCCCCTCTCCCTGAATTGCAGAGAACTGGGGAGAGCAGATGGGTGTATCTTCCTCAGTGCTGGAATCAACACAGGACGTAGGCAGGGGGTCTAATTCGCCTTTAAAGCTAACTGCATTGGCCTGGGTGCCCCCCCCAACACATCCCTCTGACATGGCTGTGAGAAAGAGATCAGGAGCTTTTGCTTCCATTTTCAAAGAACAGTGTTTTCGTTTGTTTGCTTGCTTTAACTTGGACAAATTTTGGTTAATCTTTGCTTGTTCATTGAAACGAATATGGAGATTTTGCCTTGGCGTAATACTGGCTGTAATGGCAGTTGATGAGAACCAACCTAGCAGTTCGAAAGCACGTCAAAGTGCAAGTAGATAAATAGGTACCGTTCTGGCAGGAAGGTAAATGGCATTTCCGTGCGCTGCTCTGGTTTGCCAGAAGTGGCTTAGTCCTGCTGGCCACATGACCCGGAAGCTGTACGCTGGCTCCCTCGGCCAGTAAAGTGAGATGAGCGCCGCAACCCCAGAGTCGGCCACGACTGGACCTAATGGTCAGGGATCCCTTTACCTTTAATATTGGCTGTAATGGCAGTTGATGAGAAGCAATGGAAAAAGGTAAAAGTAGAAAAAGGGGAACGCGTATGACAACTGCTTGGGGTTTGGTTTGTCTGGGAGCTTGTCTGTGCATCTCAACACGGCTTTTGTGCAGCGTTTGAAATTCACCAGGTGCGTTTTGGGACCAAGTGAAGATGCCCGGGTACCAGAATGGCCTCTGACATCTCTACCACCTGGAGGTACATGCCTGGAGATCCTTGGCTCTGCACTGTTTTCACACACTAATACCGCACATCTGCTAGAATTCCATCCATCCTATTTTATCTGTACAGTCCAAATGGATTTCAGGTACCAAAAACCTTCGAGCTGCCTGGCCCGCAAATGGCAGCTAGGCATTCCCATTTTGGCGGCTGTAACCTTGGTTTAAGGAGGCATTTGCACCTAGCTTATATATCTGAGTTTCCAACACTGCTTTTGTGATTGACGCAGTGCAGGTGTGAGCATAAGCAGTGATTGGTGTGGCGCTATAGGAGAGAGTTGTGCTGCCGCAGTTGTTAGCGTTTGTGCTTTTGTTGATAAAAGCTGAACTTGGTAAGAAGGAAGTTCATTTTGACTTCGGTTTTATGATATATACTTGTGTTTGCTTCTGTTGTGTCAATGCACTCTTTTTATTTTCTTTGACGGTTGCATGAAAAAAAGTCAAACTTTCGAAACAACCCCCAGTCGAATATTGTGTATGTCGGTAGTGTGGAATGAGCTCTTGCTTGATTCGATCCTTATAGAAATAAAATTCGCTTCCTTGAAAGGATAAAGTTTTGGGGGTCCTAGTGGAAGTCCTTGAAAGATGACCTTTGCCCATCTATTCAACTTGCCACTTGAATGTTCAAGTGGATTGTGGAACCCCAAGGGGTTGTGCATCCAGAAGGCACCTGTCAACACAAACCAGTTCACAATATGCAAGACCCTTGGGGGTTGGGAGCAAATTTTTGGCATCCTTTGTGTGTGTGGGGGGGGGACCAAAGTAGGTAAAATTGAGAACTGTGGTAATGGACATAAAGCATAATTGCAGGCTGAGTAATTACTTTGCGGGACTGTTTGAGCAGGTTACCCCAAGGCGGCAATTCGAAGATAATCACATTTTACTCTATAAGTACTAGTGAACCGAGAGCTCCTTTCTGCCTTCTCCTTCCACCTGGGATTAATGTGATTAGACTTGAATCCAATTGGTGCCTTAAAATGTTTCTGAACAGTAGGCTTATCAGCAGCTACTTAAACCCATCTACATCACTTCATCTGATTTCCCATCTATAAAATGGGACTAAGGTTTTTTCTTTTCTTTTTCGGACAGATAAGGATTGTAAAGCTCTGGCACCTAGAAGTTCAGATGGTTGTTTTCAGAGTACTTTATAATCAGTGCCGGATTTCCGTATAAGCTAAACAAGCTATAGCTTAGGGCCCTGCTCTCTTGGGGCCCCCCCAAAAAAATTAAAGGGAAAAAACTGGATGTACATTTCCAAACTATAAGATAAAAAAATAAACCTACATACAACAATAGTGTTTTGCGTTGTGTAGGCTCCTAGGATGTAAGTCATGGACCCCGTCTGCTAGCCTGCTCCCTAAAGTATCACTGGCTTGCTCATTTCTTTGTATAGGGTGCCTACATTCTGCATGTGCAAATGGCTTGAGATATCTGTTAGGTCCATAAATTATCATATAGCATATATCCAACACAAAAAACAGCGACAATTTGTTGTTGACAAAGGACAGCTGGACATATCAAGGGCCCCGTTACCTTCAGTAGCTTATGGCCTCATCAAACCTAAATCTGGCCCTGTTTTAACAGGTGCAGTGTTGCCCAGTGGCCTCATTCATTTTTCCATGAGATTGTTTCTGGTATGTGGGACACGCAAAACTGCTGGGATGAACCCTTTAGTTACAGCAAAGTTTTGGGCTCTTGTTTTCTGGCATGTTTATAAATGTCTGCATTACAAACAATTAATTAGTAACTGTTCACCATTCTAGTTTGCTCTGCCTTTTTTTTTTTAATTAAAAAGCTGTCAACTTCAAATGTTAATTCACCAAAGTAGCTTCTCTTCAGTGGCTTTTGTTAGTGAGAAAGAAAAGTGATTTTCTAGTTGAAACTGTTTAGCTTGGATCAAAAGGGCAACTGCAGAGATGCTATTAATCTCTCCCTGCTGTATTCTTGGAACACTTTCATGAAAGTTCTGCGTTCCGAAGTTCCAACCATGAAACAAAACTTGGGTCATCTATGCAGGGCAACTATGGAAGTTAAATAATACCTACTCGCCTGATCTCATCCGTGCAATACTTTTTTTTCTATTAGGGTCAGCTAAAATGTCACTAAATAGCAGGCAAGCATTTTGAGCCCAGAACTCTTCAGGCTAGATAAGCAGGGGGGATATATTATTATTACTCCAATTAATATTATTAAATATTGTTTTACTCCTGAAGGCTTTATTCCACAAGTCAATACATGGTATAAACATAGATCAAGTTACCATTTACACACCTCAATAAGGTACATGGCTAGGAACAAGCTAACACAGAAATTCATCAGGTGTAGCTCCTGTTAGCTGTAGCTCCATGATAAAGTGTACCTGTTGAGTTCATGGATGCAGACCTCAGTGTCTGGGCTGAAAAATGGGGGTGGAGATGCTCCTTCAGATATACAGGGCCAAAGCCGTTATAGGGCTTTGAAGGTCAACACCAAGACTTTGAATTGTGTTGACTTCACACCCAAATCTAGTTTATTTTTCTTAATCATGTAGTGACACGATGCATCCTTGTTTTTAGCAACTAGTCTAGATGCTACAGGTGACAAGGAGTTTCATGCAAGCAGGTTACTAGGCTGGCAAATGAGGGAAGGGTTTTCTGTAGGCTCCTTAGGCCACCATGAGACAATTCTCATGATACCTTGTCGGGCTGGCATTTCTGAAAATGGCTCCCCCCATGTGGTGATGGGCCTGTAAATAATACAGCAACATAGTGGCATGGATATAGAGATAAGTGATGTCTTAACTGGCAGGTCAGATGGAAGCCAGTTCTTGTTCCCTTAAAATTGCTATGCAGAATTGGCAGTAGGTTGCATTTATGGTGCAGGCAGTATTGCTTTTCTTAGTGTTTATAGGCCTGATTTAAGTATTCAGTTAAGGAGCTGTACTGAACTAAGACTTCTGGGGGTTTATTTCATCGTCAGAGCCAGTGTTGTACCTGTTTGTTGTTTGGTAGAAACAAAACGGTCCTAATTAGGTAGGTGTTTGGAAGCAAACATTCATCTCTACAAGGCAGTTGTCAAAACATTTTGGTTGACCTACCTAGCCAGTACCCAGGATTGAGTTCTAGACTGGGGTTATTAAGCTGTTAAGCGAAATGTACAAAGCAAATGTAGGAATTTAGTGAAGCCTTTCCAATGTAAGATTTTTACTGTTTGCTTTCTTGCTTATATTGTGCCAACTGTTTTCTTTCGTTCATTGAAACAAGGCCGTGGCTCTGGGGAAGAAGAGAAGTTTAAAAGTTGCAGGAACGATGCTTAACACCTATAGAACTCATACAATAAATTGGGTGGGTTTTTCTGCCAGGAGGGGGGCTCTTAGGTATTATACCACATTGCCATGCCATCTCAATTATCCATAAATATCGGACTACTTCGGCAAGCATAGTATACTCTGTTGGCGGCGTTCGAAATTAGCTAGGAGCCAGGCTCATTTTGCACCTAGCTGTCGGCCACTTGCGACCAAGTGAAGATGCGCAGGTGCCAGGATGGTGCCCGACATCTCCACCATCTGGAGTCGCATGCCTGGGTATCCTTGGGTCTTGGCTGTTCTCACACACTAGCAGCACATCTTGTGGAATTTTATCTGCTAAATGTTACCTGCACAATCAGAATGAATTTCAGGCAGAAAAAAGTCATAATGGGAAAAAAGAGTTCTCTTGTAAAGCTGGCCATTTTTCAGCAGTGCAAGTGGTAATATAAGTGGATCCTAACTTTTTAGGAGGGAGATGCTTAAATTTCACTGCAAAGAGCTGCACTGCATGAGAAGAACTTGAGTCTCTGCAGAGATGACAAATTCGTAATTGTGTACTGGGAGGAATTGTTCCTGACAATGTTCTGACAAAAGTGAAGTGTCCTTGGGTTGCTTTGGCTTGTTTGCTCAGATCCGATGTGTTTCTTTATTGTGGCTTAGAGCAGAATAATGATGTTACAAGAATTAATTGGTCTCGCAGTGCACTTTGTAGTACACAGGCCAGCCATGTATTGGTGCCACATTCCCTCTTTATAGAGAGACCCGGCTTCTCAAGTCTTGGGCTGTTAAAGATAAGGTTTGGATTAAAGGAGATGCTAACATGTGAGTGGGAGGAATGTTCAGTGGATTCACTGAAGAATGACCCATCTGGTAGGGTTGTTGGACATAGTATAATTTATTAAGAAGTACACGCAGGTGGTGCTGTGGTCTAAACCACTGAGCCTCTTGGGCTTGCCAATGAGAAGGTCGGCGGTTGAAATCCCCACAATGGAGTGAGCTCTGTGCTCTGTCCCAGTTCCTGCCAACCTAGCAGTTTGAAAGCACGCCCAAAAAAGTGCAAGTAGATAAATAGGTACCGCTCCGGCGGGAAGGTAAACAGCGTTTCTGCGCGTTGCTCTGGTTTCTCCAGAAGCGGCTTAGTCATGCTGTCCACATGACCCGAAAAACTGTCTGCGGACAAACGTCAGCTCCCTCAGCCAGTAAAGCGAGATGAGCACTGCAACCCCGGAGTCATTCGCGACTGGACTTAACTGTCAGGGGTCCTTTACCTTTTTTTTACACGTGTTTAGGATGTTCAAGCTCTTTGGGGAATGAATGAAATATGCATACAGTGGTACCTCGGTTCTCAAACAAAATCTGTTCCGGAAGCCCGTTCGGGTTCCAAAACGATTGAAAACTGAGGTGCGGCTTCCCATTGGTTGCAAGAGCTTCTTGCACTCACTGGAAGCCGCATCACACATTCGGTTTCCAAAAAAAAGTTTGAAAACGGAAGCATTTACTTCTGGGTTTTGGGTGGTCGAGAACCGAAACATAGGACAACGGAGGCGTTCGAGAACCAAGGTACCACTGTACTCAGGTTTTTTTTTCCTGCCAGAACTCAGATCCGGCACCTCTCAGGTGGGCGCCATTGCCATTATAAGAGAACAAGGGAGGCGTTCATGATGAGTTCTGGCACCTCTTTCCTAGAAAAAATAGCAGTGCATATGCTGTTCAGTGTTTTGCCCAGTGGTGTCTCATTCCTCCCTTGCTAGTCTTGAAAACTTGAGTTCTATAGTAAAACAGCTGAGATAAGTGCATTCCTTAAACCTTACCTCTCCCTTCCCCCTAGTCTCAATTTCATTTCATTTTTCATTTCACTTTTAATCTGTAGACCGCTTTTCTATATCACTACATATACACACACGGCACTTTACAGCAACAAAATAGACAATAAGGAACACACACCTAATAGTAATCTGATCCAATACAAAAAGTCATAATAAAGCATAACTTTAAAAATGAACAACGTATATCAAATAAAGTAATAATCTGTTAGAATATACACAATAAAATTGACTCTCGAAACATCAGCAAATAATAATTAAACAGAAATTTACTCTTAACGATTACAATAAATTGTTGTAAAGTTAACATCCTAGCTATCCTGATGTAATGAAATACTTCAGGGTCAAGCTTCCAGCTGCAGAGGTAAAATATCTGCCGTATATTAGGAAATAGCATAGGGTTTCCATCTTTCCCTATAGTGTTTCATTATAAACTTGGTAACTTCCATAGAAAGTGTCATTGGTTACAGCTTTTTGCATTAAGCTTTATTGTCTCGTGGCCTGTTAATTATGGGGTGACTTTCTTTGGGGCTGTTGTGTAAATTTGCCCTGAATAATCAATTCCTCCAGACCTGACTTCTTGCTCTGGAAACAAGCTAAAGTAAAGCAGTGTGTGGGTTCTCCGGGAAACCTTTATGCAAATCAGACCGATTTGCATAAGGTGATTTCCATGAGATAATGTTCGGTTTTGCATTGCAAAATATTCTGATGCCCTGGAGAAGAGTGATCGAGTAAACAAAGCCAAAAACTATGAAACCGCAAAGCTTGACTAATACTGCATTCTTACCGATAAACTTACAAAAGTGTGTAAAACGAAACACTAGAAAAAATTCCACCCCACGTCTCTGCTGGGGAAATACTGCTTGGGTTGTGTGTCGGATCACATGACGAAGTATTTTTCTTTAACTGGTGCTTGTTGTGTGAATGACTCAAAGCTTATGGGACTGCAACTTGCATTCATTATATCTGAGGCCTCCATATGCTTCTAAAAAGGACAATAATGTGGAAGGCTTGTGTCTGTCTTCTAAAAGTCAGATAGCTGTTTATTTCCTTGACTTCTGACGGGAGGCAAGCGCCACTACCGAGAAGGCCCTCTGCCTGATTCCCTGCCTTCTTCCTTTATGCAAAAGCCCAACTCTGGGATTGTTATAGAACTAGCATAAGAATTGCATCTCTGTCCTCCCTCACCTTGAGTCTTGAGCCTGCAAGTTGCACACAGTTAACATGTGCACATTCAGATTCACATGCTTGGCAGTTAAAAATAAATAAATCAAAAAGAGTGGATATCCAGGGAATTTTTTTTCCGGCAAGGCCCTCCACCCTTCCATTGAACCCAATGTGTTTTGACTATATGCGATTTTAGCTTTAGACGTGATTCCCAGAACATAATCCCTACATAAGTTTACTGTGCCTTGACATGCTGGAGTAATATTTGGTTATCATTTGACAGCTGCAAGAGTTGGCAATCCTTTTTTCTCCCTTAGGTGGGTTATCAGTACAGTGGTACCTTGGTTCTCAAACTTAATCCGTTCCGGAAGTCCGTTCCAAAAACAAAGCGTTCCAAAACCAAGGCGCGCTTTCCCATAGAAAGTAATGCAAAATGTCTTAATCTGTTCCAGGCTTTTAAAAACAACCCCTAAAACAGCAATTTAACATGAATTTTACTATCTAATGAGACCAATGAGCCATAAAATGAAAGCAGTAAACAATGTACTACAATCAATCAATCAATCAGTCAGTCAGTAGCTGAACTGGGTTCCACACAGTCACAAAAAACAAAACAAAAAAGAGCTGCAGAAACAAAAACTCAAAATAAATAGCAAAACCAGACAGACCTCAGCATAACACTCAAAACGGAAGTGTGGCACTCAAATCGGAAGCATAACACTCAAAACGTTCGGCTTCTGAAAAAAGTTAGCAAACCGGAACACTTGCTTCCGGGTTTGCAGTGTTTGGGTTCCAAGTTGTTTGAGTTCCAAGTTTTTTGAGAACTAAGGTACCACTGTATTTGTTTCTATAGTTCTCTCCAACCCCATCTCTCAATAATCAGGGGAACCTCATGTCGACTTTATATCCTCTTTATATTCTCTCTTCTGCTTGTTGGGATCCTTTCTAAGAAACGTGGGCCCACCTGTAGCCTTATCTGTTTGTGAGACAACTACAGGCTTGATGTCTGTCCCCACTGTTGTGCATATCTTTTGAAAAACTGTAGCATTATTCATCTTCTGGACCCCAAGTTTAATTTGACACTTTGCAGCAATTGCATGCAGAACAGCGCTTGGAATTCCCCAGGCACATTTTGCATCCTGTAGAATTCTATCCGTAATATTTTATCTGCACAATCAGAATGAATTTCAGGAACCTAAAAGTATTGGGGGAAACAGGACTTTCGAGGTGTCTGGCCCCAAAATGGCAACTAAGCATTCTGTTTTGGCGACTGTGACCCTGGTTTAAGGAGCCATTTGGCACCTAGCTTATATCTGAGTTTCTCACACTGAGGGTCTAGTGAGCAGGTGTGAAAGGTTTCCAAGTAAAGCTTTTTGAAATTCAGACAGAATCAAGGTCTTCAGCAGGCCCTGTGATCTGCTGAGAATACAAACCCTTGCAAGCAACTTAGTACTTCTGCAGTGTTGTTGTTTAGTCGTTTAGTCGTGTCCGACTCTTTGTGACCCCATGGACCAGAGCACGCCAGGCACTCCTGTCCTCCGCTGCCTCCCGCAGTTCGGTCAAACTCATGCTGGTAGCTTCGAGAACACTGTCCAACCATCTTGTCCTCTGTCGTCCCTTTCTCCTTGTGCCCTCCATCTTTCCCAACACCAGGGTCTTTTCCAGGGAGCCGTCTCTTCTCATGAGGTGGCCAAAGTATTGGAGCCTCAGCTTTAGGATCTGTCCTTCCAGTGAGCACTCAGGAGGGCTGATTTCCATAAGAATGGATAGGTTTGATCTTCTTGCAGTCCATGGGACTCTCAAGAGTCTCCTCCAGCACCATAATTCAAAAGCATCAATTCTTCGGCGATCAGCCTTCTTTATGGTCCAGCTCTCACTTCCATACATCACTACTGGGAAAACCATAGCTTTAACTAGTATTGTACTTAATCATCAAAGGACCCAAACTGCCTTTCATCATCTCTTCCAATTGGTGATGTTAAGGCACAGCAACTACAACCAAAAATTTCAGGTGCCTTTTTGCCTGGGCTCCTCAAAGCGGAGCATTTCCCACTTAACAGCCAATATTGCAGAAGGCATAAAAGATTAGTTGCAGGTGTGAGGGTATTTGATGGCAAGCTTTGGACTCGAGTGGCGGTTAGGCATTGGTTGATCTTATGATGGGGGAGGGAAGATGCGGCCATCACCTGCCCCTCCAAGCTTAAGGGTATTCCGTTAAAGGAATCTGGGTGTGTGGATCTTGTCTGAAGCCCGGGGCAGGGCTAGGGCCATGCCACGACCCCATCAGGAACCCAAGGGGAGCTCGAGTTGATTTGCATCGACGGGGCTCCCCCTACCGGTGGTTGACCCTTACTGGCCTCCCTGCGTGACGGGCAGGAGTCAGATATAGTTGGGTCAGTTCCAGTGCCTAAGCCAATACCGCTCACCTTCTGAAACCAATAAAGTTGTGGCCTAAATTTGCCCAATAACCATTGACCTAATATCCGTGTCCTTGCGTCTTACTCATCAATGAGGGGGTGGCTTCAGGGTCTTGACACGCAACCAAAAATTGCAGGTGCCTTTTTGCCTGGGCTCCTCAAAGTGGAGCATTTTCCACTTAAGTTTGAACACTGGTGCATCTCACAACTGCTGAAAGCGGTATTTTGCGTAACGCCGTGAGATTGCCAGCTTTGTGGACCATATTCTTCATTGATGAGCAATAACACTAGTCAAACGTTCAGTTGCTGACTCTCCATCTTCAGCCTTCCAAGCTGCTTCTCTGACAGGCTCCGCTGGTGGTGTCTCGATTGGCTGGCATCTCCTTCCTTTCCTTCTGTTCACACTTCCCCGCAAAGGTGCCCTTCGTTGCCCATCTGGTTATGTTTGTGCTTGGAAAGACAATGTCTCCAAACATTGCTGTTGTGTGTTCTGCAGTGCTAGAGGAAGAGGGCACTCCAGACTTGAGAGCTTTGTCATCTGAGAAAAGAACAACATGCTAGGCTCAAAGAAGAGGCATTTTGATGGAAGTGAAATGCTCAAAGCCATTCTCGAAAGTTGGCCTGTGAATGATAACCAAGATGTCCCGATTTTATTTATTATTGATTGATTGATCAACATAGGACAACTCAAATATCAATGACCCCTGAATGATGATCAGGGACGGACCAAGACATTTTGACACCTGAAGCGAACCACAAAATGGCCTCCCTCTCCCTGCTGGGGAAGAAGGGGTGAATAAAGATTACGTTGGGAACAAGGGGGCAGTAAAGATCTACACTGGATTCTGCTGCCCCTGTGCATCCTACTGCCTGAGGTGGCTGCCTCACCATGCCTCATGGTTGGGGCGCCCTGGTGAACATAAGGAAAACAGCTTAACAAAATAACAGAATGCAAACCCAAAAAAGGAATAGGCAAGTCAATGTAATGGAACATAACTTAAGAGCATCTTTGCCATCGTCTTTCATTTTGGTGACAGATGAAGATGTACATTTTTACTCAGGATTTTGGGGAAGGGGTGAGGTATATTGGAGATGTATACTGTATTTTTTGCTCTATAAGACTCACTTTTTCCCTCCTAAAAAGGGGAAGTGTGTGTGCGTCTTATGGAGCAAATGCAGGCTGCGCAGCTATCACAGAAGCCAGAACAGCAAGAGAGATTGCTGCTTTCACTGCGCAGCGATCCCTCTTACTGTTCTGGCTTCTGAGATTCAGAATATTTTTTTTCTTGTTTTCCTCCTCCAAAAACTAGGTGCATCTTGTGGTCTGGTGCGTCTTATAGAGCGAAAAGTACTGTATATGTTTTGATAGCAGCTGTTGCTGTTATTTGATTTTGTATTTTGGCTTCCTACTTTAGTTATGCTTGTTTAAGTTTGATTCTGAAGTCGGTGTATATCTGCTGTGGGACCTCCGGGTGAAGGGCAGATGATAAGCACTTTTAATTAATAAACACATAGGCCCTCGAGATTGTGCTTGCACTTTAACTGACCGATGGACAGATACTAACATTTGTTAATCCCTGTTATTATTACTACTACTATTATTAATTGCCCACCCTTCATCCTAGTGCATGATAATGGTAAAACACAATATTAAAAACAGTTTAAAACAAATTAAATAAAAATAAATAAGAATATTACATATATAAATATATTATGTAAATGAAACCGTTACATTAAAAACATGAAAAATCTCCAAGGTTGCCTAGTGATGGGTGGATATGTCAATTTGGTTTTCTTGCTTCCTCATTTTTCTGCTCTTGAGTTGTTCATACTTGCAGAACAGTTTTGCTTAAAAAAAAATCCTCATGAGAACTTGTCAGCACTTTAGTGCATATTTCTCCTTATTTAAACATTTTTGTAGGCAATTTTGCTAAATGTGCATGTTTTCGCAAAGCAATCTACTCTAAGATAATGCAATTTTATCTTCGCTAACAGTATGCATTTTTGTACACATTATTTGGATGGAAAACTTCATTGCAAAATTCAGGGAAGCGTGAATTTTGAAGGATGGCTGTGTTTTCATTTAGTGTATTGTTTTGGAAAGGGCAAATTAGGTTGGGTTGCCTTTAAATGCCAACTGAATCAAATTTCACCCCCATCTCTATCTGTGGCAAGTAAGAATCACATTTCTTTCTTGGGTACCCAGACAGAAATGCTTTCCTGAAGATGTGGTGGTTCTCTTTTGAGGCTACAGAGGAGTCACTTGAAAATACAGGCTAGATTTTTCTTCTTCTTAAAAAAGCTAAATGCTGTCTAATAAATCATTTTGTGGTTGTTGTGTTTCTATGGCAGCAGGTGTTGGGTGGTGTTCCGGGCCCAATTCAAAGTGCTGGCTTTGACCTATAAAGCCTTTAATGGCTCAGGAACGCAATACCTCAAGGACCGCCTCTTTCCATATGAACCTACCTGGACACTGAGATCATCTTCTGAGGTCCTTCTTCCTGTGCCACCTACTTGTGCAGTCTGGAGGGTGGCAACATGAGAACGGGGCCTTCTCTGCAGTGGCTCCCCATTTGTGGAATGCTCCCTCCAGGGAGGTTCACCTGGTGCCTTCATTATGTATTTTTAGGCACCAGGCAAAAATGTTCTTCTTCAACCAGGCCTTGGGCTGATGAATATCCTACAGCCTTTTACATGTGTCTGTGGGAAGGAGGGGTTATTGTTTTGGTTTAATTATTTCCTTGTGTTTTATCCTGTATTTTATTCTGTGAATCACCCGGAATGGATTAAGTTCGACAACCAAGGTACCACTATATCAATGCACTAGGGAGTCCGTTTGACTCCTGGAACGGTTCGAAAACAAAGGCATGGCTTCCGATTGGCTGCAGGAGCTTCCTGCATTCATCCAGAAACGGTGTCGGATGTTCGGGTTCCGAAAAACGTTTGCAAAACGGAACACTCACTTCCAGGTTTGTGTCCAAGTACCAAGGTATCTGACAACCAAGGTACAATTGTATTTTTGTGTGGCCAAGACAAAAAGTGGGGTGCTTAGCTTTTCCCTACCCAAGCTGAGGGACGCGGTTTGCGCTGTGGTCTAAACCCCATAGCCACTTGAACTTGCCACTTGGAAGGCCGGCAGTTTGAATCCCTGCAATGGGGTGAGCTCCCGTTGCTCTGTCCCAGCTCCTGCCAACCTAGCAGTTCGAAATCACACCAGTGCAAGTAGATAAATAGGTACCGCTGCGATGGGAAGGGAAATGGTGTTTCTGTGCGCTCTGGTTTCCGTCATGGTGTTCCATTGCTCCAGAAGCGGTTTAGTCCTGCTGGCCACATGACAAGGAAAGCTGTCTGTGCACGAATGCTGGCTCCCTCGGCCTGAAAGCAGAGATGAGCGCTGCACCCCAGAGTCAAATCCAACTGGGCTTACCTGTCCAGGGGTCCTCTACCTTTACCTTACCCAAGCTGGTACCATATATGTAGCTCAGTGACTTTCCCCATGTGGGAAATGAGTTAACTATTGGCTTCTGGTCCAGCCAATATTTGGGAGGACAAAATACTTGCTTACAAAACCCCAGGCAGTCTTCCACAGGGAATGCTGTAGCAATTCCTTATTTTGTATGAACTTCAAATCATGCTTGGGCCTCTCCACAGCCTTTGCTTGTCTTCTTCCTTGTCTGTGGTTCTTGCCATGAGACTTCATGAACTCCTGAGATTAAGTATTTGTTTTGAAATGGACTCCAAATAATCTGTTCTTCTTCTCCTCTCTCTCTGGTTATGCACTGTCTAGCAAAGGTAGAATGAATATATAAATAGATATATATATTCTGCATCTCCAATCCTTTAGCTTTTTCCTGTAATGATGCTTTTGCTTTCAATGCTTCAGGAGAGGCGCAATGTGTCATGTCTGCTGCCTTCTGATAAGGAAGCTGCCACAGAAGAACGGCCTTGAGGAAGAGAGTTGGGGAAAGAGTTTGATCAGAATAGTGCACCGGGTTTGGGGTTTTTTAGCTTTGTCGTAGTCAATCTACCTCATAAGCCAAGGAAAAGAATCTGATTTGAGCCTGGCTGGAATGTAAGAGAGGAGGATAGATGGACCAAAGAGTGCAAATAACTTTGCAGGTAGTATTTGACCCTGTTTATGTCTATTGGATCCAGTTAACACATTCTCCTAATGTGCCTTCTCTGTAGGATAAAAACAAAACAAAAACCCATTCGTTAGTAATGCCAAAGAGATAATTCTTTGAGGTGCCCTGAAATTGCTTTCTAAAGTGGGTTTAGGGTTGTTAAACATGCTGCTGTTTCTGTACCTGCCTATTGAAACTGGATTAAAAAGCTGGGATGCCTTGCACTTAAGGAGAATGGTTATTTCTTCTTTTCAATGTAATAATAATAATAATAATAATAATAATTGATAGGGATGAAAAGCTCTTCCTGATATTTTTCCTTTGTGCAGAGCTTGCTCAGCGTCCTTCTTAAATAGATTTCACCTAGTTTTTGCGCAGCGCTTCCAACTCTTCGTTTTATAAGGGAAGACGTAGCAAAATTGATAGGCCCCATTGCTGAGGTCTGCTCTCCGTGACTTGACGGAACCAGCTGGTCATAGATTTGGCATTGTGCATTGCTGCCATGACCTATGGCTGCATCAGCGCTGGTGGATTTCTGCTGGTGTAGCCGCACTTAAGTTTCATCTGGTCCTCCTTGGCCGGCATTTTCTTCAGAGAGTGCCCCCAACCCTCTGGAGCTGATTTTGAGGGGGGGGGGGCTGCAGAGAGGGAAGTTCTGTTAGCACACATCCCTTGCTGTTCTGGAATGGGAACATTGGATACCTTAGACCACAACAGCTGCCTAGCTTATTCTTCATGCTTCAGGCATTAGGGAAGAAAGTGTCTTGAGTCTGCCATGAATCTCCTGGCTAAGGAGGAACAAATCTGTCCGTTTCAGGTTTTCTTGGATTTCTCATATTTCCAATCTTAAATTCAGCTTGCCATATTTCCGTATCAATTTTCAAACTTTTCTTTTTTTTAAAAAAGGTCCCCGTGGAAATAAATAAGCATTTTAGTGTGAATATATCCTAGTACGTGCAAATCCCGCTGTCTGAACACTTGTTATCTGAAATCTGAGTTGTCCATTCCCAAAGAATTCTACCCAAACCTTGCTCCACAAGCGGCTGATTCAAATATCCAAACAGCTGGAATATGCCCACTACCTTGTTTGTGTTTCGCTGGTCAGCCATTTCAGGCAGAAAACCATGGTGAGGGAGGGTGAGAGATCAGACAAATCAGTTTTCCCTTTGTTCGGTTTTTGTTGATTGACTCTAGCAGTTTCGGGCAGAAGTCATGGAGGGGAAGGGGAGACGACGGACAAATCACAGATTAGAAACGTCCCTGTAGGAAATAATGGAAACAATAAACTTGTTATGCAAACTTTCTCCTAATAAACTTTCCTGAATGGGAATGCACTGTGTTTAGAAAGTGGGACATTTTTGCATGCTATCTTCAATATGCATTTGTTTATGCATTTTTTAACATAGTACTTGGCCAGGTGACCACCTTGCAAAATTTGGTGATGTGTGAATTTTGAAAGTTGGCTGTGTTTTGGCTTGCGTATAGTTTCAGAAAGTCCAGATTAGGAGTTTATTTGCAGACTGAATAATTTCTTCCCCATCCCTACTTATGAGTACTACAACCATGTGGCTGAAAGATATTGAGTGATTTTAGCAGTTGGTAGAGCACAAGATTCTTATTCTCGGGGTCATGGGTCTGAGCCCCACGTTGGGCAAAATATTCCTCCATTGCGGGGGGCTGGACTAGATGACTGCCGTGGCCCCTCCAGCTTGACAGTTCCATGATGCTATATGCCCCATTCATATCCTACTTACATTACGAACAGAGTCTCTTCAGTCATTCTAAACAGAGCTACCTGCTTCCTCCTTATAGTTTTGAACTGCCAGAAGGGGGATGATATGAATGCAGGAGTTCCACTTGGAGCATTTGATCTGAGTCCACGGAGACCTCTTTATTGCATTGTAATTGTGGGACTGTTCAGGGAGGCAGGAGAAGGATTGTTGTTGTTGTTGTTTAGTTGTTTAGTCATGTCTGACTCTTCGTGACCCCATGGACCAGAGCACGCCAGGTACTCCTGTCTTCCACTGCCTCCCACAGTTTGGTCAAACTCATGCTGGTAGCTTCGAGAACACTGTCCAACCATCTCGTCCTCTGTCATCCCCTTCTCCTTGTGCCCTCCATCTTTCCCAACATCAGGGTCTTTTCCAGGGAGTCTTCTCTTCTCATGAGGTGGCCAAAGTCTTGGAGCCTCAGCTTCAGGATCTGTCCTTCCAGTGAGCGCTCAGGGCTGATTTCCTTCAGAAAGATAGGTTTGATCTTCTTGCAGTCCATGGGACTCTCAAGAGTCTTCTCCAACACCATAATTCAAAAGCATCAATTCTTTGGCAATCAGCCTTCTTTATGAAGGATATATTGTCTATTAATATCCTTCCTAACTTGTGCTAGCAAGTTTTGACTTAACAGAGTTTTACATTCCCCTTTTAAACGCACAGTGGATAGCTGGTTGCAGGCTTGTGTAAGCCTCTCTCTACCATACAATTCAGTATTGAATTGTATGTTCCTGGTAAGTTCCCTTATATCCCTCTTAAAAAGAATAAACATGCCACAATCTTGTTTAAAGTATATAAAAGAAGTTCACTCATATCAGTTCGGATCCCTGAAGGCAGACTTAGTTACAGATATATACATGGGAGTCTATCCCATATGGGAATAATCCCAGTGTCCTCTGTTGGCTGAAAGCCAACAGGGTATTTCTAGCTAAAAAGCTGCTCCAGCGATGGAGGAAGTCAAAGAGAGAGTGTATGCTGCGTGCCTTGTCCTTTTGTTACCTGCACAGGTAAGGTCACGCCCACCTATAGTCACATGCAAAGGAAGGATTTCCCAGCCAGGAGGAAACAGGAAGTTTTTGACTGGCTGGACCAAACATTCCCCTGCATGTCCACTCTAGGAAAACAAGGAATGTTGTACTTGACTGCTCCATATCCCACAGTAATGACATACAACAAATTAACAAGTTTGTCATTGGGGCTTCGGTGTTGAGAGCATTTTGTAATGCTAATCTGTGGCCTACAGCCTTCACCAGATGCTGCAATATTATTTCCTGAACTCAGCACTGAGGTTGTGGCGGGGGGGGGGGGGATAAAATCCCTCTGCCTGCTTTTGTGATATGTTTTTAATCTTCCTGTTTTAGTGCTCAGCACCACAGCGCTGAGATTGGGAGATGAAGGCCCCTTCTTGTTTGTTTGAGAATGCAGTGGTACCTCTGGTTGCGAACGGGATCCGTTCCGGAGCCCTGTTTGCAACAAGAGCACAACGCAACCCATGTCTGCGCGGGTCGCGATTCGCCACTTCTGCACGTGTGCATGATGTCATTTTGCGCGTCTGCGCGAGTGGCGAAACCCAGAAGTAACCCTTTCTGGTACTTCTGGGTCGCTGCGGGATGCAATCTGAAAATGTGCAACCTGAAGCAAATGTAACGATATATGACTGTAGTCATGAAAGGCAATGTCTTCCCTCACCCCAGTGCTGGAAAGGAGCCCTGACCCCATCCTTGGGGAGGGGCAATTGTGTGTATTTGTTGTGCATGTCTTGACCACACACTTACCCTGCCGCATGACTCTTCGAATAGCAGACCGGCTTCATAGCTGAGGAAGTCTTGCAACCCCTCTGCTGCAACGCAGTAAAAGGATTGGGACCCAGCTATATTCAGTGGGGATTTGATAACTGTAACCAACAATACTTCCGCAGAACCGTAATAAAAGGATTTAAGTGCTTCACTCTTGGGAGCTGACTGCACGCATGGTTTCTATTTAAAGTTGGGAATCTGTATTTTTTAGTGGAAGGGAGCTTGTCGCTCCAAATTAGCACTATTTTGAATGCTGAAACTGAATTACTTTTAAGACACACCTATTTCCCACTCCTTCAGCAGTAAATCTGTCGGTGTCACTGCATGTGGTGTTCAGTGGGTTGTGTCTGTGGTGTAGAAGAGGCTTCTTTGGACTGGAGGGAAAAGGCAGCCCCCCGCAAAAAAAGGGGGTGGATAGGATTCCTCAGGACGGTGTGGTGGGCTTCAGGAGTAAAGAGGGGATTTGTGCAAGCCATCTCTATCTTCATTTTGCAGAAGCTGCCTATGGAACAAAGATCCTTTCCTGACACAACTGGGATACCCTCCAGAGCAGGCTTTCTCAGCTTCGCCCCTCCAGATGTTTTTGGCCTACAACTCCCATGATCCCTACCTAGCAGGACCAGTGTTCAGGGATGGTGGGACTTGTAGTCTCAAAACATCTGGAGGGCCGAGTTTGAGGAAGCCTGTTCCAGAGGGTTGTCTTTATTCAGAGCTTTTGTTTTAAATAGTCGATTTTGAGGTGTGTGGGGGTGTTAAAAGAACAAAATGGGTTTGTTCCCCTTTTCCCCTGCAGCAAATCCCTCATGAAGCTGCCTGAGAGGGGAAATGCTGATGGCTGTCATTCAACTAGTGCTATTTCTCTCTGTCGAAAAAGAGGTATTGGAAACCACAGTGAAACCTCCGTTGTTCACTTCTGATGGCAATGGCGCCCACCTGAGAGGTGCCGGAACTGAGTTCCGGCTGAAAAAAACCCCTTGTACTGTATTCTATTAAATTTAACTCAGAGGAATTAATGTGCCCTACTGAGGGCCTTCTCGGTGGTGGCGGCCACCCTGTGGAATGCCTTCCCATCAGATGTCAAGGAAATAACTATCTGACTTTTTGAAGACATCTGGAGGCAGCCCTGTTCAGGGAAGTTTTTAATGTTTGATGTTTTATTGTGCTTTTAATATTCTGTTGGAGCCGCAAAGCTAAACACTGAGTACGTTGCTTACAGAATGGATATCCTTATTTTAGGGGAGAGTGATAACACAGCCATGCAACTTCAGATGTTCTCGGAAGAATGAGATTCTCTTGGTCCGTTTCAGTCCCTCTTCAGGCCTAGTTTTGCCACCGAAATAACGTTTGATCACCCAGGTGGTCTGGAGAAAGACAGGAGGAGAGTGTCCTTAGTTGAGTCTCGTTGATTTCTCAGCGACTGTTGATACCGTTGACCATGGTATCCCTTGGCTTTGTGGGATGAGAATTGGAAATACAGTGATGGTGCTTGTTCTGCTCCCAGCTGTAAGATTGCCTCTAAAGAGTAGCATGAGGAGACATTTGCTTGGTCTCATGGAAATTGTGTAGTGGGGATCTCAGGATTCCATCCTGTGTCCCATGCACGCACATGCACACACACACACACACACACACACACAAACATATATATATATATCGCTGCTGGGAGAGTTCATCAGAAGATTGAGAATGTGAGGCCATGTATATTCAGATGATACATAAAAATAAAGTTGCATGTATTGTATATTGAGGCATAGCTACCCGCTAAAAACACATCTCTCTGCTTTGGGTACAGTTCTGCCCTTCAGATGTAAAAATTCCTGGATATTCTGAAGCCATGGAAAACTTTTTTTGTTTTTGCTTAACAGACATTTTTTTTTTTTTTGCCTAACAGACATTTTGCAATAACAGACTATGCTATAGCCGTCTTGTGGTTGTTGTTAAGCATTCTTATACAGAGAAAATAACTTTGTTACTTTCAGAACACAACATGTATGTATACCGTATTTTTCGCTCCATAGGACGCACTTTTTCCCCTCCAAAAATGAAGGGGAAATGTGTGTGCGTCCTATGGAGCGAATGCAGGCTTTCGCTGAAGCCTGGAGAGCGAGAGGCATCGGTGCGCACCGACCCCTCTCGCTCTCCAGGCTTCAGGAAGCTATCCGCAAGCCTTGCAAGCCCGGTGGGAGTTCCCGCGGGCTCACAAGGCTTGCAGGCAGCAGCCTGCAGCCCCGGCGAGTGTCCGCAAGCCTTGCGCGCCCGGCAGGAGGTCCCGCCGAGCGCGCGAGGCTTTGGGAAGCAGCCTGTCGCCCGAAGCACGGGGAGCCCTCCGGAGGGCTCCCCGTGCTTCGGGCGAGTGTCCGCAAGCCTTGCGCGCCCGGCAGGAGGTCCCGCCGAGCGCGCAAGGCTTGGGGCGGCAGCCTGTCGCCCGAAGCACGGGGAGCCCTCCGGAGGGCTCCCCGTGCTTCGGGCGAGTGTCCGCAAGCCTTGCGCGCCCGGCAGGAGGTCCCGCCGAGCGCGCGAGGCTTCGGGCGGCAGCTTGTCGCCCGAAGCACGGGGAGCCCTCCGGAGGACTCCCCGTGCTTCGGGCAAGTGTCTGCAAGCCTCGCGCGCCTGGTGGGAGGTCCCGCCGAGCGCGCGAGGCTTGGGGCGGTAGCCTGCAGCCCGAAGCACGCGAGGCTTGGGGCGGCAGCTGGGGGGGGGGAATAATTTTTTTTATTCATTCCCCCCCCCCAAAAAAAACGAGGTGCGTCCTATGGGCCGGTGTGTCCTATAGAACGAAAAATACGGTAATTTAGTTTCCCATAAAATTACCATGTTTGATAATAGGAAAAGTACGGGCCATTCAGGCAATAATTACCAGTTAAATTTGCTTTTTATGTTTCCTGTTGCAATTGGAGGGAGGACCTTCTTTGAACTATAAGGAACCTAGCATCTCAGGAAGTACTGGTGGGTTGGATGCAGGCCAATAAACTGAAGCTGAACCCTGAAAAGTCAGAGGTGTTATGTGTCCCAGGTTCTCATATCCAGTAGGGCTGAGTGATATATTGATGCAGCTTCCAAAACCGGTTTGAAGTCCGTATCATGATATTGGTTTCAAAAAATTTGACCTGGCAATATATCGCGAATCATGATGTGTGTTGTGTGTGCTTTGCAAAAATCACAGTGTGGGAAAAACCGTGAAGCCAGCCAATGTCTCTACATAGCTCCATCCTTATTTCAGACATTGTGATATATCGGTGTACTGCGATGTTTAGCTGGTGACATATTGTGATGTTGAAAACCCAGATAATTCCCAGCTCCAGTGTCCAGGAGCTGGGGGGATTGCCTGCCCTGGATTGGGTTGTACTCATCCTGTTGGGTTCACAACTAGTTGGGGTTCTCCTGGATTCAACACGGTCACTGGAGGCTCAGGAGGTCTTGGTTCAGCCCGGACACTGAGATCTAGCGCCAAGGGCCTTCTGGCGGTTCCCTCATTGCGAGAAGTGAGGTTACAGGGAACCAGACAGAGGGCCATCTTGGTAGTGGCACCCGCCCTGTGGAACGCCCTCCCATTAGATGTCAAGGAAATAAGCAACTATCCTATTTTTAAGAGACATCTGAAGGCAGCCCTGTTTAGGGAAGTTTTTAATATTTAATGCTGTATTGTTTTTAACGCTCGATTGGGAGCCGCCCAGTGTGGCTGGGGAAACTCAGCCAGATGGGCGGGGTATAAATAATAAATTATTATTACTATTATTATTATTGGTGGCTAGGAGTTCCTTTTTTTCCAACTGTAGATGGATCTCCAGGTATGACCCATTTTGGACAGAGGTGAGCTGGCTCCTGTACTCCATGCTCTGGTAACTTCCAGATTGGATTATTGTAGTGCACTCTACATGGGGCTGTCCTTGAACATGACCCAGAAACTTCAGTTAGTCCAAAATGCAGCAGCCGGATTATTGGCTGGGGGTTCCATTTAGATAACATATAACCCCTGTCTTAAAACAGCTGCCCTGGTTGCCAGCTTGTTTCCAGGCCCAATTCAATGACTGAGGCCCCAAATATCTGGAAGAGCATCTCCTACGAGACCCTCTTGGGTGCTGAGATTGGGAACCCACTTGATAGTTCCTTTGTGGGCATGGAAGATGCACGAAGATGTATCTGATAACATTGTTTATCCCTGCTGTTCCAAGTTAAGATTTCTAAATTATTGACTATTGGTAAGGCGGGTGGCGCTATGGGTAAAAGCCTCAGTGCCTAGGACTTGCCGATCGAAAGGTCGGCGGTTCGAATCCCCGCGGCGGGGTGCGCTCCCGTCGCTCGGTCCCAGCGCTTGCCAACCTAGCAGTTCGAAAGCACCCCCGGGTGCAAGTAGATAAATAGGGACCGCTTACTAGCGGGAAGGTAAACGGCGTTCCGTGTGCTGCGCTGGCTCGCCAGATGCAGCTTGTCACGCTGGCCACGTGACCCGGAAGTGTCTGCGGACAGCGCTGGCTCCCGGCCTGTAGAGTGAGATGAGCGCACAACCCTAGAGTCTGTCAAGACTGGCCCGTACGGGCAGGGGTACCTTTACCTTTACCCGGAGGGGTGCAGGGTTCTTTTCAACATGTTTTAAAATCTCCCTTTCCCTTTAGATTTTTTATATATGGGGGTGGGATGGATGTTTGGGTGGGCTTGGGAATTTGTTAGATTTTGATGAATTTGTAATTTTTGCAGTTTTTATTTGTATTGTTTTATTGTTTTCTGGGTTGTTTTTGTCTTTTGTTTTTATTGTTTTAAGGTTTTATTGTTTTAGGCTGCGAAAGAATAACATTAATTGCCATCAATGGAGGCTACTATGAGGCTTGGGATTGCTACCATGGAGGGGCGAGGGAGGTATGGCGGTGGGGGCAGATGTTATAGGCGAAGGGGATCAAGATATGGATATGCTCGTACCTCTTCCAATCTGCGCCTCATCCCGAGGGACGAGGGTAGGGTGAGCAAGGATTACTCACCTCCGTCACTGGTGCTGTGCAATGCCGGGTCTATAGGCAACAAAACCGCCACCCTGCGAGATTTCTTTATCTCGCAGGGGGTTGACCTGGCTTGTGTGACAGAGACCTGGGTGTGCGAAGGGGCAACAGTTACCTTACGAGAGATGGCGCCCCCGGGTTTCTCCGTCCTCCACCGTTGCGGACTGTGGGCCGGGGGGTGGCATTATTAATCCGGGAAGATTGGCCTTTCAGGGCTCTACCATCGCCATCGATCCCTGGCATTGAATGTGTTGGCCTAGTGTGGGGCTCCGAGGAGAGCTTGGCTGTCTACCTGGTGTACCGGCCACCTAGCGCACCAGCAGCCACCCTGTCAGGCCTATTGGAGGCGGTGGCTGGCTGGGCCTTGGAGTTCCCTAACCTATTGAGAGCCAGTGTGGTGTAGTGGTTAAGAGTGGTAGTCTCGTAATCTGGGGAACCGGGTTTGAGTCTCCTCTCCTCCACATGCAGCTGCTGGGTGACCTTGGGCCAGTCACACTTCTTTGAAGTCTCTCAGCCCCACTCACCTCACAGAGTGTTTGTTGTGGGGGAGGAAGGGAAAGGAGAATGTTAGCCGCTTTGAGACTCCTTAAAGGGAGTGAAAGGCGGGATATCAAATCCAAACTCTTCTTCTTCTATTGGTATCGGGGGACTTCAACATCCATGCTGATGCCACTCCCTCCTCACAGGCTCTGGACCTGGTGTCTTCCATGGCGACACTAGGGCTCTCCCAGTTTGTTTCGGGCCCCACACATCAAGTAGGCCACACGCTGGATTTGATCTTTGGCTTAGGTATAGATGTGATCATGTCTCCTTCAATGAAGGTGCCATGGTCTGATCACTACGCTCTGAAAGCCAGGATTGACTTTCCACCCCCACCCTGCTTAGGTGGCGAGCCGATTTGGGCTCACCCGCAGAGGCTGATGGACCCTGATAGATTCCGCCAAGCCTTGCGGGACCTTGCTCCCCCTGGCGACTCATTGACTGAGCTTGTTGAGGGCTGGAATATCCAGCTCCTGGCAGCCATAGATGAGATCGCACCTAAGTGCCCTCTGCGACCCCGCAGAAACCGGGCTCCCTGGTTTACCGAGGAGCTCCGGAAAATGAAGCGGGACCTCAGATGGCTAGAGCGAGTATGGCGGGGTGCCCGTGATGGAGCATCAAGAACATCTTATAGGGCTTTTATGAAAACCTACGAGATGGCGGTGAAGGCTGCTAAGAAGTCTTACTTCTCGGCCTCCATTGCATCCGCTAGCTCTCTCCCGGCGCAATTATTTAGTATAATCAGGTCTTTAACGTCCCTTGAGGGACAGCCAAATTTAAATAACAATTTGGCACACAGCTGTGAGGCATTTGCGAGCTTTTTTGCGGAGGTCTTGTTGCTCTGCCATGACTTCCCTGCCAATTTGGATACAATAAAGGAACTGGAGGCCCCTCGACTGTCCTCGGGTCCAGTATTGGACCACTTCAACTGGATATCCCCAGCCGATGTGGACAGACTCCTCCGAGCTGGAAAGCCCACCACCTGTCCTCTCGACCCGTGCCCGTCTTGGCTGATTAGAGCGTGTCTAGATGAGGTGCGGGCCCTCCTGGGGGATATCATCAATTTGTCCCTTGGCACGGGGACATTCCCAGGGGAACTGAAGGAGGCAGTGGTGCGCCCGCTCTTAAAGAAAACATCATTAGGTCCTTTAGATCTATCCAATTACTGCCCGGTTTCAAATCTTCCATTCCTGGGTAAGGTGATTGAGGGAGCGGTTGCTGAACAGCTTGGTGGGTTTCTGGATGAAACATCGGCTCTGGATCCATTCCAGTCCGGCTTCTGCGCTGGTCATGGGACCGAGACGGCTCTGGTTGCCCTAACAGATGATCTTCGTAGACAGCTGGATAGAGGTGGGTCAGGGCTACTGATTCTTCTAGATATGTCAGCAGCTTTCGACATGGTCGATCACGAACTTCTGGACCACCGCCTTGCCGACGTGGGGATCCAGGGCACAGTCCTTCAATGGCTGCGCTCGTTTCTCTCTGGTCGGGGACAGAGGGTGGCGCTTGGGGGGGAATTGTCATCGCGCCACGCCTTGGTGTGTGGAGTACCTCAGGGTGCGATACTCTCCCCGATGCTTTTCAACGTCTTTATGCGCCCCCTCGCCCAGCTTGTCCGGAGTTTTGGGTTGGGTTGCCATCAGTATGCTGATGACACCCAACTCTATCTGTTGATGGATGGCCATCCTGACTCGGCCCCAGACACACTGACCAGATGTTTGGAAGCTGTGGCTGGATGGTTACGTGGGAGCCGGTTGAAGCTAAATCCTTCGAAGACAGAGGTCCTCTGGCTGGGACGGGACGATATGGGATTGGGGGGGGCAACTCCCATCTCTTGCGGGGGCGCAATTAGTGCCGTTAAGAGTTTGGGTGTAATCTTCGACACCTCCCTTTCCATGGATTTGCAGATTGCAGCTACAACAAAGGTGGCATTTTTCCATCTCCGCCAAGCTAAGCAGTTGGCTCCTTACCTCTCTTGCCCTGACCTAGCCACTGTGATCCACGCGACGGTCACCTCCAGACTGGATTATTGTAACTCGCTCTACGTGGGGCTGCCCTTGAGACTGACCCAGAAACTCCAGCGGGTGCAGAATGCCGCAGCGAGACTCCTTACGGGGTCTTCGCTGCGAGACCACATTCACCCGGTGCTGTACCAGCTGCACTGGCTCCCGGTGGAGTACAGGATCAGGTTTAAGGTGCTGGTTTTAACCTTCAAAGCCCTATACGGCCTAGGACCCTTGTACCTACGGGACCGCCTCTCCTGGTATGCCCCACAGAGAAACTTACGGTCTTCAAATAAAAACATCTTGAAGGTCCCAGGCCACAGAGAAGTTAGGCTGGCCTCAACTAGAGCCAGGGCTTTTTCGGCCGTGGCTCCAATCTGGTGGAACGCTCTGTCACAAGAGACCAGTTCCCTGCGGGACTTGACATCTTTCCGCAGGGCCTGCAAGACAGAGCTGTTCCACCAGGCCTTTGGCCAGGGCACAGCCTGACTTCCTCCCTCGGCAATCTTCGCGGAGCTCTGGCCCAATGGTTGCCAGTGGCTTGAATTAATTAATTTTATAATGAATGATTTTAGAGTGTTGTTTGTGCTGTACTTTTGTACTGTTTTATTGTTGTTAGCCGCCCTGAGCCCGGCTTTGGCTGGGGAGGGCGGGATATAAATAAATTATTATTATTATTATTATTATTATTTATTATTATTATTAAGGCCTTGATCAGGCATTTTTGATAAACATGTATACACAAAATTAAGATATTTATATGTCTGTTCTGACATCCCTTGTGACTTGGGAGTAGACATAGACTAGTGGTAAAATATTTGGTCAGTAGACCAGTCAAATATAAGTCAGTTATTCCTAAAGCAGTAGTATTATCCTTTCTTGTTCAACAAGTTTGATACTTTTATGAGGATTACAAAACAAGCGTATCGAATGTTGCTGTGAAACAATGGAACAAACAGTTAAAACATCTAGTGAATTACAACAAAATTCTGTATTTAGAAATGGGACAGCTGAGAAAATATTTGGTTAAAATCAATAGAATGTTGTCATTATATACCAGCTGCACTATGTTTAATTGTAAGTCAAGCCTACTGAACTCAATGGGACTTCCTTTTCAGTAAAAATGCGTAGAGTCAGACTTCAGATGTTAAGGTAAACATAGACAACTTAGCTAAACTGAATCCTTATTTACTTGATGTATATCCCATTGCATCTTAAAAATACTAACATAACTCACCTTTAATGAATCAGAACTGGTGGAGCCTCTTTTATGATGCCAAGCCATAGTTTGGCATTGCATTTATGAATCCTGAAGGTCTTTATGCCTTGTTGCGGTGATTCATGACTTCTGATCCTTATTTACTACGTCAAACCAAGGTTTGGCTCTTGGTCCAAATGATCTGTCAGGGAACTGACATTGGAGCTAGAGGTGGAGGGAAGGCTCTCTAATGATGCTGGAGAAGGGCCCAGCAGGGAGAGAGGCAGCTCAGCAGATGGGGAAGCAATTCAGTGCAACACCAGGAATAAGGAGGGGCAGATGGGGGAATCGGCGAGAGGGCTCCCAGACTCTTCACCGGACACCAGCGGGGAGAGCACTGGTCCTCCGTTACCCACGCCCTCCCTGCGCAGAAGACTTCCGCGCAGAGAAAGTAGGAGGAGACTGGGTGTCAAACAACTTTTATGTTGGAAAAGGTTTAAGAAACGCCCACTGATGGATTCTGCTAGCGACTGAGGCAGCCACGAATTGAAGGGCTGTCCAGACAGAAAGGTTTAACAAGGCAACATAGCCAGGAGAGGCGGCAACTTACGCACGAGCAACCCCATACCATTATATGATCATATTCTGACTTGGGTCTGTCTGCAATACATAGGTTTATCCTATCAAAAATATATGCACCTTTCTGAACAATCCAAACCTTTTGATTCTAAAACTTCCATGTTCACAGAAACTTTACGTAGAAAATGGCATGATTTGAAAAAAGCATCTCTACTTCACATGCCAATTTGTCGATAGATTGTGTGTGTTACCAGACTTTTTATTAGATTCTTTACAGTTGTTGAAAATCTGAGGCAGGTGAGAAAGCTCAGCAGAATGTAAAATTCAAGTTAAAGAAAATTTTATTCTAGCAGACGCTAGCAGCATATTATGATCAGCAGATATCAAGGGGCTGAAACATACTACGCAACATAGAATTAGTTGTGTCCTTTTATTTGAAATGCAGAAATTGTACTTGACACTATAATTTGTTGGGAGATGAGAAAGCCCTAGAATGCACACAGAAAAAGTCCCGTGCACATAAAAATCTTTTCTTCTTGCCAGATATCTTCTCAGTTCTTCCCACCATAAAAACTAACATTCTTCTGCAAGGTGTAATTTCAGAATGAGTGAAAGAGTGTTTTAAAAACGCTAAAACGCCTTAAAGAGCAAACACACACCTGCCATTATTCTTAGATTCAAGATTCAAAAGGTATGTGTTTTCCCCATCTTAAAAAACAAACAAAACACCCATTAGCTTTCTTCCGTGTTTTTAGTACTAAGGCTTGTATGGTAGCTCTAAGCCCAAATCTAACATCTTTGTTATCGTGTTATCAGCGTTGTCTTGTTTCTGTGCTCCTTTCTTGTTTGGCAAAGACATGTACAGTTGCAGAAGCTTGCACACTATGTGTATACGATTTTTATTCACAAACGTACCACAAAGTCGTGTGCGCTGTTAAGGTATTCATAATGGATCTGGAGTTCCTTGAAGTGTTAGGCGGTTTAAATTTGATAAATATTACAGCATCTTCAGTTTCCCCCCAAACTCTTTTCAGTTTGGTAACTTTGGGAGCTTGCGCTGAGCAGAACCGAGAGATGGGCTCTTGAGAATTGTGGCAGTGATGTAAACGTTCTGTTCTCTGAAGGTAATGGATGACAAACAAAATGGAGTATGAATGCAAGCTTAAGTATACGGGGCACATTTAGTAAAATGCTTTTATAGGTGTTTCGGGAAGGGATGCTTTCAGAATCCTAGAATAGCAAGCTTTTTGATTGTGTTGTCAAATGGATTTGGGGAAAGTGGGGCCGTTTTGTTACGTTTGTTGGGTACTTACCTTGTGAATGTAGGGACGCGGGTGGCGCTGTGGTCTAAACCACTGAGCCACTTGGGCTTGCTGATCAGAAGGTCGGCAGTTCGAATCCCCGCAATGGGGTGAGCTCCCGTTGCTCTGTCCCAGCTCCTGCCAACCTAGCAGTTTGAAAACATGCCAGTGCAAGTAGATAAATAAGTACCACTGCGGTGGGAACGTAAACGGTGTTTCCGCGCGCTCTGGTTTCTGTCATGGTGTCCCGTTGAGCCAGAAACTGTTTAGTCCTGCTGGCCACATCACCTGGAAAGCTGTCTGTGGACAAATGCCAGCTCCCTCAGCCTGAAAGCGAGATGAGCACCGCAACCCCATAGTCACCTTTGACTGGACTTAACTATCCAGGGGTCCTTTACCTTTACCTTTTTACCTTCTGAATGTATGGCTGTAACGAAAGAGAATCCTTGTAGCTGAAGGGTAAAGGCACAAGTCCCTAGTATTTACGAAAACTGGAGAAAGGTCGCACGAAGGAATTAAGTGTGACTCTTGCCCATACTGCCTAGTCAGCGTTAGCTAGGATAGAGTGAGAGTATCTTGGTTTGTTTCTGAGAAATTGTCAATTCTTCTGTTCCTTCAGTCCAATTTTTTGGCACAACGACCTGCTCAGACTAATAATAATAATAATTAATAACAACACCCTACCCATCTGCCTGGGTTTCCCCAGTCACTCTGGGAGGCTTCCAGCAAAATATAAAAACGTAATAAAACATCAAGCATACATAAACTTCCTGATACAGGGCTGCGTTACAGGGACTGATGCCTGAGCATGTGATGGAACAGTGCAATGCATTAACACATGAGACAACTTCCATTGACCTGTTTCTAACCTGATTATCGGATCTGTTTGAGTGTCATGGACTGGCTGGATGCTGGGGGTGGGGGGAGGCATCAGCTGGGGAACCCCCAAGGGAAGTGGTCTCGGAGGCAAGGGTTTGGTGGTGAGACGATGACGAGGGAGAAAAGGGAGCAGACTGGAAGGAGGAGGTGTTGGAAGCTGAAGGGGGAACAGGGTTTAGTGAGCAGGAAGAGGCTGGGGCAGAGAGCAGTCCAGAATAGAGGAGAGGAGGAGGAGGGGTCAAGAGGCAGAGATGAGCCAGGATGCAGAAGAAGCTGGGAGGTCTCCCCCTCCTACTGCACCAGCTCCCCTCCTCTCTGGTCTTCCAGAACAAGAAGAGGTATGAAGGGGGTAGAGCAAAGGAAGGCAAGAGAAGGCACCTCAAGTTGCTGGCAAAGGACCCTGGGGGAAGTCTCGAAGTGGTGGGAAGGTGGGGATCATCATTCCTCATAACTGCCTCACTGGGGCAAAACCCACTGGGAAGATTGCCGTGAACACTAGGTCTGAGCTATCTTGGTTTTCTGGAATAAACAGTTCACTTCACTGATGTTCGGTGTTTTATTGCTGACCTGATTCCGACTCTAGTGCCTGATATTAAGGTAGCTGCAGCATGCCATTTTTTAAATAGAAAAAGCAGTTTTCATGACTGAGCATATATAGAGATGTGAGGGCTTGGGCAGCGGCAGGGACGGGACGTAGAAGAAAAACACCCCTTTGGGCGGAACATGTCGGACTATGGCGCGTGAAAGTGTAGAGAAGCGTGCTTTTAGAAGTCTATAACTATGACGACAAATACAAAAGCAGAAACTGATAGTGATTGTTCAGAAAACAAAACACATTAAATTTCATGTAGTATTCATTGAGCCTTGACTCTCCCTTCTTTTTTTGCACTTCTTTCTATGGAAATGAGTGTAGAAGGAGAACACAGGGTGGCATTCAATGCTAGCACTACTCAAGAGTTGAACCCACTGGCTAACATGGGTTTGTGAATTTCAGTGGGAAGGAAGGGGAAGTTTGTTGTTTGAGTGGAAACGCAAGTGTTGGTTGCAGCTCGGTTGTAGCTGTGACTAGGAAGTGCCTTAGCATTTAATACTTGCTTTGCCAGATAAGCCCTAGTAAAGCAGCTCCCTTCATATGGCTGTCCATGCACTTATAGCAGTTGTACATTAGCCATCAGGTCGTTTCTTCTTCTTCTTCTTCTTCTTCTTCTTCTTCTTCTTCGGAGATCACTCGTAGGCGAGTAAGATTGTCTTGCATAAACAAGGTTTTAACATTGAGTCCGTAAGTGACTGTGGAGGCCAATTCTGGATCCCCATGTCCTTCCACAGTTGGGGACATTGGTTTCTGAGTGGGAGTTGATCACAGTGTGGATTTGCCAAGCATGCCTTCCTCTTAGCACATTTCTCCCTTGCGTCCTGAGTTCGAGCGTCTTCAAAGCCCATGACACCTTTGGTAAAGGCTGTTCTCCAATTGGAGCGCTCGCAGGCAAGTGTTTCCCAATTGTTGGTGTTTATACTACATGTTTAAATCTTTAAATCTCTTTTGTTGACCACCAGCATTCTGCTTTCCATTTTTAAGTTTGGAATAGAGTAGCTGCTTTGGAAGATGATAATCAGGCATCCGCACAACATGACCAGTCCAATGAATCATAGCTTCAACACTGGTGATTTTTTCTTCTTCCAGTACAGTGTTGTACATTGACCATCAGTGCTTCATTTGAAACTGATGGATGCAGAATGCAGCAGCAGTAACCTATTCCACCTGTAACGTGGCTGTTGCACTAGACCCCCTATTACTTTCCAGGCTGATGCAGTGTGGGGGATTCTAAATCTTAACAAGACATTCACAGCTGGATGCCTGCATATTGCAGTTTTGTGCCCACACTTCAGCTGTTCCTAGTTACGAGGGGTGCATCCCATGTACAAGGTAAGCAGCATCTGTTTGAAGTGGAGGGAAAAGAGGAATAGAATCATAGTATTAAAGGGGGAAAAGGTAAAGGGATGGTTAAGTCCAGTGAAAGACGACTATGGGGTTGTGCCGCTCATCTCACTTTCAGGCTGAGGGATTCGGTGTTTGTCCACAGACAGTTTTCTGGGTCATGTGGCCAGCAGGACTAAACCGCTTCTGGTGCAACGGGACACCAGGATGGAAACCAGAGCGCACAGAAACGCTGTTTATCTTCCCGCTGCAGCAGTACCTATTTATCTACTTGCACTGGTGTACTTTCGAACTGCTAGGTTGGCAGGAGCTGGGACAGAGCAAGGGAGCTCACCCCATTTCAGGGATTCGAACCGCCGACCTTCCGATCGGCAAGCCCAAGAGGCTCCGTGGTTTAGACCACAGGGACCACAAGTCATTTGTAGTCCAACCTCCTGCAAAGCAGGAATTTCCATTAAAGCATCCATGGTGGGTGACCATCCAACCTCTGCTTAGAAACCTCTAAGAATCTGTTCCACCGGCAAACAGCTCTTAACTGTCAGAAAGTTCTTCTGGACGTTTAGTCTGGATCTCCTTTCTCAGTGACTTGAATCCACTGGTTCTTCATATCCTAACCTCCAGAGCAGGAGAAAACAAGCTTGTGCCATCCTCCATGTGACAGCCCTTCAGATATTTGAGGTTGGCTAGCCCATCTTCTCATATCGGGGGCAACACTGATCAACTCAACAACCTGGTCGTGATACAGTGTTGTGTGTCGAGGTCCCCAGGGCCACCCCAATAACTCACACATCACACATAATTTTTTGTTTAAGATTTTTGGCATAATTTTGGCCACAACTTTGTTGAAATACAAATTTGTGAGTGGTTGCTTAGGCATTGGTTGCAACTATCTGCCCCCACCATGGGGGACAGACTGACATTCCGCACGATGCGAAAGTCAGAATAGGGGAATACACTTGGGGGTTACGCGGAGCAGGGAACCTGCCCTCACCCCAAATGCAACCAGGAGCTCATTGCTATGGCCCGAGCCCCCTTGACAGAGTGGACAAGCAATAGTTAGCCCCCAATTCCTTTAACGGAATCCCTTGCAGCAGCAGCATTAGAGGAGCAGGCACTCAACCACTTCCCCTCAACCAACCAAACCATAAACCAATGCCTAACCGCAACCTTACAAGTTGTGACGATTGGCTATGCAGTAGGCAAAAACCAAATGGCCCCAGCCAATCAGCCAGATGGACAAAATTCCTACCAGGCCCCTGCCCCAAGAGCAGACGACCCCATGACAGGCATAGCAAGGTCAAAGCGAACAACCCTAATTCTAGGGAGGGGGGGACGGGCAATCCAATGCACGGTCGAAAAGAGGAAGCCCTAGCCTCGTGCAAGGAGTTTTAGCATTTCTGGCTGTCAATCAACAAATGGCAACATTAACTTCTTCCCAACAACAAGGGAAGCCCCAATCGCATCAGTGGCCAACAAACAATTAGCCCGCCCCCAACCTTGGAGTGTCCTGGCGGCCCCCACCGCAACACGTGCTCTCCATGAAGGAGAACACGCTTTGTCCCGCACGCCGCAGCTCCTTTTGGAAATGATTTCTGGTGGCTTTGCAGGCAAATGCAGGCTGCTGATGTTGCAGTTACAACCATTTGTTGGGATTTGTGTGTGTTTTGGAAGTATTATATGCTGCTTAAACTATTTTTTGGAGAAAGTGGGATGCAAAACAAGATAGGCTTGTTATTTAAATAGATAGGCAACCAGTGGCAAGTGCGACAAGAAGAACAGACTTGATATCTGCCTCCCCCCAATAATAATAATAATAATAATAATAATAATAAGGTGGCTGACTTGCTCAATTGCTCTTTTTACAGTTTGCCTTAACTTAGCTGGGTTTGGGGTTTTTTTGGAATTGGAGCTGAAGAAAACTTTCCCCGTCCCCCTTGTGGAGGGTTGTGTAAAATTTAAAAGCTCTCCATGTGCTGCTAAAAATTCAGTGCACCACCTGAAATCTTCAAAAATAAACTATTTCCAGTTTCTTTTTACTCTTTTTCTCTCTTCCTAACATCAACATATCTGTTTACCGGAGTTATTCCACTGACACCAGTCATGTTGGCTTTGACCAAATTTTTTCAGAGAAAAATCCAATGGGCTCCACCTCCCCCCGTGTTAATTGGTTAGTTTTAGACTTTTATTTTTCCTTCCTTTCTGGAATTTTTGGTTAACATTTTATTCTTGTTTTTAAGTTGTATTCATTTAACTTGTTTTTATTATTGCTTGTTAGCCGCCCTGAGCCTGGCCTTGGCTGGGGAGGGCGGGGTATAAATAAAAATTATTATTATTATTATTTATTAATGCATGTGGAACAAGTAATTCAAGGCAGGGTACCTAAAGAATTTTGCAAGTTGGCTGATTTTTACTGTTAGGATCTGATATAACTCAGTTCAGTCCTGGTGTATTTTCATAACCTTTAAATATATCAGTAAACCAGCATTTTAAAACATTTAAAAATTTATTTTTTTATTTTTTAGGGAGGGCGTATTCCTGCAAACCTTCCATGCAGGAAAATATATCAATGCATAGCATGAAGTAAAAACAACAACAACCTAACATAAAAATTTAAGTGACTTCCTTCTATCCTAAAACACAAAGAAGCATGCTGTTGAATTTCTCACATTTTGTAAACATTTTACAAGCATGCTATTAAAGATAACTTCTAAAGATTAACATTAGTTGGACTTTGACACTAAAACACACTGTACACTTCTTGACACTTTACCTAATCGGCCATTTCGGTGTGTGTTCTTTTAGGTATTAGAAAAGCACTTGAGAGATTTATACCATATGCAGATTAACATCAGTTTTGTTTGCTAAATATGTCTGACCATCTCAATTGAATCCCAGTAAACTTGGGGCGCAGGAGAAGTTTCCGGAAGGCTCGGTTTTCCGCTTAAACCCGTGAGAAGAAAACAGCTGTTCTGAGAAAGCGTATTCTCCATCATGGAGAGCAAGTGTTGCGGTTGGGGCAGCCAAGACACCCCTCTTTTGCTGGGTGGGTTAGTATAGATAGCCACGAATCTTATTGGGGCACCCCTCAGTCATTGGGGAGAATTTGGTGTAGCAATTTTATGAGTGACTGTTGAGGGGCTATTTATTCCCTGCACGCAACATTGAGCTTCCTCTTTTCGCTGTGCGCATTGGATCACCCGCCCACCCTCCCTATAAAAGTTGCATCTGCAGTATTTGTGTGCAATCATCTATTAAACCTAACCAGGCTCAATTCAGATTCAGTCACAGAAATCGTACCCCATGCTGTCTGAACTGACAAACAATGGTTTGTAATTGGTTTGTAATAATGGTTTGTAAACGAGAATCAGAAACCTGAACTGAACTGAAAAACAAGAGATACAGAGCATGTTCTCCTTCATGGAGAGCATGTGTTGCGGTGGGGGCAAACAAGACATTCCTCTGTTGCTGGGCAGGTTAGTTTGGATGGTCACGAATGGGCACCACTTGGTCGTTGGGAAGAATTTGATGTTGCAATTTATGATTGCCAGCCGAGGGGCTATTTATTTCCTGTGCGCAGCTTTGAGCTGCCTCTTTTTGCTGCGTGCATTGGCTCACCCGCCCACCCTCCCTACATTTAGGGCTGTTTGCGTTGACCTTGCTATGCCTGTCATGGGGTGGTCTGCTTTTGGGGCTTGGTAGGAATTCTGCCATTTGGCTGATTGGCCGGTGCCATTTGGTTTTTGCCTACTGCGTAGCAAATCGTCACAGCTTGTAAGGTTGCGGTTAGGCATTGGTTAAATTTGGTTGGTGGAGGGGTAAGGATTGGCTGTGCCTGCCCCTCCGATGCTGCTGCTGCAAGGGAATTCCATTAAAGGAATCCAGGGGCTCGCCATGTTCTTGTCCGAACCCCTGTCAAGGGGGCTAGGGCCACGCAAGAGCCCCTGGGAGCCTTTGGGGAGAGGTGAGAGCCTGGTACCCAGCTCTATGCTCTCCCCAAAAATGTTCTCCCTTACTGACTTTTGCAGGCTTGCGGATGCCAGTTCTGTTCCTACCTCTAGGCGGGAACAGATAGTCGCAAACCAATGCCTAAGCAACCACTCACATGCTCTGATCAATAAAGTTGTGCCCAAAGATTATGCCAAAAACCTTAAACAAAAATTCTGTGTGAATTCTGTCTTTATTTGAGGGTGGCTATGGGGTCCTTGACATGCAAAAAAAACCAAAACAGGACGTGTGTTCTTCTGGCATCTTTCTGTGGGTTCTAGCCAGGGTATATTTCATTTAAATCAAATCGATTTATTTTATTTTTTGCAGAAAGTCTCATTCTTGCTGGTGTAATCTTAATATTTGCAACCAGATGAAGGTTTCATTTTTGGAATAATAAATGTTCAGAGTAGTATTTACAGTTACATCAAAAATTACTGATTTGGTTATACTGTTAGAAATACATTGACAGATAATTTTGGCATTATTGTGAGGTTCAATAAGTTAACTGTTTATATTTGGACAACTTTTCTGCTGTACTTTATTGGAAGGAGAAAAATCATCATTGCCTTAATATCAATTTAAAACATTTATTTAACTGAAACAATAACATTATAGCATATGTATCCATATTCATCAACTGATGCGGTTAAACGATTTTTTAATATTTTTTAAAAAACCTTAGACTGAGTTTTAGCACACATAAAAAACTTAAAGCAAATCCTTATTTCCTGATGAAAAGCCTTTGGACTATAATGTAACTTAAATAGAAAACTATCTTTAGAAAGATTTTTCCTCCAGAAGCATTTTATTTTCAAAATCTGATTTAAATAAACGCTGGCTCCCTCGGCCTGAAAGCGAGATGAGCGCCACAGTCTCATAGTCGCCATTGACTGGACTTAACCGTCCAGGGGTCCTTAAGCAGGTCTTCCAGGACTTTGAGCCAAGATGGAACAATCTATTCGCCCCCCCCCCCCAAATTTTCAAATTAATTTTCCAAGTTTTTAACAAATACAACATAACACAAAAAACCAAAACATATAAAAAACAAACATAGAAAATTTCTTCCAATCAAAATCCAAGCTAATCTCCATTGTTAAGTGACTTCCTCAAATCCTTCCTAACTGATTTTCATTAGGTCTCATTTTAGCAATTTTCCAATATTCATTTTCTAATATAACTAACTAGTTCGAATTACTAACTTCCTTTCTTTTCATCATGATCTCAGTCCATAATATTATACAATTCAACATATTTTAATCCTAATCCAATTTAATACTTGCAAGTATTTCCACTTATATAATATTATAATATTTAGCTAGATATTCCTTAAATTTCTTCCAAGCTTCTTGATATTTCTGATATACTGGATTCTTCCACTAAGGTCAGCCAGCTCCAAAAAGTCCAACATCTTCATCTGCCAATCTTCCACTGTTGGTATTTCTTGTGATTTCCAATTTTCAAGATGGAACAATCTAGTGGACTTCTACCATTGCAGTTAACCGTGAAGCGAAGATTCAGGAGACATGGCTTGAACAAAGTAGTAAGAGGCTGTAATTAGACCGTGGTGCCTCTTATGATCCATGCATGAGCAGTTAAAGCTGACTCATTCACATGCCAGTCTTTAAAAGAGGTGGGTTTACACTGGAAACCTGTAACATGGGGAGGTTGGTGGGTCAATACCTGCTTGCTTGAGACCCTTTTGCCCTAGCCCCAGGTGAGCAGATAAGTGGCTGTTACAAACCCAATAGGCTCTTTGTGCAGTCAACTTTCTGTCGCGCGTTGAGGTCCCCCAGGCCACTCCAATAACTCACACTTCACACATCAATTTTTGTTTAAGCTTATTGGCATGAATTTGGCCACAACTTTATTTAAATACACACACGTGAGTGGTTGCTTAGGCATTGGTTACGACAATCTGTCCTTGCCCCAGGGACAGAACTGACTTCCGGATTCCAGCGGAAGCCAGACAGGGAGAACCATATTGGGGAGAAATGAAGCTGGACCATCAGTCCCCCATCTCTCACCCTCATGCCCTCTGGGGCTTGCACAGCCCAAGTCCGATGCCAGGGACTAGGACGAAAGGGATGGCAAACCCGTGGATTCCTTTAATGGAATTCCCTTTCAGCACCACCATTGGAGGGGTAGGCACTTACCCCTCCACCAACCAATTTTAACCAATGCCTAACCGCCAACCCTACAAGTTGTGACGATTTGCTACGCAGTAGGCAAAAACCAAATGGCAACAACCAATCAGCCAAATGGACAAAATTCCTACCAGGCCCCTGCCCCAAGGCAGACGACCCCATGACAGGCATAGCAAGGTCAGAGGACAACGACCCCCCCCTTTCAGGGAGGGTGGGCGGGTGATCCGGTGCACGCAGCCCAAGAGAAGGCCCCAGGCTGCGAGCCCTGTATTTAAGACCTCTGACCCCTCCCACACTTTAGCAACGTAACATTCTCCCCAGCAACACTCCTTGCCCAATCACAGCATGTGGCCAATTTACCCAACAACAGTGGGGTGGCCTTTTTGGCCCCCACCGCAACACGTGCTTTCTATTATGGAGAACACGCTTTGTGGAATTATATAGGGCATGTACATTCTGTTTATTCAGTTCCTTCTACTTTTCGATAGTAAACCTTTTGATCTGGGGTTAAGCCGCTTCTTTGTGGTCCTCAGGCAACTTAAGTCACTAAGCACTCTGAATTTACAGCACTTGGAGAATTAGCTTATGATTTCTCTTACTATAAAGTTCATTTGGAAATGTGTTCCACTGAAATCAGCAGAATTTATATTTTGGAGGATGAAAGGGCCTGTAATACTGATGCAAGCTCTCTTTCAGTGCTTTTCATGGTCTCTGCGTTTTTCAGGATCCAGAGAATTCAGACATGACTTGGCGCACCCCTTTTCTCATTCGCATATTTAAGCCAACATGGAATTGAAGTAGTTGTACTATTTCGGCCTTTGGGTCGGAATGAATCCACAACACTGGAGATTAACCACTCAGTCTTGCCTATCTCTGGTGGGCCATGTTCTGTATTTAGCAGGTGTTTCCTTGAGATTTGTGATGCTGGGGGTGGGCAGGGTATTCAAGAAAGCAGCCCTGTATGGGGCTTACAGTGCATTTATCATGTAGCTAATTATTTTCATTGCTGACACGCTTTATAGTGCGTCATCACCTAAATCAAAGGCAATTAAATGGGTGGCCCCTGGATGCTGTTAGACTACCATTCCCATCATTATCCAGGATGGCCAATGTTCAGGGATGTTGGGTGAGTTCAGAAACATCAAGTTAGCCACCCATGCCTTACCTTACTTGTAGTAAGTAAAATTAGAGCTTTTAGGATTATTTTAAAAGGTTAAACCATCAGGTACCCAGGTTTGCTTGCTTTACTGTGTTTCTACAACCCAAAATGCAAGGCATTCTAAGTAGCTTCTGTTTCCTTCAGTGAGAATTCTCTTGCTCTTCTGTATGTTGCACAATGGGTAAACCTGGGTGTTTTATCACTCAGTGCACACTTGGCAAGGATCGGCTGCCAATCCTGGTGTCTTCTGCATAATTTCAGGTGGACTTTAGGTCCAGCTTTGGTACCAAAATATCCCTAGTTGTTCTGACGAATGACATTTGCTAAGAAAAGGACAGGGCAGTGAGATCCCTGCTTATCTTTTTGTGGATACAGTGGTACCTTGGTTCTCAAACTTAATCCGTTCTGGAAGTCTGTTCCAAAACCAAAGCGTTCCAAAACCAAGGCGTGCTTTCCCATAGAAAGCAATGCAAAATGGATTAATCCTTCCCAGACTTTTAAAAACAACCTTTAAACCAGCAATTTAACATGAATTTGACTATCTAACCAGACCATTGATCCAATAACAACAATAATAATAATAATAATAATTTATTATTTATACCCTGCCCATCTGGCTGGGCTTCCCCAGCCACTCTGGGCGGCTTCCAACAAAATACTAAAATACTGTAATGCATCAAACATTAAAAGCTTCCCTAAACAGGGCTGCCTTCAGATGTCTTCTAAAAGTCTGGTAGTTGTACAATGTACTGCAGTCACACAATCCATCAGTAGCTGAACTGGGTTCCACACAGTTACAGAAACAAAACAAAAAGAGCCACAAAAATGCAAAATAAATAGCAAAAGCAGACAGACCTCAGCGTAACACTCAAAATGGAAGTGTGGCATGCAAAACGGAGTACGTTCGGCTTCCGAAAAAAGTTCGCAAACCGGAGCACTTATTTCCGGGTTTGCATTGTTTGGGTTCCAAGTTGTTTGAGTACCAAGGCATTTGAGAACCAAGGGACCACTGTATTATAGATATTATCAGCCACAGTTCTCTTCCGGGCAGCCTCTCTGGGTTGCAAGTTGGGGACACGTTTCACAGTAGTTTCTTTACTACATCTGATTCCAGAAGGTGGCACTAGACAGCTGCACTAGACAGCTCAACTGGATATTTGGAATAAATTCGAACCTCAGCCTATGCAGAAATGGCGAAACTGACTGATTAAAACCAAGAGGACAACATTTTCATAGAAGTATGGAGGCCCATTGGTGGGCAACCTATCAAATTATGACTCTCATATGAAATCACGTGCAGGATTTGAGAGCTGAGAAGAACACAAGAATGTAAAGAATGGATTTTGGGGGCTTAGGAAATAAAGGTAGATGTGTTTTAATGCAGCTATTTAGGGGGATTTTTTAAAAAAATAGACATCGGGGAAGGAAGGATGTAAAGTCAAGAAGCAAAGGTATAACAAAATAAAGCCACACACCGATGAAAGAGAATGATTGGATTTATGTAATAATTTGGAAGGTTTAATAAAGTCCATTATGCAAAAGAAAGGAAATTGAGCCTCAGCTGTCAGTCACATCTTGTAGGATCATCTTCTTGTATTGTAAGGCCATTGTTGGAGGTGGTTCTTCAGGTGCCAGTACCAATGGAGGTACGGTGAGAGGAGCCTTCCTGGTGGTAGAGTGCTGCCTATGAAATGCTTTCAAAGAGGCTCGCCTATATTACCATTTTGGAACAAGGTGAAGGCATTTTGTTTTAAATTTTAGTTGTTTTTAAGAAGGGTAAGCCTTCTTGACGCGGCAGCTAAAAAAGCCAATGCAATTCTGGGCTGCATCAATAGGAGTATAGCATCTAGATCAAGGGAAGTAATAGTGCCACTGTATTCTGCTCTGGTCAGACCTCACCTGGAGTACTGTGTCCAGTTCTGGGCACCACAGTTCAAGAAGGACACTGACAAACTGGAACGTGTCCAGAGGAGGGCAACCAAAATGGTCAAAGGCCTGGAAACGATGCCTTATGAGGAACGGCTAAGGGAACTGGGCATGTTTAGCCTGGAGAAGAGGAGGTTAAGGGGTGATATGATAGTCATCTTCAAATATATAAAAGGATGTCACATAGAGGAGGGAGAAAGGTTGTTTTCTGCTGCTCCAGAGAAGCGGACACGGAGCAATGGATCCAAACTACAAGAAAGAAGATTCCACCTAAACATTAGGAAGAACTTCCTGACAGTAAGAGCTGTTTGACAGTGGATTTTGCTGCCAAGGAGTGTGGTGGAGTCTCCTTCTTTGGAGGTCTTTAAGCAGAGGCTTGACAACCATATGTCAGGAGTGCTCTGATGGTGTTTCCTGCTTGGCAGGGGGTTGGACTCGATGGCCCTTGTGGTCTCTTCCAACTCTATGATTCTACGATTCCCCTTAGCAAAGTTCTCGGGGTAGCATTACAAACAAAAACTGAGACCACAACAGTAGCTGAAATACATATTGTTAGCTAAACTTTTCAGCGGAGATAAGTGTGAACTTTTTGTTTTTATTAAAACAACAACAACACCAAATTGGAAATGAATCTGGTTTTCAGCAGCTTTAGATTTCTTACTGAAAATTTGTATTCTGTAATGTGTTATTCTGGTGTTCTGAAAGGCACACTGATTTTTGATTGGAAGGTTGGGATATATACCAGTATGGTGTAGGACTGGGAGATATCTGGTTTTCTACGTTGTGATATGCCACCAACTAAACATCGCAATACATGGATAAATCACAATGTCTGAAATAAAGATGGCACTATCTATATAGAGGCATTGGCTAGCTTCACGTCCCACCCCCCAATCTTGACTTTTGCATAACACATACATACACACATACATATGATTTGTGATGTATTGGCAGGCCAACAATAATGGAACGAATATCACAATATGGACTTCAAACAGGTTTTGGATGATATATTGATACAGTAGAACCTCGTGTTACGTACCATCCTCCTTGCAAACGCTGCGGGTTACGAGACCCGCCAACCCAGAAGTAGATGCCCCTTGTTGCGAACTTTGCCTCAGGATGCGAGTGCAAGTTGCGCACTGGGAAGCGCTATTAGCGAAAGCACACCTCATGTTAAGAACGGTCTCTGCTTAAGAATGGACTTCCGGAACGAATTATGTTTGTAACCGGAGGTACTACTGTATATCGCCCAGCCCTAGTGTGGCATAGTGGTTAGCATTGAATTAAGGACCTAGGAGATCAGAGTTCATTTCCACACTCCGCCACAAAGCTCATTGTGTAACCTTGGGCCATTCACAGTCTCTCAGGCTAACCACAACCTCACAAGGTTGGTTTGAGGATAAAATCGAAAGGGAGCAAACCACACACGCCACCTTAGGTTGCTTGGAGGAAAGATGGGATGTAAATGGAAAGAATATAAACCTATGATATTAATAAAATCTGTAATGCAAGTGTTTGCAAACAGCAGCTGTTTGCATCCATGCTTCACATTTTTAGGTGTAAATGAAACACCTTTGGTGAAAAAGTGTGTTGCAACTTCTCGGTTGTGTGCCGCTTAACAAGCAAACCTCGATCTTCTGCTTTTCCTTTCCTCTTGGTCTTGAGGCATCATTTCCTGAGGTTATGATCACATGTGTTTAGCTACTTACATAAATACTGTATCTTCCGGAATAGTGGGATGCTAGAGGGGAAGGAATTTGAGAGCTGGTGCGCAATGTAGTGCCATCTCAAATGTTCTGAAACTGGTATCGCGATCTGAACACCATACCAGTTTCAGATAATTAAGCAATATTATCGCCCAGCTCTACTGTTTATTTTTATATTCATTTTTCTTTATCTTGTTCTTTTTCCTTTCCCCTTTTCTTCTTTCTCTTTTTTTGCCTCTGGATTCATCTTTTAGTTTGGACAAAAAAAAAAAGATATTAGACAATAATCTTTGCATTTTTCTTCATGAACCCTAATAAAAAATAATTAAAAAGAAAAGAAAAGACATTCCCCCCCATTTCAGCCACACGAAAGGACCTTTGTTTAAACTATTGTAAGAACCCTACATGGGCTATTGACGAAATATAGCCGGGCTTTGTAGAAATGCAGATAAAAGTATTCCCATGGAGCAGCCAAATGTTTTAATGCAAATTTTTCAGGCACAGAACTTTATGCAGTGGTCGGAAGGCATTCTGAAAGTCTCACTGAGGATGCGTTATTGTTAAAGTGGCTCCTTGTAAGTCCTATTTTTTTAAAAAAGGTTGCAGACTGTAGTTTGTACCTAGACCATATAACACCAGTCCTGAAAGACCTCCATTGGCTCCCAGTACGTTTCCAAGCAGAATTCAAAGTGTTGGTGCTGATCATTAAAGCCCTATACGGCCTCAGCCCAGTATACCTGAAGGAGCGTCTCCACCCCCATTGTTTTACCCGGACACTGAGGTCCAGCTCTGAGGGCCTTATGGCGGTTCCCTCACTGCGAGAAGCCAAGTTACAGGGAACCAGGCAGAGGGCCTTCTTGGTGGTGGCGCCTGTCCTGTGGAAAGCCCTCCCATCAGATGTCAAGGAAATAAACAACTATCTGACTTTTAGAAGACATCTGAAAGCAGGCCTGTTTAGGAAAGTTTTTAATGTTTGATCTTTTATCATGTTTTTAATGTTCTTTTGGGAACCGCACAGAGTGACTGGGGAAACCCACCCAGATGGGTGGGGTATAAATGAATTATTATTATTATTATTATTATTATTATTAGTTTTTGTTTTTATTTATTTATTATATACCATCATAAAACTATTACTATATTTATTGACAGACTCCAGTCTGAAGAGTTAAGGTTGGTGGACAAGACATTTCATAACTAAAATCTGCAAAAGCAAGTAAAGGAGAACCTATAATGCATGAAGCTTCATTGAGCTGTATAAATTGCCAGTGGTTCTTAGGCTGAGAAGATGTGCATCAAAGAATGTCCCTACTCCGTCATTGGACTAAGAAAGCCTGCAACTCAGGATTCATTTATGAATGGCTTGCTGTCTGATCCCTTTAACAATACCTTTTTTAAGTCTTCTTCTATCAAAAATAGGGCCTGAGACTTAAAAGCTCACAGTGGTAACATGTTCTTTGCAGAGCAGGATGTGGCTTGTGGATGTTGTCGTCTGCGCCAAATATTGTATGTGTCAATGTGCTTTTCATGTCAGTTTTTAGAAGTAGTATTTTGCGTATCTGCCTTGTTTCTAAAGGATTCTTCCCACTCTTTATTCTGCATCCTTTGGTACCCTTTTAAGTTAGCCTGTGTGTGTGTGTGTGTGTGTGTGTGAAGAATTATTTGTGGACCACATTTATTAGATTTCCCCTCTACCTTTTGTTCCTTTGAAGTTGTCTGATACTCCTCAGATAACGGATTTAAAACATGTTGCAAATATTTGACACAAATCCTTTGTGCCAATATACTTTTATAGCAATAGTAAAGTAACTATATGTGTTGGGGTATATTGGTGTAAACTGTGTGAATGAACGTGTTACAAAGGTGGTGTAATTTTGCGTCTCACCTAGGACCTACTCATTAGCACCAACGTGTGCTGTCATTTTTTACTTAGCCTCTGTCGTCTTCAGAGGAGGAAAGACAGTAGGCTACTTCAATAAAGCAGTGTTCGAAATTAGCCAGGCGCCAGGCGCATTTTGCACCTGACTTTCAACCACTTGCAACCAAATGAAGATGCCTGAGGTCCAGGATGGCGTCTGACCTCTCCATCATCTGGGGATCATTGGATCTGGATTAGTCACATGCACACCCACCCACCCATCCTGCAAAATCCTATCAGTTATATTTTATCTGCACGATCGGAATGAATTTCTGGAGCCAAATTGCTTTTTCTGTGCAGCCGGAGCAGGAGCAGACACCATTAAGAAAAAGAGGTTGGAAGAGGCTAAGATATATGTGGACTGTCCCTGGATCAAGTGCCTTTTCTTCTTTAAGTTCTCAGAGCTCTTAACCTAGCTCAGGGTTGTCATTGAATTAGCCAGATGTTCAACAGAATCATTTGCAGTCAATATGCCTTTTGAAATTTGAGACATTGGAGCCCTCTTGCCCCCAAAATGGCAACTAGGCTTTCCATTTTGGCGAATGTAACTGAAATATACTCGGAGTTGCGTAGTGGTTTCATGCTTTTTATTGCAGCTTGTAGGGACTCGAGTGGCGCTGTGGTCTAAACCACAGAGCCTAGGGCTTGCTGATCAGAAGGTTTGTGGTTCAAATCCCCACGACGGGGTGAGCTCCCGTTGCTCGGTCCCAGCTCCTGCCAACCTAGCAGTTCGAAAGCACCTCAAAGTGCAAGTAGATAAATAGGTACTGCTCTGGTGGGAAAGTAAACGGCATTTCCGTGCACTACTCTGGTTCACCAGAAGCGGCTTAGTCATGCTGGCCACATGACCCGGAAGCTGTACATCGCCCTAAACCGGTTTGAAGTCCCATATTGTGACATCGGTTTCATAATTTTTGACCCGGCAATATATTGTGAATCGTGATGTACGTGTATGCATTTGCTCCATGCAAAAATCACAATGTGGGGAAAACTGCAGAGCCACCCAGTGCGTCTCTCGATTGCTGCAGCCCCTGTTAGCTGTTCTGGCCCTGCTCTCCCCTGAGGGAGGATTTGCAAGGGGCAGCAAATCACGAGAGCAGGCACTGGCGAAAATCACGATGCGGGGTGAAGCCAGCTGATGTCTCTACATAGCTCCATCCTTATTTCAGACATTGTGATACATCAGTATATCGTGATGTTATCTGGTGATATACCACAATGTTGAAAATCAGAAATCGCCCAGCCCTACTTAAGTAAAGTTTTTTTTCTAGGATTCTTGGGGTAACGGAAATAGAACCAGGGTTTCCTTTGTAGCAGGGAGAATGGTGATCAGCTTCTGGAATAACTTAGGTTTAGCTTTGGATTGATCGTGGATAACAGTCCTCTGCGTACTTCTTCCAGTTGCAGTCGTGGCCCAAGTGTCTTCACTTCCTCTTTTGGTGAAAATCCAGAGCAGGCATAGGCAAACTCGGCCCTCTAGATGTTTTGGGACTACAACTCCCATCATCCCTGACCACTGGTCCTGTTAGCTAGGGATGATGGGAGTTGTAGTCCCAAAACATCTGGAGGGCCGAGTTTGCCTATGCTTGATCCAGACTCTTCAGGTCTTGTAGGAAGGCTACTGAAGTATGCTCTTTTTTGGAGCTGTCTTGTCTTGTTCAGACATTGCTTGTGCCGTAGGTTTCTGCCTTTTCATGAGGTTAATGCCAGGACTTGAAGCACACTGCGAAGCGTTTCAGTGTTTTTGCAGTTTGACGGCACCCGATGAACAATGAGAGTCCGAGATATTCACGAGGCTTTTTCCTCCCACGTACTGTTTCTAGGATTATGAAGAAAGAGGAAAGGGGTGGAGAAGCTGAGATCAAATTGGCTGCCCATCCCTTCCCAGGTGGGCGGTGGTTGTGGACCCATAGCTGTCAACTTTCAGATTTGAAAATAAGGGATCAGCAGCCTCAGAAATAAGGCATCCGCTGCCTCACCTGTCCCAGGGACAATCTACGGGATATCTAACAATCTGGGATAGCAGCGGGAAACAGTGCTGGAATAAGGGAATTTCCCGCAAAAAAAGGGAAAGTTGACAGCTATGTGTGGACCTCACCTCTGTCCACCATCCCCAGCAACAAGAGCCCACATGTCTTGCCAGCCCTTAGGACATGGGTCGGCAAACTAAGGCCTGGGGGCCGGATCCAGCCCAATCGCCTTCTAAATCTGGCCCACGGACAGTCCGGGAATCAGCCTGTTTTTACACAAGTAGAATGTGTGCTTTTATTTAAAATGCATCTCTGGGTTATTTGTGGGGCATAGGAATTCGTTCATTTTTTCCCCTTCAAAATAAAGTCCGCCCCCCACAAGGTCTGAGGTGAAGTTGACTGGCCGCCTGCTGAAAAGGTTTGCTGACCCCTGCCTTAGGGGAATTCCCTGCCTGGCAGAATCAAGGAAGAGGGGATTCCCCACTAAAATGCTGGCATCAAAAGAGCCAATAAGCACCCCCCCCCTGCTGGATTGGCAGTGTTTTGCTGGCTGGCTGGGCATTGGCAGTTGGCCATGTTAAACTTGGTGCCATCCTTTTGAGTTGCAAGTAAAGAGTGAAATAGCCTGGATAGCTCAGCTGGTTTGGGCGTGGTCCTGATAGTGCCAAGGTTGCAGGTTCGATCCCCCTATAGGACAACACATGATTCTTTGATACTACAAAGCTTTGTGTTTGATGAAACAGCAGACTAGAATAAAATAAAATAATTAGCTTATACTCTTAGCTTGAATTTACATTATTGTTCCGTTTCTGCCCATGGATATGCAGGTACTTAAAATGGGGGCGTGGGGGTGTTAAAAGGTGTGCTAGATGCAAGCAATTTAAAAATAGGCTGACTGTCCTTGTGAGAACTTTTATTTCGACGTTCTTTTTTATGATTAGGTTGCGTGCAGCTGATACTTAAAATTTTGTGTTGAGGTAGCTAAAGTCTAATGATAATTGGGCATGTTGAATTTGTGCAGACAACCTCCATTATCTTGCGTAAATACGAAACAAAACTGAAATTTCATTATGTACCATACTGGTCACGGGCCTAGCAAAATGTTTTCTTCCCCTCTGCCTTCAATGAGCCCATGTTTATCCCTGTTTTTCACAGTGCCCCTTCATGGGCTTCCACTGGCAGAAATGGGGATAAACATAGGCTCATTCCTTGGCTTAAATAATACTGGAAGAACGTGGGATTTGCCAGTCCTGCCGTGAGTGTTGTGTATTTCTACCGTGGGCCTAATGTTGCATTTATCGTCGCTTGCCATAACCTGCCGATTTCGTATCGCTAAAAGGCTATTCACTTTGTTTCTTAAATGTCAAGGTAGGACATTTTTCTGTATGTAAGCAATGGTGGTGCTGATTCAAGAACACACCATTACTTGTTCCTAGAGTTGGAACACATCCTAAAAGTTTCCAATGTTCTTGTTAAATCAATTTATTTCGGTCGTTGACCAGAGTGGTGCTTGCAGTGTCTGCTGTCCTCCTTCCAATGACTTGCTTGTCTCTGCCATGTCCGCTGTGCTTCCATACAAACCTCAGATCTCTGTACATTAATTGCTTGGTTTGCATTCCGATTGAGAGGGTGTTTTTGTGATGTTAGAAGAGGGATTTTTCCAAAGGCTGCAGTTAATTCTTGAGACAATTTCCCTTTAATCTTAAATGGCCCGTGTTGCTTCTGTGCACATTAAGAGTATGTACAATAGTTCTCTTGAGGTTTTTCATTTCCACTTCCCCTTATTCTTGGGAAATTTCCTTGGCAATTTGTAGAGGAGTGGTTTCCTTTGAGGGAGCTCTGTGTTGTCTTGATAGTGAGAAAGATTTGCGTGTCGAGGTCCCCAAGCCACCCCAATAAAACACAGAATTTTTGTTTAAGGTTTTTGGCATAATTTTGGCCACAACTTTATTAAAATACAAAAAATGTGAGTGGTTGTTTAGGCATTGGTTGCGACTATCTGACCCCGCACGGGGCAGACTGACATTTGGGGAGAGAATGGAGCTGGGTGCCAGGGCCTCACCTCTCCCCGCATGCTCCCAGGGGCTCTTGCGTGGCCCTAGTCCCTTGACAGGGGTTCGGACAAAAGCATGGCGAACCCCAGGATTCCTTTAACGGAATACCCTTGCAGCAGCAGCACTGGAGGGGCAGGCACAGCCAACCACATCCCCTCCACCAACCAAAAATTAATCAATGCCTAACTGCAACTTTACAAGTTGTGACGATTTGCTACGCAGTAGGCAAAAACCAAATGGCACCAGCCAATCAACCAAATGGACAAAATTCCTACAGTGGTGCCTCGCAAGACGAAATTAATCCATTCTGCGAGTATCTTCGTCTAGCGGTTTTTTCGTCTTGCGAAGCAACCCTATTAGCGGATTAGCGGATTAGCGCTATTAGCGGTTTAGCGGCTATTAAAGGTTTAGCGGCTTAGCGGCTAAAAGGCCATTAAAGGCTTAGCGGCTTAGAAAAAGGGGGGGGGGAGCGAAAAAAAATCTCAAGACTCGCAAGACATTTTCGTCTTGCGAAGCAAGCCCATAGGGAAATTCGTCCTGCGAAGCGCATTGAAAAACGGAAAACCCTTTCGTCTAGCGGGTTTTCCGTCTTGCGAGGCATTCGTCTTGCGGGGCACCACTGTACCAGGCCCCTGCCCCAAAAGCAGACGACCCCATGACAGGCATAGGAAGGTCAATACAAACAACCCTAAATATAAGGAGGGAGGGCGGGTGATCCGATGCCCGCAGCGAAAAGAGGAAGCTCAACGCTGTGCGCAGGGAATTTAAGAGTTCTGACTGTCATTCACAAAATGGCAACATCAACTTCTCCCCGACAACAAGAGGAGCCCAATCGCAGCAGTGGCCAACTACCTTCAACTGCCCAGCAACAGTGGGATGATAGACACCACCGCAACACCTGCTCTCAATGATGGAGAACACGCTATCTCACACCTTGCATATTACAGGGCACAGTAGCAAGAACACAGAGGTAGAGGTAGTCGGTTTCAGGACATCCTATTTTTTTGCCAAATATTTTGTATTGGTACCCTTGCCATTGCATATATTGCGGGAAACAATTGATAGGTCTCCTGCTGCCCTCCGGAAAGGCTATTTGAGGTGTGGGCTTCAGGGGAAAGGAAAGACTGGTTGTGTACAACAATATCACCAGGCGCATTTTGCACCTGGTTATCGGCCACTTGTGACCAAGTGAAGGTAGATGCCCAGGTGCCAGGACGGCACCTTGACGTCTCCACCTTCTGGAGATCTTTGGATCTTGACGGTTGTTTTCACACACTAGCAACACATCCTGTAGAATTCCATCTGTTATATTTTACCTGCACAATCGGAACAAATTTCAGGAACCCAAACCGTTGTATTGAAAAATACGACTTTTGAGCCATCCAGTCCCAAAATGTCCACTAGACATTCTGGATTGGCAGCTGTAACCCTGGTTTAATGAGCCGTTTGGCGCCTGGCTTATATAGCTAAGTTTCCAACACTGGTTGTGTAGCCTGCCTTCTCCTGTTGAAGGTCTGGATATAGTTCTAAGCAACCATCATCTTCTGGCTTAGCCCAGAAAGAGCACAGCCTTTTCGTCTTTCCTTACCATTGTATTAAAAGCTCACAGTACCACTGAAGCTGCTGACATCTTTTATTCCTTTGGAAGAATGTAGGAGATTTTTTTAAATTTTATGATATAGTGAAGTGTGATGTGTCTTCTAGCGAATGTGTACAATGACATGACACTAAATGTATCCTGTACCACTGCTTTTATCAGGTTTGTCAAGGTATTACATGAACAGCTAATAAATGTCATTCCTGTTCAGTATGTGTTCCATCTCGTGTTGAATTTTTCCCAGCTTATCTCATTCATATTCAACTTGTAACTTGATAATTCTGTCCTTGGAGGATTCACTGTTTTATAGCAGAGTGTGTGCTTTTTGCAGTGGATAGAGAAAATTCTACAGCTTAGGTGCCTTACCACTTAATTGAGGCTATATACGTAGTGGTGCAGAATTTGCAAGCAATCCAATGAGCTAGTTGACTGTTAATATACTTAATTTTGCAACGGCTGCATTTTAATCTTAACGATTTTGAACTTTTGACCAAATAGTGCCTGCAATATGAAAGTTTAAATCTGCCACGTACATGGTTGTTTGTAGCACTTGCATTGTGTATGTGATAAAGTGGGATTCCCCCCTCTTTTTTTTGTAAATTGGAAGATAATATTTTATTTCAAGCTCTTGTTGTGCTACAAATAACCTAACGAAAGCTGTGATCTTCAGTAACTCCTTTCCCGTTAACTAGGAATTTTTGTGGATCTCTCTTTGCAAGACCGAGCTAAGCTCTTCAGTTTGGCCTGTGTGTGATTGAAAGCCAAAAATAATTGCCCCGAAGAATGAATTGGCTCCAAAAGGCAGTCCCACCCCCCCCCGGATGCTGTGTTTACATACATGTATCTATGTTTTAACACGACAGATTGGCATACAATCGTATTTTGGCTTGGAAGAGTTAGCAAAGATAGCTTTGTGTATTCATCGTTCTGTCTTTAAAAAAATTACTTCTTTCCTGCCTTGACTATCCTGCGAGCGCTGACCCAAGTTCAGAAAGCTGTAATCTGTTGTAAACGACACATTAGCAGTATTTGTCACTGCCTAGTTTTGCAAAATTTTGAATCCTGGCAGGTTTACAATTTGCATGGGGCCTAACTTAATTTCTCTGTGTGCCTGGGAACAACGCATTATTGAAGACCATTTCTTTATAGTGGCTCTGTTGTTCCATCTCTGTAATGCTTTTCAGCTCTCACTAATGCTTCCCAATAAATAACACACTGAATGAGGGTGCTATTACGACATCAAATTGAACAAAGCAACTTATATCCTACTAAGGATATTATTTATGAACAGGGTGGATTCTAACAGAGCTAGACGGCAACTGATATGTAATTTAGAAGGCTTTTATTAAGGGGAATATGTATAAAATAGCCCATGGACACATAATTCAGCTACATTTTCTCATTCTACCTGTCTCCATTAGGCATTTAATTCCCTCTCCCTGCCTGCCCCAATGTGCTCATCGTAGACACTTGTCTACAACACATGCATTTATTATTCATTTAAGCAGTGCTTTTTTTCTGGGGGGTACGCATACCCCTAAACATTTTATGAATCTTTGTACTTTTGTCCAATTTACTGTATTTATTTTTCCCAATTTGAACTATAAAATGGTGGTTTTCTTGAGTCAAAATGAGAGCACCCCTAATTTTTTTTTGGGGGGGGGGGAAGCACTGGGTTTAAGGCTTGGGTGCAAACGAAGCTAGCTTGTGCCACCTTTTTTTAAAAAAAACACACACCAAGCTTCTAAAAAAAGTGTCTTAATTCATGCAAAGCAACGGCAGCGGCACATTAAACGAATTTGAAAAAGATTAGATTGGAATTGCCTGAAAATTCTATTAAGCCACACTGCATGGACGTGCTGGGAATAATAAAGACAATTAACGGTAAATTTGTACAAACTGATTTGTTGCATTATCTTTTGCTAATCTAACATACGGTACTTTTTGTGTCCATATTGCAGCCGGCAACTCCAAACTAACATGGCAGTCAGACTGTGTGATGTGGCTTCTCTGCTTAGAAGTGGTTCGTGGGCAGCAGAGCCTTGGACTGGGGTCTGTGGGATTTTTTTATTAAATTCTGTAGGATAATTTTCGACATGTTACAAAGTAGTGCTGAGGCCATACCAAACCCTTCAAATTATATTTGGAATACCTCTGCATATACCACACCTTCTCTTTAAGTTTTGGTGCAGGAATCAGTCTGTATCCCTGGTTTTGGGGGACGGGGGCTCTCAGGGCATCCTCTGAACTTGTAAAATATACAAGTGACTTCCTCGAATAATGTCCCCCCGACTTTCCTCATAGTAACTTGTACTGGAGTTGAACACCCAAGTCAACATTTGATTTCAAAAGAACAAAGCTTGCATTAAAGCTTTTATTTGGTATGGTCTGAATGCTGAATAACAGTAACTTTGGAGGGGGGAAATTATTAATGTTGTGTATTTTTTTGGTTACTGATGAAATTAATAGAATTCCATTCAAATTACTTTGGCCGGTAAAAAAAAGAAAAAGAGAGGAAAAAATATATTTATATCAGGAACTGTTGAAAAGCCTGATCTGTATCAGGTGACAGCTAAGTTTTTATTCTGACACCTTCAGTGGGCTAGGAACTATGTGTTAAAATGCAGATTTATTAGCAGTGTTATTTTTCTAGAAAAAGTGATGGATCTCACCATGAACTTCTCCCTTGTTCTCTTAGAATGCCAGTGGCGCTCACCTGAGAGGCGCTGCGGTGAGCTCTGGCAAAAAAGCCCTGTTTAATAGTCTTGTAGCCAAGACATAATTACAGAACATAGAATCATAAAGGGACCACTAGGGTCATCTAGTCCAACCCGCTGCAATTCAGGAACCTTTTGCCCCAGGTGGGGCTCGAACCCACAACCCTCAGATTAAAATCCCATTATCTAACGATCGAGCTGTTCCAAGGAATCCAGACTCCTGAATCTGTTCATTTGAATGATGGTCTAGGATTTCATTCTTGCTGTCTGAATATGAAAATACAATATGCAGCTATATGATGATACCGTGGTGGTTGTTTTTTTGTTTGAAGAAGCCTTTTAAAAATTGTTTTCAGACAACGGGTGTTTAAAAAACATACTTATTTTTAGAAAGCGTTAGTCTGAGAACAATGTTTTGTCCAACAGTTATTCAACTTCTGGCAGGTATAGCAGGAATATTTGAACAGTGATTTGCTTAGTGTTCTTGGTCATTTTGTGCATAGGCAGTTTAGTTTTGCTTAGAGTCTTTTGTGCAGAGTTTATGTTGGTTGAAGTGAAAGGATTGCTTATCAAGAAGATGTGGTTCTTTAAAAATACACACTGAAGAGATTTTCTCTCTTTTTTTTCCTGGAACCCAGTTATCTCCTGGGTTAATCCATAATCCTCTCATCCCTTCGCAAAATGTGTGCAATTAATGTAAATACAGACTTAGTCCCATTATTGTCAATATGCAATTGTAAGTCTTCTTGAACTTCCCAAAGGCAGAAAAAAGGCATGTTTTGCCAAAAGGCAAATTGCTGACTCTAAGCTGGAGGTTCCTTTGTGGAGCTTTAGGGTAGAGAACAGTTTTACTAGCGCGAAGTTGAAATAGGGTTTGTGCTTTGTATTGGGGAAAAAAATTGATTGAAATTCTTTAAATTGATGAAATCCGTCCGATTTGATTGAAATTTCAGGCTCTGAGCTATAAAATGTTAGCAGTACCCAACAGTTACCAAGCAGTAGCAAACCTTACATTGAAATGAATACACACATTTAGAATACTCATATCTTATATGAGCAACCCCAGTTCTTCTGGTGGACAATATTTGAGGTTAGTCCAGTTTAACTAGAAGCATAGATACAAAGATCTCTGGGAACATTGGGAAGAGCAGGAGATGTCAAAATACTTGCGTAATAATTGATGGGCACACCTTTTCCTATCTTAGAGTCACCGGCAAAAAAGGGCTTATGTCAGAAGGCAAACGCCCACTCTACTTTAATCCTCACTTAAATGCAACATTTTGGAACAGAAATTCGTATTTTGCCAGCATTGTGACCAATGCGGCCAACTCTCTTCAATACTGCAAAAGTAACCAAAACAGTACATTGCTTCTAGTAAAGCCTTTCGTGAAGTCTGCCATTGATTGCCATTGTTAATTTAGCTTTTGCAATCACCATTGAAATTTCTAGTTTGTGTTTTCCTTAGCTGAACAACTCTGGGGCTTCATCTGAATTTTGTATTTGCACAGTTAAATCTTAGGATTTACTGAAATAACAGCACTGGCTTAGGGGGAAAAATATTTCTAATCCCTTGCTGTCAGTTAAAGCTCATGGGATTCCCCCCCCCCCAGCCCTAACTTCTAAAATCTTTCAGTAGAACCTTTGTTGTTGTTGTTTTTTAAAAAAAACTTCTAAATGGATTTTATTGCTAGATAATTAAAACTATTTCATTTTATTGTTAAGACCATTATTGCAGACCTGACAGCTGGGCACTGTTTTATAGTGACAAAGCTTTAAATTCTTGGCTAGAATTGCTAATAGATTCTGAAATATGAATTCTGACAGTTCCCATTTTCTCTGTTTTTAGCAGGTAATTGCTGCCATGGAAACACAACTGTCTAATGGGCCAACTTGCAATAACACAGCCAATGGTCCTACTACCATAAACAACAACTGCTCATCACCAGTTGACTCTGGAAACACGGAGGACAGCAAAACCAATTTAATAGTCAACTATCTTCCTCAGAATATGACACAGGAGGAGCTCAAAAGTCTGTTCGGGAGCATTGGCGAGATAGAATCCTGCAAACTTGTAAGAGACAAAATAACAGGTACGTAGGCACTAGGTTTTTGCATATGCACCGACACGTACATGTTACTGTTTAAACAGGAGTCTGAATTGCATTACTTCTGAATTTCAAGGGGGGGGGGAAATGGTGTTTTATCTCATCTGTAATGTGAGAAATAGAAAGCTTGATATCAAAGAATAGTTTGCAAAGGCTTTTGGAGAGCAATATTTTGTCGCCAAGGCAACATGCATGTTCCTCTTCTTAGCAATTCTTGGTTTTCACTACAGAAAAATGAAGTCTTGACAGATTTTAAAACTGCCTGCTTGTAACTTAATTGTTGTCATGGGGCGAGGGTGACGGGAAAACACCGGAAAGTGAAGCTGACCTTTGCAATTCACCTTAAATGTTCTGAGAAAAAAGATCAAATGAATCATGTGTGGACGCTTCGGGAAACTTTTAAAATTGGCCTTATATCCCTTGATCCTTCACAACCAGTGCAGAAGAAACCCAATGATGGCAATTTTGGGTTAGTAAAATAAAGGTCTTAAACAAAAGTGGAATTTAGGATCAGAAAACGTCCAATCAGTTTACAGGTACAGATGCCCAGTGAACCGTAAGGAACAGGAATCAGTATTTTAGTCCCAGTTGAGGAAGCCACGTGGTACTAAACACCCCCAGCTGTTTTCTGGTCACAGAAGTAGACCATGTGAAATACCATATTTTTCCATGTATAAGACTATATTTTCCCCAGGTTTTTTTTAAAGTTTAAAATTGGGCATCGTCTCATACACGGAATGTTGCAGTTAATTTTTCTTAATTTTGGGCTCAAATAATAGGGTTCGTCTTATACATGGGGGCCTTTTATACATAGAAAAATACGGTACATAACATGAAGGATTTGCAGGTCTATTTCAAGTGCAGCAAATTCCATCGACTTCAAGGCACTGAATCCATCCTGTAGTTTTCCAGCTCATTGTGGGTCACCCTTGGCTGTAAAACCGAAGTTTGTTTATGTGCTAATAGTTCGACAAAGTCCCACCCCCACCCCGACTTTGTCTCAAGGTTCTGCATTTGCATTATTCTCTTGGCAGCTTCTAAGTATTGTGTTCCATCTTTCCCCCTCTTTGTTCCCATTCATCACCCTGTTCCAGAGTTGGCTGCCATATTGACACTTGGATCTTGGAATCTCTCCTGAGCTTTCGGGCCAAAAAAGGCAGCAAGGAAGCTTAGTTGTTGTGACTCTCCAGTGCTTGAAACGAATTGCACTTGCAGCTGGAAAGTTGGGTTGAGTAATTAGCAGTATATAAAAAGTTAGCCACTTAAGTGATTTTTTAGGGGGTGGGTGGGCATGGTTTGGCTTAATGCACTTTATGGAAGTGGATGGAAAGTGTGTGGTCCTTGCTTAAGTCTTGGTTCTGCTCCCCAACTGCACATTCACTGCTTGTAATTGATAATGTTGTTGTTGTTTAGTCGTTTCCGACTCCTTGTGACCCCATGGACCAGAGCACGCCAGGCACTCCTGTCTTCCACTGCCTCCCACAGTTTGGTCAAACTCATGCTGGTAGCTTCAAGAACACTGTCCAACCATCTCGTCCTCTGTCATCCCCTTCTCCTTGTGCCCTCCCATCTTTCCCAACATCAGGGTCTTTTCCAGGGAGTCTTCTCTTCTCATGAGGTGGCCAAAGTATTGGAGCCTCAGCTTCAGGAGCTGTCCTTCCAGTGAGCACTCAGGGCTGATTTCCTTCAGAATGGATAGGTTTGATCTTCTTGCAGTCCATGGGACTCTCAAGAGTCTCCTCCAGCACCATAAGTCATAAGCATTGATTCTTTGGCGATCAGCCTTCTTTATGGTCCAGCTCTCTTGCTAATGTAAGAGTGTCTTTTTTTGAAAATCAAGAATTGCAATTCAAGCAAATTGTACTTAGGAGTTTTGAGGGGGACTCCTGTCCAGTCACAGTTTCTGCAATGGATAAAGCAATAAGCCTGGGTTTAAGAGGCTGTGTGGAGAACCAGTGGCTTCTCACTGAAGTGAGGTGGGGAGCATAGAGAATACTTTCTTCTAGGGCCAAGGGAAAGGATGGTACCATTCTGTTGGCTTCCACCACCTCCCCAGTTCCTCCGTCTGAAGAAGGGGCAGAGGAGGTCCTTATCAGAGCAAAGCATGGTGGGCTCTCTTGTTGGTTGACAAAGTTCCTGTACCACCACTGTGGTGGGAAAAGGCTGAACTAGCTCAGTAGCTTTTGAGACCCCTACTGAAATCAGTTCTGAATTGCCATGGCAAATTGCGTATTTCCTGCTCTGCCTCTTGTTGGGCAACCACAGCTTAATCCTTGGCAAGCTCTTCATTTTGGATTACTAGCAGGAAAGCTGTCCTAAAAATGCCCAGTCAGCTTGAAAACAGGTGCCAACCGTTTATTCTTCCGGGCTTCAACGATCTAATGTAGAAATGTCCAAATTTGAAGTAGTGCAAAATTGCTATCTTTCCAAGAGGAGTGCCTGTTTTTGATTGAAGTCCTATGTTCTGGGAACGTTGAGGGAGACAGCGAGGGCGGATGTAGGTATTTCTGACTTGCAGTATGGTCATTCAAAAACTCTAGGGAGAGATCTGTCAAAATTTGTAGCCTGTTAACAGAATCCTGTGCTGCGGACATTAGGGCCTCAACTGATTATTATTTTTAACAATTGTAATAGAGTGAAGCAAACCAAAAGACCAGGCTTAGAAACTGCCAGAAATGAAATTTACAAAATAGGCAGCTAGGATTTCTGCATGTTTTGCTTCGCGTTATACAGTGGTCAAAAATAAGTATATTTGGAAAGAAAATTCCCCATATTGCTGTCTTGTATTGTAACTATAGTCTTCAGTTCACGCTTGCTGAAATAACCTGTTGGTGGCAATGTTGGAAACAAGGAAGACGGAATTTGATCTCCAAGTTTCCCAGGGGCACTTCCAAGTCCTTTATCTGTTACTGTTACATTTGAGATATATATATCTATATCTACATCTATTTATCTATCTATCTATCTATATCTGTGTGTGTGTGTGTGTGTGTGTGTGTGTGTGTGTGCGCACATGTGTACGTGTGTTTGTGTGTGTGTGCAATGTATATGTATATGTATACATGTGTGTGTGTTTGTGTGTGTGTGTATATATATACACACACACACACACACACACACACACACATATTTATATATATGTATATATGAGAATGTCCAGTAGCACCTTAGAGACCAACTAAGTTTGTTCTGGGTATAAGCTTTCGTGTGCATGCACACGTCTTCAGATACTTAAATTTGCATTGCGTCTCGTTATATTGTGTGCAAAGTAGCTCAGCTCTTCCAGAACCGTTACCCCAATTTCTGTACCTCTATGGGGGCCAGAGTATGGATGTCTATACTCAACTATTAGCTAAGATTATCATTCTTTCCTACTCGGCTAGCTCCCCTTGTCCTTAAGGGTGAATTTCAATCTGCATGGTCTCAGGCAGTTACAACTGAAATTTTAGCTCTAGGTTTTCCCCTTGATCATTTGCTCAGAATGGGTTTTGGTCAGGCTAAAACAGCCATCAGGCAGCGTGTGACTGACCTAGAACGCCAAAGTGATCTGGGTAGGCCCCACTCCTTTATTGTCAGCGATTGTAGCAGGTACCATCCTGGATTAGTATAATATATTGACTGATAAGACAGTCCTAAGTGAGAAGGGTTTCCTTTCTGACAGATAGATGACCACCTAGAACCGCTCTTATGTCTGTGATTTTACATAATTTTTCCCTCTTTGGAGCTTTTAAATTTTGCCATTGGTGTTCACTGTCTTGAGATTGGTAATTGACCGTAATAAAATGACTTATACCTCTGTGGAACGGTATGCCTTTGCGTCCCATGGAATCGCTGAAACTTGACTCTGAAGATGACTGAGGTTCATCAGAGCTTTATGGACTGAGAAGGCAAGTCCATTCAGTAATGTGCGTTATAAAACCTTCCTTTTTGTCATTGTGCTGCGTCCTTAATTGATGAAATTCAAATGAGCTGATATTTAGGCACACAGGGCATGAAGTAAACTGCAGGTTACAGACTCTGCTAACCCAAAAATAGTACCTCAGGTTAAGAACTTTGCTTCAGGATAAGAACAGAAATCGTGCTCTGGCGGTGCGGCGGCAGCAGGAGGCCCCATTAGCTAAAGTGGTATCTCAGGCTAAGAACAGTTTCAGGTTAAGAACAGACCGCCGCAAGGAATTAAGTATGTAACCAGAGGTACCACTGTATATAGCAAGTTCCCATGCTTTTTTTAAGCAAGATTGGATAAATTGGCGAAGGGCAAAGTCTGCCCCTTGATAAACTTTACTTTGAACCTAACTTTTGCACTGTCTCTAGTCTATACTACTTCAGAGTACAGGTGTGTGCTCACATAATGGAATAATAATAATAATAATAATAATAATAATAATAATAATGTAGTACCTTGCCCATCTGGCTGTATTGCTTAGCTCATTGGAAAACTAGGCCTCTATCTGCCTCTTTGAGATTGTTCTGTTCCACATTTCATCTCTTCTTAATACGAAAGAATTGGGGAAGATGGCTGCCACCTTTATTTTTATGCCTCTTTTATGAGACTATGGAAATGGGATCTGAGGGTTTGTGTGAAGGGTTTCCCTGGGAATTCCCTGGTCACTTTACGGGGCGAATTCACGATTCACAGGCTGGCCCTTACATGTTAGTTGCACAGAAAGAGGAAACACTAATCGCGTTCCTTTTGCGTGATGATGTTTAGTGCAATAGTGGGAGCTTGCGCAAGTTGCAATGATATGGCTGCATTTCCACATAACATGACAACGTGTAGTTGATGTGGCACCCTTGAGATGCTGTAGACGTTCGCATGCACAAAGGAAGTCTGGAAAACACAGTACAGTGGTGCCTCACAAGACGAAATTAATCCGTTCTGCGAGTCTCTTCGTCTTGCGGTTTTTTCGTCTTGCGAAGCACGGCTATTAGCGGCTATTAACGGCTTAGTGGCTTTAAGAAAAAGGAAACAAACTCGCAAGAACTCGCAAGACGTTTCGTCTTGTGAAGCAAGCCCATAGGGAAATTCGTCTTGCGGAACGACTCAAAAAACCGGAAAACTCTTTCGTCTAGCGAGTTTTTCGTCTTGCGAGGCATTCGTCTTGCGGGGCACCACTGTATCCCAAGAAATCTATTGAGGGTTCGAAAACAACTTTCATCTGATTTCCAAAGACTTGACTTTCTAAACAGTGAATATTTGTAAGATGCCAGAACGGTTCAGCAGAATTGTTCCCGAGTGCCTTCTTGGTTACAGATCCCACAACGCTCCTTGGTTTTCCAGCGAGCTGATGCAAATGATGAATCTGATCGGATGTCTGCTATAGAGCACAAATGGTGTAAAACTCAACACAGAGAATAGCAAACACGGCACTGATACGACTGTTTCTCAATAAAGCTTTACAGTGGCCCTGACACACCCTAGTACTTCAAAAAACCAAGGATCATGGCGCTGTGTGTGTGGAGAGTATGGCGCAGCAACTCAGCGTCCTCAGTGGTCCTGACATATAGGGAAATTGGAGAGACAAAGACAAGAGAGGAAGGAAGCAGACGGAGAGAGATGCGGGCAGAAGAAAAAGACTGGATCTGGAGTGGATCAATCAGAAGATCCATTCCAGCCATTTTCTTCTGCCTGCCTGTCAGTCTCATGACTCAGCCTTTTTGTGGAGAGAGATCTATGGGGCTAAGGGACTGCTTTCGTGACACGCAAGGGAAAAGGAGCCAGTATGCATTACATAAGTAAAATTTAGTTCTTCATTAAAAAAAAAAAAATTTAGTTCAGTTTTAGTTTGATGAATAATTCACCTTAAAAATTAATAATAATTGGCTTCATTCCCTAATTAAATGCATTGTGTGTGCCTACACATCCAAAACCAGGGACTTGTTCATTTCTCTTTTGTCAACAAGGCCTAAAACAATCCGTTTCCACTAATTTCATCTGTTCCTCACACTCCCTTTCTGACAGAAGTTCAGTTAAGGTATGTGAATTGCCCAGACACTGAGGTCCAACTCCCAGGGTCTTCTCCCTGTGAGAAGCAAAGTTACAGGGAACCAGGCAGAAGACCTTCTCAGCAGTGGCGTCCGCCCTGTGGAACGCCCTCCCATCAGATGTCAAGGAAATAAACAACTATTAGACTTTTAGAAGACATTTGAAGGCAGCCCTGTTTAGGGAAGCTTTTAATATTTGATGAATCATTGTATTTTAATATTCTGCTGGAAGCTGCCCAGAGTGGCTGGGGAAACCCAGCCAGATGGGCGGGGTATAATTATTACTACTACTTCTACTACTACTACTACTACTACTACTACTACTACTATGTTTGCATCCCTTGTCGTCTGCCTGTGTGCATGCCCTCCAAATCTGTATTCCTATTCATTCTCATTTGAACAAGTCAACTTCCATTTTCTGAAGGAAACCTTTGCCTGTAATAGATTCCTTGACTCTTGTTAATCACGTTGAAGTCCTCTTGGGTTTGGTGGTGCCTTTCCAGATTGGAGGTTATATTCTAGCTGAGCTGTAATTGTGACTTTGAATAATTCCCATGCATTCTGAAGAGATCTGCTTCTTGACTTCCTTTCAACTTTTGTTTTACCAATCCCCCTCATTTTTGAGATGTTTCTTCTTTGGAATTCAAATGTGAATGTCCCAGACTTTCTTGGCAGTTGTCCACTTCCATACGCATGTGTGGAATTTGTTAACAATTCAGCCATTGTGTTGTATGGTTTTGGGGCTTTGTCTAGCAGGGGTGTGTTTGCAGGATGGGAGCCACTTTTCAAAGAAGTGGATCACTTCCAGTTGGTCCAGGCTCCAACTTATCTTAATAGTTCATTTAAAACTTCAAGTCTCAACCTGAAAGAGAGTTTTAAAAGGATCTCTCCACCCCGGGTGAATGGGCATCAATATGGCAAACACAATTCATTGTAAGCAAGTCTAAAGTGAGGCACAGTGAAACAAAAATATATATATCTTACTTTCATATAAACATGCATGGTGTCTGAACTGCGGAGGATTGCCCAAAGTTTTACAGCTGGGGGGGAGAGAATTGCCAAAAATCGATCACACACAGCATTGACGCTGATAATCGCCGGCAGCCAACAATCGCCCACTTGCCACAGCGACAGCCAATCGCAAACAGACCCTTTCCCGGCAAAAAATCTCTTACCCGACTGAGAAAATCTGTCCGCTGGCAATTGTGCGCAGGGCCGTCTTTAGCAGATGTCGCGTCGGGGTGCAAATATCCGTCCAGCGCCCCCAAAGTACCACAGATAGTTGGGGGGGGGGAGCTGTGCACTGCCAACCATTGGGGGGTGCAACTCTCCCCCATGCTGCTGCAGGAGAGCAATCCTTGCAGAAGCTTGGGAAGGAAGCTGCGTGGCGGCCAGGCATAGAGTTGGTGGGGCGCAGCTTCCATCCTAAGCCTCTGCAGGGACCGCTCTCCTCCCGCGGAGGCTTGGGAGGTAAGCTGCATGCCCGCCAGCCATATGGTTGACGGGGCGCATCTGGTGGGCATGCAGGGAAAGGGGAGGCTGCTGACAAAACCACGCAGCTCCCCCACTCGCTGGGCACCCCGAGAGGTCGGCACCTTGGCGCAGTGAACCACTAAGCCCTATGGGAAAGACGGCTCTGGTAGTGCGTGTCTCAGAACAGCAGCGACAGCCAATCCACAGCAGTGTTTGCTGCAGAAACCAATCACCAACCCAATTAGAGAAGCAACAGCCAATCCAAAGCAACCAACAATCGCCGCTGACAAGCTCCGGCTCGCAGCTTCTGCCAATCACACGTCCACCCCATTCACTATCCATATATAAGATGAGGCACCTTGGGGTGGCAGCGGACAGCTCCGTGAAGGTTTATCAGCTGTGAAAAAGGCGAATGTTTTCGGTGTGCATGTGGGAAAGATTGATTTGAAAGCTTCCGATGTCATCATGCCTTCATCACGTCACCCAAATGATCAGGGGGGTGGATCATGAAAGGTTAGGGCAGGCACCCCCAAACTCAACCCTCCAGATGTTTTGGGACTAGAACTCCCATAATCCCTAGCTAACAGGACCAGTGGTCAGGGATGATGGGAATTGTAGTCCCAAAACAGCTGGAGGGCCAGGTTTGGGGGTGCCTGGGTTAGGGCATTTGAGTATCTTTAGAGAAAAGGTAAGAGGATGTATACTTGAAGTATCTAAAATTACACATGGTGGAGCAGTAAGTGGATAGAATTATTATTATTATTATTATTATTATTATTCTAATTTTTTATTATTTTATTATTTCTACCCCACCCATCTGGCTGGGTTTCCCCAGCCACTGGGTGGCTTCCAACAAAAGATACATTAAATCCATTAAAAACTTCCCTAAACAGAAGGAAATCTTTTCTCCCTCTCTCTCAACGCTAGAGAGAACCACTGAGCATTGGATGATTCAGTTCAGGCAAGAGAACAGACCTTCCTCACACAGTGCACATCTTCTCCCAAAGGAGCAAGTAACGGCCACCAACTTGGATGAAATTAATGCATGGATGAGACCAGGATGGAGGACTGATCCAGAAACCCCTCCTTACATTTTTCACTCTCTTGCACAAAGTCACGAAGCTTGTGCTTCAGAACGGTTTCTGGCTTCTTCACTGGGTGGTTTTCAGATGAGAAAACAGCCTCATAGCCGTGAGGCCTCGTCATGTCCCCCACGTATTGAGTGTCAGTTGGCAGAGTTTCTTCGGTATCTTCTGGCTGGCAGTGGCAACACGGTGTGAAGAAGATCCGCCAGTCTGTCTTGTGCAGTTGCTAGCCGTCTTCTCTTGATCCCCAGGTAGCATAGGAGCTGCATCCCTATTGCAAACAGTTCCGTAATTGTCTGTTCAACCAGCCAGCCAACACCAACACTTGGCTGTTGTAATTCTAAATGGCTTGTCTGTCTGCAGCTGAACCTGCACATTTTAGCTTTTGTATAGTTAATATACTTCCTCCTCTTGGTCCAGTATATCTGAAGGAGCATCTCCACCCCCATCGTTCTGCCTGGACACTGAGGTCCAGCGCCAAGGGCCTTGTGGCAGTTCCCTCGCTGCGAGAAGCCAAGTTACAGGGAACCAGGCAGAGGGCCTTCTCGGTGGTGGCATCCGCCCTGTGGAATGCCCTCCCACCAGATGTCAAAGAGAAAAATAACTACCAAACTTTTAGAAGACATCTAAAGGCAGCCCTGTTTAGGGAAGCTTTTAATGTTTAATAGGTTATTGTATTTTAGTGTTTTGTTGGAAGCCGCCCAGAGTGGCTGGGGGGACCCAGCCAGATGGGCGGGGTATAAATTATTATTATTATTATTATTATTATTATTATTACTACTACTACTCTCACTTGTTCAAGTAAAGGTGCAGTTGGGGGGTATATAATTCTTGATTTTGAAGAGATGGCAGAAAACTTTGATTAGAACAACAGACTCATTCTAATCTTACTTAGCCTAGCTCAGGGGTTGCCAAAAAATTTTAGCCACAGGCTGGTCCACTGTCCCTCAGACCTTGTGGTGGGCCGGAGTAGCGGCACCGGGGGGGATCTGGAAGAAGAGGCAAGAGGGGCAAGTAGTCTTGCTTCCCAGCCCCAGTTGCTGCGCTTACCTTCCCCGCTGCCGCCGCTGCTTCTCTTGGGTAAGCAGAGGGAGCTCGTCCGCTCCGCTCTCTGGCCCACAGGAGCACCAGGTCGGCAACGGCGGAGGGAAGACGAGCAGTGCGAAAGGGCTGGCTCCGGAGAGGGGCTGCTTAAAATGACACTCAGCCAGCTCAGCCCAGCCCCCTTCCTCCTCTAGGCAGGGCGGGGAGAAGCCAGGAGGAGGGAGGGAAGAGGCGCCACCATGGTGTGTGTGAGGGAGAGCAGGGGGAAATGGAATGGCGCAGGAAAAAATGGCGCAGCCCGAACAAACAGAATCCCCACGCCGATCCACAGACAGTCCACGGGCCGGATCCTGAAGGCAACTGGGCCTGATCCGGCCCACGGACCTTAGTTTACTGACCCCTGACCTAGCTGATGATATTAGTGGGGTAGGAAAGCGGAGAAGAATTCTCATCTGGCAACCCATGTGCCCCTTTGGTTTCAGATACTACATGGGTAGACAAGTCTAAAAAGCTCAGGATACAAGTTTTCACAGCCCCCTATTGGCTATGGTGGCACATTTACCAGAAGTAATGTACTTAGCATTAACTCTGAAAATGTGTACTCGATTCTGACCAAACGAATCCTCCTAGAGCAAAAGATAAACATCGGGAGTCTTAGGCACAACAGTGCATCCCCCCCCCCCCTTGTTAAGAGTTTTATTCCTTCATTCCTTTCTCAAAGACACCAAGGTTTATGTGTCTGACTTACCAATTGGCTTGGAACCATTAAGTGAAATATAGATGGGAATTTCCCGTGCTCAAATGCCCATGTACTCTTCATAAGATGACTAAAGTAGATTGCAGTAGTTAATGCCATGGGTGACGATAGCAAAAACTTCATACTTTTTACTGTGACACCAGGAGGTCATTCCTCAACTCCTATGAGAGGGGCCATTCTGAGCTTAACAGGCTGGGTGAACAACTATGATATATTTTTAAAGGGCAGGGTCCTCTACAGACTGGCCTTGCCTAGGTTGAAGCTCGATCTTTTTGTAGGATCCCTTCCTTCTATTTGCAGCTTCACCTCTCCTGGTTTTTCAGGCTTATTACGTTTGTGCTTAGGCCTGTTCCAGCAAATGTCCTCCTTTTGAATGGAAATTTGGATACCTCCAACAAAAATTTAACTAGACTCACCAGTTGTGGGTGAGATAGGATGCTCTGAAGCAGCAGGTGAACTTGCTGAGTCACCCAAGTGATGGCTGGGTGATACCAGGTTTTCAGCATCACGATCTATCGATCTAGCATGTAGGGCTGTGCGATAAATTTCCATAACATTGAATTGAAATACAGTGGTACCTTGGTTCTCAGACTTAATCTGTTCCAAAACCAAAGCGTTCTAAAACCAAGGCACACTATCCCATAGAAAGTAGTGCAAAACTGATTAATTCGTTTCAGACTTTCGTTCACACAACCCCTAAAACAGCAATTTAACGTGCATTTTACTATCTAACGAGACCATTGATCCATAAAATGAAAGCAATAATCAATGCACTGTACTATAAAATAAATAAGACAGTATTGTAGATGAGAATTTTTTTTTTTAAAAAAAAAATATCTTACCTGCACTGATGATAGTCATTGTTTGGATTGGGGGGGGGGGGTAGCTTTTATCCATTTCTGCAGTCAATCAACCAATCAGTAGCTGAACTGGGTTCCACACAGTCACAAAAATAAATTAACCGAAAAAGCCTCAAAAACAAAGAAACACAAAGTAAATAGCAAAAACAAAAGTGCCAAACTTAATCCGTTCCTAAAGTCCGTTTGACTTCCAAAATGTTTGAAAACCAAGGCACAGCTTCTGATTGGTGCAGGCGCCCCAGAAACAATAGCCAGGAGCCGCATTGGACGTTTGGCTTCTGAAAAAAGTTTGAAAACCAGAATACTTACTTCTGGGTTTTCGGCGTTTGAGAACCAAGGTACCACCGTAATATCCTGATAAGTGTTTCAACAAGGCAATATACCTGTGAACAAGAGGTGGAGACTTGACAGCTTTCCAGGGGGGTAGCTCAGCTGATCAGATACTTTGCAGATAATTTGCGTCTCCTGCTTTTTCTCTCTCACACAAACCAGCAAACTCTTTCAGCTTCACCTGGCATCTTTCCACTTAGAGCTCAGCTAATTATGCAGAGCCTGCTAGCAATCCAGGAGGGACCCCCCACGGCTAGACACAATCTAAGATCCAGCAGCAAAGTAAACGAAAAACGTAAAAGAATTGGAAAGCACTTTCTTCCTTCACACTCACCCTCCACCCATGAAAAAAAGAAGGGAAAGAGTTTTTATTTTTACTTTCTGGTGGTGTTTATGTTGTAGCTTTCCTCCATATTAAGAAAGAATGGTTTGGTTTTTTTAATTTAAAGGAGTCTGTCTTTTTGCTTGGGACGTGGGTGGCGCTGTGGGTTAAACCATAGAGCCTAGGACTTGCCGATCAGAAGGTCGGCGGTTTGAATCCCCATGATGGGGTGAGCTCTCGTTGTTCGGTCCCAGCTCCTGCCAACCTAGCAGTTCGAAATCATGTCAAAGTGCAAGTAGATAAATAGGTACCGCCCTGGCAGGAAGGTAAACAGCGTTTCCATGCACTGCTCTGGTTCGCCAGAAGCGGCTTAGTCATGCTGGCCACATGACCCGGAAGCTCCCTCGGCCAATAAAGCGAGATGAGCACCGCAACCCCAGAATCGGCCACGACTGGACCTAATAGTCAGGGGTCCCTTTACTATCTTTTTGCTTGCTTGCCCTGTTTCCCTCCCTTTGATAAAAAGGGAGAGATTGGTGGGTTGAGGGCTTTTTGGGGGGTGGAGGGGAGAAGATTTAGCTGGCTGCCTTATGTTGAAATGGGAGTTTCGGTACTATGTGAGAATGACGGGGAGGGTGTTTAAAACTAGATCCATCAGTCAAAATGAAAGATCCCTCATCTCTTCACACCCTCCTCTCTGTTTCCCTCATCAGCTTGGTTTCCCTTGTAAACCAGCAAATTGGAAGTGGTCACTTTTCAAGTGCCGCATTTTGGGGGCACACCCAGGTCCACAGAGTAGCTCAGAACTTTAGTGGAGCCCCTGATCTGACTTGAGACACCTTGTTGACTGGCCAGTCGAACATAAGGAAAAACTCACCTGAATCATCCAATTCACCTTGTCATTGAGGATGTACACAGAGCCAGTGCAGATATCTTCTACAACCCAAGCCCGGCCACAGTGAGGGCAGCCAGTCCTTGCCAAGTTCGTCTTCCTCTGTTCTGCCCACCATGAGTCTGTGCTTATCGCATCCAGGGGTGCCTTTTTTCAAAGAGGGCCATATTTGATGAAGTGGATGTGCATGAGGGCCATCCAAAGTGGTTGGGGGCGGATTAAATCAACCGGCAGGCCAGATTAGGCCCCTGAAACGAACTTTGGACATGCATAGTCAGTTGTAGAACAAAAATGAAGAAAGCTGGGAGTTTCTTTGGGATGTGGGATCAGTGTAGACTGTTGTGCTACATGGAATATGGTCAGTGGATCACCCAACATTTGGGGGCTGCATTGGGAAGGAATGTACTCGTGAAAGTAATGAATATTCAGCCCTGGCGAATGTGCAGAATATTGCGTGTACCGAATATTAGTACTCCTTAGTACCGCCGAGTTCAGTTGCTTTCACTGGCTGATGCGGTGATTGTTTCATCAAATGTTATTTCAATAAATATTCAAACAATGGGCAGAACACTGTGTTTTTGAGTAGGTTTAATAATAATAACAATCCAGAAATAACACTTTTCCTTGATATCCCATCACAAAACAAAAGTAGCTGATCCAATAACCTTAAAAAAAAAGTTATGAATTTCTCATGGTGCTATTTTTGCCCCAAGTGCTGAGTTGTACATAAGGCATTCCATGCTCCTAAAGTGATACATAAATTCAGAGTTTAATAAGCAAGTTAGTTTTGTACCTGTTTGCATTCCCCAACCCCTTCTCATTCGCACTTTTCCAGAAAGTGGTATATTTGGAGAGACGTTTCCTCTGTTGGTGCAAACGGTCAAAGTTAATGTGTGTACAGTGGTACCTCGGGTTAAGTACTTAATTTGTTCTGGAGGTCCGTTCTTAACCTGAAACTGTTCTTAACCTGAAGCACCACTTTAGCTAATGGGGCCTCCCGCTGCTGCTGCACGATTTCTGTTCTCATCCCGAAGCAAAGTTCTTAACCTGAGGTAATATTTCTGGGTTAGCGGAGTCTGTAACCTGAAGCGTATGTAACCTGAAGCATATGTAACCCGAGGTACCACTGTATGTGTTTTGTTTTTGTTTTGTTTTTAGTAGATAACTCTAGTTGATCAAAATTTAAAGGAAATCAGTTGCTATTGGGTGACTTCTTACTTCCCCACCCGCTCTCATGCTCTTATTACATAAGATTGCCTGCACCCAGCCCCCCCCCAAAAAAGGATGGACTTGGAAGTTTTAATAGTTAAATAAAACATTGTGTGTTCAGAGTTTAATATTTATTGATGAAATACTGTATAAATAAATTACCTGCTACAAGAAAGCCTTCTTCCCTCACTTGTCAGATCTTTAGCTCTGACTATGTTAGAGTTTAATTCTGAAGCTTGTCACTGGGATATCTTTAGAATGGCTCCATTAACGTTTACAGTTTCACGGTTTTGGTTTGTAATTTCTCTCTCTCCAAGTGTTGCAGCATTCTTGTATGATTCATTATGCATGTGTTTTTCCTGTAGCTGTTAATGGGGAAAAGCACCAATTTGCTAGGGGTTTAGAATGTGTAAAACTTCTCCAGTTTCTGAATTCATAATTCATAATTTGAACTGCGCCTTAATTGTCTGGTTTTTAAAAAAGGCCTCCTTTCACTCTCAAATGTGCAAAAAGCAAACACTGGAAATACACACACACACATGCACACACACATTTTAAACATCTGTGCTTAATGGTATTAATGGCCTGAAATTTTGTGTCTGGCATTCTGAATTGCCCTGTTTGTGCTTGTTCCTTTTTACTCCTTTCCTTTCTTGGTGCCTTGAAGCCGAAACGCTTCTGTTCTGTTTTAGTATTTAAAATGGGGGGAGCGTGGTTACTCTGGCTATGCATTAGAGAAAGCTCTCCTGCTGCCTTTCAAAGTCCAGAGTCGGAAGCAGATTAAAATGATGCTTTCACCATTGGATTTTTGGGTAAAGGGAATTACGTATGGGGTATGTCAATTTCCTCTTTGATCTCCCTACATTCCCTGCTTGCTGCCTCATTCTCGAATGTCATTTTGGGTGGAATAGGCACGGGGAATTTTGCCTTTTCAGAGAAGTGTCTCATGGAAAGACTGGAGGAAGCCGGTTCGTCTTAATATCCTACAATTCTGTTTGTTTTTTTAAAAATAATATTTATTACTTTTCCAAAAAGTTTAAACACTAAAAAAAGAAAAAACACATACAATACAAAACATTAAACTAACAAAACAAAACAACAACAAAATAAATCAAACAATTTCATTATCCCATCTTTCATTCACTTGTTTCCACGACCTCCTCACAGCTCCCTTTTTGTATTCCACTTCTGTTGATTGTTTCAGCAATTCCTTTCCATCTTCCTCTGTTTTCTATCCTATAATTATCTTAACGCATTCTAACCTTATTTTTCCCTTTAATACTCTATTAATCTATTTATACTTAATTCCTTATAACATTTCTACTAAAGCCATATAACTTCATTCCAACATTTTTCTAACATTCATTAATTTTACAGTATTTCTGTAAATAGTCTTTAAACTTTTTCCAATCTTCTTCCACCGACTCTTCTCCCTGGTCTCAGATTCTGCCAGTCATTTCCGCCAATTCCATGTAGTCCATCAACTTCATCTGCCATTCTTCCCGGGTGGGTAAATCTTGTGTCTTCCAATACTTCGCGATGAGTATTCTTGCTGCTGTTGTTGCATACATAAAAAAAGTTCTATCCTTCTTTGGCACCAATTGGCCGACCATGCCCAGGAGAAAGGCCTCTGGTTTCTTCAGGAAGGTATATTTAAGTACCTTTTCCATTTCATTATAAATCATCTCCCAGAATGTCTTAATCCAATATCCTACAATTCTGCAACATTTCATTAGATTGGTTTTGTGCTGTGATCTTACCTGCATCCAGTATGTTTCAGGCATGAATATTTAAGAGCTTGTTTTTGTTTGTTTTTTGCTTATGCCTATGTAGCAAAATGGATTGTTCTCAAACAGGGGCCAGCAAACTTTTTCAGCAGGGGGCCGGTCCACTGTACCTCAGACCTTGTGGGGGGCCGGACTATATGGGGGGGGTGAACGAATTCCTATGCCCCACAAATAACCCAGAGATGCATTTTAAATAAAAGGACACATTCTACTCATGTAAAAACATGCTGATTCCCAGACTGTCCGCTGGCCGGATTTAGAAGGCAAATGGGCTGGATCCAGCCCCCGGGCCTTAGTTTGCCTACCCATGTTCTAAAACCTTATTAACGTTAAGTTTTTTAAAAAAGAAAGAAAAAGTTCAGGGGAGTTTTGAAAGCTGTGTGGTTTGGTTTTGGTTGAGTTAGGTTAATTCCTTAGCTCGTGAAGGTTCTATTTCCAAAGTTGCAACAATGATTTCACCAGCGTGTGTACTTCATTGTGTTCAAATTCTAATATACAATAATAATTCTTGACTCATTACAGCTGACAGTCTGAATGATTTCCCTGTTGTTTACTTGTCAAAGGCTGATATTTTTATAATTACCAAGCATGGGAAACATAATGGCATGGATGCATAGCCAGATGAACATAATTTACTTAACTTGTGCCTTTAGACTTGAGTGCACGAACTCGTTTTTATTTTTCAGAAGCGGAAGAAAACTCTATTGGTAGCAGAGAGGCTGCTGTATAATCCTTCACATCCCTAAAGTATGAAAATGAAGAAATATGTTTAAAACTTTACATTTGCCTCGGGCAATTCAGGTCTAATTTGATGCATCTCATTTTCTTTATCTTCAATAGTTGTTTCCCTTTTCTATAGTGATTTAACAAATATCCATCTTTCTATCTCAGAATTAAAGTTGAATGTTCTGGGGTGTGCAGGTTAGTTGTGTAAATTCTCAGTTCATCTCTACTCCTGATCACTTTCCTTGCTTTGAGCTTCCTAGCAGAAATATGCTCTAGTGGTGAGGTGGGCTGTGTGTTTTGGTTTTTTTTGGCAGATAAGACTTGAAAATCTCCCTGCTTTTGGGGGGGTGGGGGGTGCGGATGGTGGCTAATGGATTGAGGTTGAATATTGACAAGGCAGTAGTACTGTTTCTGCAGGACAGGGGGTGGGCAGGTGGGGGACGACTCCCTGGTCCTGAATGGGACCAGGTGCACAGCCTGGGAGTTATTTTGGACTTACAGCTGTCCATGGAGGTGCAATTGTCCATGGACAATTCTGTCCATGGGCGGCTGTCTACCATCTCCATTTGAGACCCTACCTGCCTGCGCCCTGTTGCGCCAGAGTGGTACATGCTCTGGTTATCTCCCACTTGGACTACTGCAATGTGCTCTACATGGGGCTACCTTTGAAGGTGACTCGGATATGACAACTAATCCAGAATTCAGCTGCCAGACTAGTGACTGGGAGTGAACGCCAGAACCATATAAGTCGTCCTAAAAGATCTTCAGTTGCTCCTGGTATGTTTCCGAGCACAACTCAAAGCCCTAAATGGCTTTGGCTCTGGATACGTCAAAGAGTGTCTCCATCCCCATTGTCCAGCCAGACACTTGAGGTCCAGCTCCGAGGGCCTTCTGGTGGTTCCCTCCCTGCGAGAAGTGAAGTTACAGGGAACCAGGCAGAGGACCTTCTTGGTAGTAGCGCTCGCCCTGTGGAACGCCCTCCCATCAGATGTCAAGGAGATAAATAACTACACAACTTTTAGAAGACACCTGAAGGCAGCCCTGTTTAGGGAAGCTTTTTCATGTTTCATGTTTTACTGCGGTTTTATAATTTGCTGCAAGCCTCCCAGAGTCAACCCAGTCAGATGGGCGGCATGTAAATAAATTATTAGTATTGGTATTAGTATTAATTAACTTCATTGCTCCTACTTTTTCGCTGTCAGATCCTGCCTCTTTCTGCACCAGTGGTCAGGAGATGTGACTCCAGTTTAGAATTCAAGATGCAACAACAGCTTTGTTGATAAGAATTTTAAAAGATCCGCAATGGATTAAAACGTAACCACTAAATTCCTTTCCACTGGTGTGTAGATTTATATTAATCCGAGACACTAGAGCACTTTCCTTAAACCTATCGTAGCACCTGATTAGTTGTCTTCCTATTTAAGGTGGGTCCATTAGCTGTTCATAGGTATTTCTGCTGCTGTCACCCCCACCCCATACCACTGAGTGGTAAATTGGACAATCCTCACGTGGACTGCCTGTTCCAACTCCTAAACCTTGAACCCATGATGTCCATATGTGAAGATATCCTCTTTTATCCTGCTAAAAATGGCTCAAGGGACTCCCAAACTCCACTCATACCTTCCTATGCTTTGTGAAGGTGCTATTTAGCCTTCTGCATTTGTTTTAACCAACTTTTGTACAGTGTGTTGTTGTTTCTTTGTAACCTGCCCTGGGACCTCCTGGTGTCGTGCGGCTAAGAAATCTAATAAATAGTAATACTTCTACCCTTGCCAGTATGGTTTTGGTGAAGAAACCCCTTCGGCCCTGGCCACTGTAAATAGGCTCTTGGGTCCCCAAATATTGGCAACCAGAATTAACCCATGCTGGGTTGTTGGTGCTGGACTAAATGTATCATTGCATAACTTTGTAGCATCTCTTCTTTCTCCAGGTGAGCTGGGTGAAAAAGCCCTTTCCCACTAGACTCTTCTGTGGGAATGGGGAAAGGAATGGGATGATACACACACACACACACACAGAGAGAGAGAGAGAGAGAGAGAGAGAGAGAGAGAGGGGGGGGATATGATATGAATCTAATTTGTTCCAGGGGTCTGTACAAACCCCAAAAATTCTGTAAGAAGAGGTGCCGCTTCTGCGCATGCCTGCACAGTGAAACCTGGAAGTATACACTTTTGGGTTTGCTATGTTCGCAACCCAAAAGTTACGTTACCCAAAGGTAATGTAACCCAAGGGTCCACTGTACACACATATACACAATCTTGCTCAACAGAGTAGAGTTGAACATGCATTTTTTTCCTGTGGGGTGATCCCCTATAGTTTTACCTTCTTGGTACTTGGATTGCTGTGACTACTGGGGTGCTTTTTCTGATTACATATAAGTGTTTTAATTGTTGTGCCATTGGTGATGGAAGTTTGGTTGGTTGGGATCTGGAATAGAGCCATCTCGACAGTGGCTCCTCTACTCTCTGAGATCAGGCCAACGCCTACTTTGAGTTAGCAAAATTTGTGGTTCGTTGGCCCTATGGATGATCCAAGAGTACGACTGGCCGATTTAGACATGAAATTGACAAAGCGATTTATTTAAACTTGGAAGTATTTTGTTAATACTTTCCATAGGCTTTGTATTGTATTGTGCTTTGTAGCCAAAGGGTGGGGTATAAATTCTTCAAATAAGTCTTCTGCAGGGTGGAAATGTGCACACGGAGCTTGTCTGCTGCTGGAATTGATCATTCTGGTATTAGTATAAAGCAGGCTTCCTCAAACTTGGCTTTCCAGATGTTTTTGACCTACAACTCCCATGAGCCTTAGCTAGCAGAACCAGTCGTCAGGGATGATGGCAATTGTAGTCCCAAAACATCTGGAGGGCAGAGTTTGAGGAAGCCTGGTATAAAGGCTCAGTTGTCTGTCATCTGTTTTATTTTTAAATTTTCTCCTCCACTCTTCTTCAAAATTTTACGGTCCTGGGATGGATCACAAAATAATAACTCAAATAAGAATAAGAAAACCATTTAAAACGATTTAAGAATAGCATTAGAAAGGAGATGGCAGCCGTCAGTATATCTCAGACATAGTCTTTCTCTCTCACACCCACACTTGGGGTTTTTTTTCAAGGAAAAGAGGTGGTGGTACACATCCTGTCCCCCACTGCACCCCTGCCATCGCCATTTGCCCCTACCTGCTCCCTCTCCCCTTCTGGCAGCAAGATGGTGGTGGAGGGAAAAAGGGGACAGTATGAAAACATTAGGATTGTCCCAATAGTAGGGAGAGGCAGAGTAGAATGGCTTCTATGTCCTGTAGGCCAGAATTGTACTGTTGGGTTCACAAAAGTGGTATACAGTGGTACCTCGGGTTACATGTGCTTCAGGTTACAGACTCCGCTAACCCAGAAATAGTGCTTCAGGTTAAGAACTTTGCTTCAGGATGAGATCAGAAATCGTGCTCCGGCGGCGCGGCGGCAGCAGATGGCCCCATTAGCTTAAGTGGTGCTTCAGGTTAAGAACAGTTTCAAGTTAAGAACGGACCTCCGGAACGAATTAAGTACTTAACCTGAGGTACCACTGTATTAGGTAAAGGAGCAGTCTTTTCTGAATGTGATAAAGTTAAGTACTGATACATAACCAGACTCCTAAAACTGCTAAGCAGTTAATTGAGAACGAAAGTTATTTCATGCATTTAAAGGGGGGTATCTTGGAAAACAGTGCTGGGAAAACAACATTTTTTATTTTATTTTTGCCTTTTCCCCACATTGATTTTGTTTGCTTTTAAATGTGTGCACTTGAACCAGGATTTTTTTTTAAAGGGGGAGCCTTTTGCCAAACATTCATTTTCAAACGTTTTTGTTTGAAAGCTTAACCAGAGATTGGGGAATTTCATTTCCCGACTATAAATGACTTTCAGCTTGTGGTATATGACAAGCGATGCATTATTAATGTCCCAATCTTGGAAATTCTCTTTCGTAGCAAAGGTTTGAAATTGAACGTCCACTGGCAAAAGGTTTTTCACTGATCCACACTGGACTTCCAACAATGCATACCCCTTTGAGATTGTTTCAAATGAAATTTGTCGGATCAAAAATTGTAGCTGTGCAACATTTTGGAGGAGAGAGTTGCTTCCCATACAGTATTACTTTTCTAAGGTGTGAGTACGTTAGGCGATATCTAGCTAACTCATTCCATCAGTGCAAGGATTTCCACTTGTGCAAGAAACTCCCCCTCTGCACTCCCTGCTCCCTCTTTTTAAAAAAATCTGTTCTGGGGGTTCCCCAATCCTTTGGAGCAGATTTTTTTTGGGGGGGAGGGGGAAAGTTCTGTTGTGCAAGTGAAATCCTAAACCGCCTTCACTACCACGATCTCTTCCTCTCTGCTAACATGTAATCAACTTCCAGGGGTGGGGTTGAGCGATATATTATGATATATCATCCAAAAACGATGTGAAGTGCATATCGTGATTTTGGTTTCCTTCCTTTTTAAAGATTTACCACTGTGTTAGCTTTCATAGATTGTGAAGTTATTATCGTTAGTTGGTTGAGAGAGTGAAAGGTAAAAAAAATATTAAAAAAATATTGGGTCCAGTTGGCTGAAAATACCATCAGCCTTGCTTTGCAAGGCTAACTGTGGGACTGGGGCCAGTAAGCACACAGCCATCAGAGGCCAAGGCATGGGAAGACGCAATATTCAGAGGACAAGCATCTTGGGATGTAAACAGGCCACAATGGCAATTGTCAGTAGGTTTTGGCCTAGGCCTTGGGTGTATACAATGGTACCTTGGTTCTCAAATGCCTTGGAACCCAAAGACTACAAGTAAATGTTCCGGTTTGCAAACTTTTTTCGGAAACCGAACGTGCTGCGTTTTAAGTGTTACGCTTCCAATATTAGTGCCAAATTCCATTTTGAGTGTTATGCTGAAGTCTGTCTGTTTTTGCTATTTATTTTGCATTTTTGTGGGTGTTTTTTGTGACTGTCTAGACCCCAGTTCAGCTACTCATTGATTGATTGATTGATTGATTGATTGTGTGACTGCAGTACATTGTTTATTGCTTTCATTTTATGGACCGATGGTCTTGTTAGATAGTAAAATCCATGTGAAATTGCTGTTTTAGGGGTTGTTTTTAAAAGTCTGGAACGGATTAATCCATTTTGCATTACTTTCTATGGGAAAGTGCACCTTGGTTTTGGAACGCTTTGGTTTTGGAACGGACTTCCAGAATGGATTAAGTTTGAGAACCAAGGTACCACTGTATACTGAACCATCCTGGCTGTCTGATGGTTATTTGTTTGGAGGTCGATCTTGGGTTACCGATCACCCTATGATGATTGCCACACACACAAGGAACAAGGATATAGTTTGAGTGCCTCACTTGTAGTTCTATAAATCATTTAATGTGCCAACACGAATAGAAGTTATTAATATTGCAGTTGTTGTATAAGGGATTATTATTTTGACTGGAATGTAATGGAAATTAAGATGATTTTGGAATGCAGAAATAAAGGAAATTGTCAAACCCTCAATTCTAGCATGGGGAGGGGCGAACCTAAATTATGTAATTCGGTATTTGATTTATTGGTATTAGTAATTGTATTATAGTTTGGTGTTGTTATAATGAGGCTATTATTGGATTGTACAGTCATCCTCATGTTACGTTTGCTTTAGGTTATGTTATTTCAGGTTACATACTGCAGCAACCCGGGTTTCGCTGCTCGTGCATGCGCAGAAGCACTAAATCACGTTTTGCGCATGCGCACAAGCACCAAATCGCACTATGCACCTGCGCAGATACGGCACTTCAGGTTGCGCTCTTTTCATGTTGTGAAAGGGCCTCCGGAACAGATCCCGTTTGCAACCAGAGGTACCACTGTAATTGAAAATTAATAAAACTTACTATAAAAAAAAGATCACCCTATGACAGACATCAGTTCGGGGCAAGCCTTCCAAGCTCACCATCTTGGGTGGGGGTGGGGTATGCTTTGGCCCATTAACCCCTGTCTGGGCATCTGGACAGAAACATCTCCCCCTGGTCCCCTTTAAGGGGGCACCACAAATCCTTACATAAAGAGAATCAAATTGATACATTCTAATGTCAAGGGATGCGGGTGGCGCTGTGGGTTCGAATGGTCGGTGGTTCGAATCCCCGCGACGGGGTGAGCTCCCGTTGCTCGGTCCCTGCTCCTGCCAACCTAGCAGTTCAAAAGCATGTCAAAGTGCAAATAGATATATAGGTACCACTCCGGTGGAAAGGTAAACGGTGTTTCCGTGCGCTGCTTTGGTTCGCCAGAAGCGGCTTAGTCCTGCTGGCCACATGACCCGAAAGCTGTACGCCGTCTCCCTCGGCCAATAAAGCGAGATGAGCGCCGCAACACCAGAGTCGGTCACGACTGGACCTAATGGTCAGGGGTCCCTTTACCTTTACCTTTAATGTCAAGTTATTCTATGATAACAATAATGGAAATTTTCAGGCTAACAGCTGGGTATTCTGAGAGATCAGAATATTCTCCCAGTGGCTTCTGAACATTTCCATGCCTGATTTTCCAAATTTACTTTTGTTTGTCCTTTTGCTTTACAAAATGACCTTTTCATTTATTCTGGAACAATCTCTTTTTAACCTTGAAAGTTACAATCCGCCAATGTTAAGAGAAGGGGATAAGAAATGGCCAACATTGCTCCGATTTCTGCCCTTAGCACAATTAGCTGCAAATAACCATGGGTGCGGGGAGCGGAGCAAATAATTTTGGAGCTGAAATCAGTGCTTTATGGAAATTCAAAGAGCTGCAAATGTTGTAAAACATTCATTCGTGCACATGTACTCACACTATCACAGCACTGGGGGAACCTGAAGCTCACAGGCAAAATTGGACCCAGCAATGGTGGCAATTGAGTCGATGCGGCAGATTTTCCCCAAACCGCACTTTCCTGCCTCATGGTGTATGTCGGGGTCAGCAAACTTTCAGCAGAGGGCCAGTCCACTGTCCCTCAGACCTTGTGGAGGGCCGGACTATATTTTTTTTGGGGGGGAGTGAACAAATTCCTGTGCCCCACAAATAACCCAGAGATGCATTTTTAATAAAAGCACACATTCTACTCATGTAAAAACACGCTGATTCCCGGACCGTCGGCGGGCCGGATTTAGAAGGCAGTTGGGCCTGATCCGGCCTTACTTTGCCTACCCGTGGTGTATGTGATGTCAGGTAAGGGCATGGCTGCAAAGGAGCAACACGAAGCCTTGAAGTCTGCTTCCGATTGTTCCTCAACAAGTCGGGGAAACGCTTCTTTTGCTTGTGCAGCTTGAAATCAAACCTCGCGAACAAAACTCTTTGCTGGGTGTCATGGTGATGCCGGGTGATTCCTTGACAGTTTCATCGCTGTGCTCTTTGAGGAAAAAGGTTTGCATCCTTCCTATTTGGACTGGTTCGTACTAGAATTTTGGAAGGTCACTTTGCACCTTGCATGTCTGTGGCATTGAGCGTAGTTGAGGACGTTCTTAGATCATAACTGTCAAGGTTTCCCTTTTTTAAAGGGAAATTCCCTTATTCCGAATAGGATTCCTTGCAAGAAAAGGGAAAAGTTGATAGCTGTGTCTTAGATACCTGCCTCTTTGCCCACCGTGTAACCATGCTGTTGGATCTGGTATAACAGCCATTTCTGGCAAGGTTGAATGTCTAACTCAAATTAATTTAATTTAATTTCTTAGGTGCCTACTACTAAAAATAGTTTTGAGGTGACTTACAATATATATCATATATATATCTAATATACCATACTTCACAGTGGAATATGCATGAGCTAAATCGACAGTGAAGTGCTTTTCCTGAAGAGACATTGATCAAACTGGATTGTATCTCTTCTTTAATTTTATACGGTTACCTTAAGTTTAGCGATACACTTGGGGGCGAATGAAGTGTCCTTCCAGGGAATGGCTCCTGTCTCGTTCTCCTTTTGCTAGCAACCACTGGTTGTTCGTTGCCATTTCAGTTCCCTTAGCAAATGCTAGAGCTGTGGTTCCCAAACTTTTTTCTCTTGGCCACACTTTCAAAATAAAAATTTGTTTCGCGCCAAACAGAATTTTTCAGAGATACGGAATAGCCTGGAAAACAAAAACAAAAAAAGAACTCTAAGCAATGCTTGATTTATATGGGTAGGCAAACTAAGGCCCAGGGGCCGGATCCGGTCCAATTGCCTTCTAAATCCGGCCCACAGACTGTCCGGGAATCAGCATGTTTTTACGTGAGTAGAATGTGTGCTTTTATTTAAAATGAATCTCTAGGTTATTTGTGGGGCATAGGAATTCGTTCTTTTTTTCCACCCGCTCTCCAAAATATAGTCCGGCCCCCCACAAGGTCTGAGGGACGGTGGACTGCCCCCCTGCTGAAAAAGTTTGCTGACCCCTGATTTATAACATAAAACATAACTACTTTACAATGTGATCATTGGTCATCCAAAAAGTATGAAGCAATGTAGCTACATAAGAACATGAACCATTCCCAATATATAATTTTAAACTACGACAAGGATTGCCTTCAATATCACTTAGAGTCATAGAATTGTAGAGTTGGAAGGGACCACGAGGTTTGTCCAGTCCAACCCCCTGCAATGCAAAAATATTTTGCCCAACATGGCTCAAACCCACGACCCTGAGATCGAGTCTGATGTTGTATTAACTGAGCTATCCAGGCACACCTCTGATGCTCTTGTTCTCATTTTGAGGGAAAAACTATCCATATTCTGCAAATAAAAATAATAATTTTGATACTATACTGCACTATGTTGAAACATTTAAATGTTCCATTGATTATTTTTGAATCTTCCCACCCCACTTTCCGTGCTCTCCTGCCACACCAGTGTGGCGTACCACACCCTTTGAGAACCACTGTGCTAGAGCATACTTTGCATGTGGGTTAAACCACAGAGCCTAGGACTTGCCAATCAGAAGGTCGGCGGTTCGAATCCCCGCGATGGGGTGAGCTCCCATTGCTTGGTCCCTGCTCCTGCCAACCTAGCAGTTCGAAAGCACATTAAAGTGCAAGTAGATAAATAGGTACTGCTCTGGCGGAAAGGTAAACAGCGTTTCCGTGCGCTGCTCTGGTTCGCCAGAAGCGGCTTAGTCATGCTGGCTACATGTACGCTGGCTACCTTGACCAATAAAGCGAGATGAGCGCCGCAGCCCCAGAGTCGGTCACGACTGGACCTAATGGTCAGGGGTCCCTTTACCTTTACCTATGATTGCAATGCATTTTTCTATTCTTGTGTATTTTTTCACACTATATAGAATTGTTAATCTCATTTACTATGTAGCTGGGGCAGGAACATGCTGTAGGACTCTTGGGAGCCCCTTTCTGGTGGTAGTCCTTCCATCGGCGCAACCACAGGACCCCGCCCCATCCCTCTAAGCAGCAGAGACGCTGGGCTGCTTCCCTCAGCTCCACGTGTAGTGTTACTGCTCTGTAGCATCTTTCATGTCTGACTTTATGTCACCATCAATATAATACATATTAATAGTTTATAGGTCTTTTATGGTGACAGTCTGCTTTCCTGTTTGCTATGCTCACAGGTAAACAAAATAGCATTTGATACAATGGTGGCTCCCACTGGTAGAACGAAAAGGGACTACAGTGGTACCTCGTGTTACGGATGGGATCCGTTCCAGAGGCCCATCCATAACATGAAATGCCCGCAATTTGAAGCACTGCAGGCTCGCGACACAATTTGGTGCTTCTATGCAGGCGCGAGCGGCGATACCTGGAAGTAACCCTCGCAACACGTCTTAACGGTTCTCTGGGATGAACCCTCCAAAATCATATTTTTGGAGAGTGCAGGAGACTTTGGGGAAAAAGAGGGAATTGATGGGAACATGCATGTGTCCACAAGTAAAAAACCAGTGTATCAGAAAGGACATACACGCTATGCCAACTATCAGTATTTATTATATGCGACTGTAGCCTAACATGGAAGCTAATTACATAGTAAGCAGGTACCTCTCACCAGCCTCCAGGTGTTCTTTCCTGCCTGGAATGCGATGTTGACATTCAGTGATGCCTCATGGGCGCAAGGATGGAGAAATGTGTGGGTGGGTGCCAAACTCCTCCCATGTCTGTGGGGTCTACAGTGGTACCTCAGTTTAAGAACTTAATTTGTTCTGGAGGTCCGTTTTTAACCTGAAACTGTTCTTAACCTGAGGTACCACTTTAGCTAATGATGCCTCCCGCTGCCGCCGCACGATTTCTGTTCTTATCCTGAAGCAAAGTTCTTAACCTGAGGTACTATTTCTGGGTTAGCAGAGTCTGTAACCTGAAGCGTCTGTAACCTGAGGTACCACTGTACTGTATTAAGTCATATGGATTACTCCACTCAGAAGGCAGTCTATGAGGGAGAAGGCACTGGCCTCTGGTTAAAAAAGGGGACCCCCACCCTGATAGAAAATGTGTTTCATATCTTATGAGAAGAGCTCACCCGCAGAAAGCTTGGATCCATTTTCCCAGGCTCCCTGAATAGAATACCTGTCTATATATCTAAGTATATTTGCTGTATGCTAACTTGTGCTTCAGAAATTCCAAGCGTTGTGTACCTGCATCTGTTTGAAATTTTGTGACAACTTGCACTATTGCTGTTCTTCTGACAATAGCATAGTTTGTTTGCATGCTTCAGTGAGTACTTGGAAAGAAAATTAGTCGGCAACTATAAATTATTTTTAAAGTTACTTAGGCTGTCTTTTATTTTGTCTTCAGTGTAAAATAGCTTATCTACCTCTTGCTAATAAAGGGTTAAGATACAAATGTAGTTGCTTGCATCGTTGGGTAATAATATTTTTCTTCCCCCTTCTCTTTTTTCTTTTTTACAATCAGGACAAAGCTTGGGGTATGGATTTGTGAACTACATTGACCCTAAGGATGCTGAAAAGGCGATCAATACTCTGAATGGATTGAGACTTCAAACCAAAACAATAAAAGTATGTAGAATTTTTATGGGGGAAATTAAGTGCACATTGCTATTTGTTCTCTGTGTTTCCAAAGGCTATACCTGGCTTTTGAGTTGGTAGTTTATTCACAAGTCTTTAATTCCTGGGGCCTATACTACTAGTTTGCATATGCAAGGATATTTAGGACAAGTTTTCACCTCCGTAGCAGGCGTTTGCAAATATTCTAAAATGGCATCCTTACACTTGGTAATTTACATAGTGTTCTAATGTATAGATGCTGGGAGAGGATAATGCGTTTAACCACATAATCATTGCCGCGACATAATAGTCGCACCCCCTTTTTTCCCAAGCCCTAAAATTGGCCCCAAAGCATTTACTACATAATAGTCGCAGGGCAACTTCTGAAGCTCTGCTAAACCTCAGGCCCCCTTCCTTTCCTCCTTGGCCACGAGCTTCTAGGGGGAGCAGAGCAGGTGGGGACATTTCTCCCCATCCTCCTGCTGCTCCCTTTTTTATCACCGTTTTGGCAGAAACCGATGGGTTCGGCTGGGTTCTATGGGCCAAGGGAAGATGCGGCGGGCGCTAGCAGACCTGGCTGCAGGTGGCACCATCGCCGCTCGTTTGCTGTTCCCACGGCATTCCTCGCCAGAACTTCCTGTCCAAACTTGGAGTGGCTGTTCCGTTCTTGCAATGCAAAGTATAGAGTGGTTTTCTTCACCGTCGAGATTCCGTTAGACAAGGGATGCCTCTTTTGAGTTAGTAGACTGAACAAGAAAAGGGAGGCTTTGCTTTTACAGAAAGGCATTTCCATACAGAAAGTCTTTCTATTTCCTCTCCCTGCGGTCACCTCAAGTGGTGTGTTACAGAAATACACCCCCTCGGATCCACCTGTTATCATCCCCACTTTTTTCCTTGTATGATGGTCGCACCCCCTTTTTTTGAAAAGAAAATTCAGCATTAAAAACAGGACCATTATGCAGTGAAATACAGTATATTTATCACATATGATCCTTCCTTCCAAACGTTTGTGAGTTCAGCAGAGTGCATCCCTTTGCAGCTTAAACAGGAAGCTTAGATAGGCTCATTGTAGCCTTTTTGTTTACATAATCCAGGATGCTTTAAGGTATTTTCACCTTAAAGCAATAATCTCACAAACAAATCTTGCAAAAGGTAAAAATAGCACTTACTCAATCAGAATACTCGTTGAAGAGTAACAAGCGCAGCAGCTTTGTTCTGGAAGGCTTAAAATGGCAATTCGGTTGCAAAGACATGCTGAAAAGGTAAAGGGACCCCTGACCATTAGGTCCAGTCTTGGCCAACTCGGGTTGCGGCGCTCATCTCACTTTACTGGCTGAGGGAGCCGGCGTACAGCTTCTGGGTCATGTGGCCAGCATGACTAAGCTACTTCTGGCGAACCAGAACAGTGCACAGAAACGCCGTTTACCTTCCCGCTTCAGCGGTACCTATTTATCTACTTGCACTTTGACGTGCTTTCGAACTGCTAGGTTGGCAGGAGCTGGGACCGAGCAATGGGAGCTCACACTGTCGTGGGGATTCGAACTGCCGACCTTCTGATTGGCAAGTCCTAGGCTCTGTGGTTTAACCCACAGCGCCACCCGCGTCACATAAGACATGCTTAAAACTAGCTTAAAATGGTGTCTGAGCAATGGAGCTCAGGCATGCAGATGGTTCTCACATTTATGGCTTGGTGATGAGAAGACAAAGTGCAAAGAGGAAGTGGCCTGGCAAGGTGTGGAGGTTATATGTGGTTACGCCTCCCCCCCAAACTTACTGGGGAACTTTACACTTCATGCACCTATCTAGCAAACATGCACGGTTGGTTTGACTGCAATTGTAAACACCCCACCAGCGTGTTACTGATACTGAGGATCACCTTACTTGAATGCGCTACACTATTTTGGAATCCATTCCCGGGAATTTTTGCCTGGTTATTACCTGGCGCGGGGGTCAGCAAACTTTTTCGGCAGGGGGCGGTCCACTATCCCTCAGACCTTGTGGGGGGCCGGACTATATTTTGAAAAAAGAAAGAAAGAAGAACGAATTCCTATGCCCCACAAATAACCTAGAGATGCATTTTAAATAAAAGCACACATTCTACTCATGTAAAAACACACTGATTCCCTGACTGTGAGCCGGATTTAGAAGGCGATTGGGCCGGATCCAGGCCTTAGTTTGCCTACCCATGACCTGGAGCCAAGCACGAAGCTTTCTGAGTACAATGCGCTTGTGTGTTGCCTGCAGGATGCCACCTATTCCTCTTCAATGCGTATAGTGGCCTTGGCAGTGTGGTCACGCTTGTGTTCTCATCAGGACTTAAACTAAGACTTTGCCTTAGTAATTAACCACTTCCTCTCTGTTGAGGGACGCGGGTGGCGCTGTGGTCTAAACCACTAAGCCTCTTGGGCTTGCCGAGCGGAAGGTAGGCGGTTCGAATCCCCATGACGGGGTGAGCTCCCTTTACTCTGTCCCAGCTCCTGCCAACCTAGCAGCTCGAAAGCACACCAGTGCAAGTAGATAAATAGGTACCGCTGCAGCGGGAAGGTAAATGGCGTTTCCCTGTACTCTGGTTTCCGTCACGGTGTCCCGTTGCACCAGAGGCGGTATAGTCCTGCTGGCCACATGACCCAGAAAGCTGTCTGTGGACAAATGCTGGCTCCCTTGGCCTGAAAGCGAGATGAGCACCACAATCCCATAGTTGCCTTTGACTGGACTTATAACTGTCCAGGGGTCCTTTACCTTTACCCTCCCTCCTGATCATACCTCCTGGTTTCCAAAGTTATGGGCAGACCTCTGTCTAATCCCTTCTTGACATGGCAGCGTTACACTGCGTGTCTTCTGATATGGTGATGGAGAAGAGCGAATCTTAATGGAGAAGGTGGACTTGGTGCAAAGACCTCAATGCTACATGAGAAGTAGAAGCCAGAAGGCTACTTTTTAGGCATCCCTGGACCTTGGCTGATTTGATGCACATGGTCACCAGACTTTAAACAGTGGGCTACTATGCTTTCTGAAGAGAAAGCATAACCCTGGGTGCATTTTTAGTCACAACCACACATTGTGAAGTGAGGTGGGCAACCAGCGATGATACCAGGATAGGAACTCCTCGCTTGCTCAGCCAAAGCAATTTGTCCTCCCTGCTTTCTCAGAAAAATAGAGGAATCTAATTAAATTTACTAGACTTCACTAACCTACTTAGTTGTTGTCACCTCTAGGCAGGACATGTTCTGGTAAGATAAAGCAAATTGGGGCTTTTGTAAATTGCATTTACAAAATTCTCATAGAGAGAACTTAAGAGTAGGAATATTGGAACAACTCTCCCTACTTATTTATTTATTTATTTATTGGTTGGTTGGTTGGTTGGCTAATAAAAAAAAACCCCCTGTATTTAAGTCCACAGTGCAAGTTAGAATTAATTCCTCACAGGGCAAAGGCTAGCCAAATATTCTGTTTTTCTTTCACGGAAGATTTCTTGACATGACATTTCTTCTGAATTGTCAGTTAATGTGTATATGTATAATTATCACCTGTCAGAGGAATATAGCTTTTAAAAAAACAACCAAAAAACCCTCACCAACCTTGATTTTAACTCTGTAGGTTTTCTTCCCACTCAGCAGTATTTAAAAAATCATAAATGTATTGCCATTACGGGGGTGTTGGCAAATGGGATTTGAAACATTTTTTATTTTTTCTACGCAACTGCTCTAAAGTTTTAATAGTTACCTATGCAATAACTGCCCCAGTTACTGAAATTGTATATTGCCACACCTGGTTGTGAATTCAAATATTGGTTCATATAAGAGTCCGATTAAGGAACTTGATTTTTAAAGGGTATCTAAGCTCACAGGCCTACATTTATTTTGCTCTACTTTTTGTTTCCAATTGCAACCACTCTTACTGTTGAAGAGACAAGCCGCTTTTGAGTTTAAAACTGACTTGCCTGTTTGGTAGCAAGACTGATGTTTCTTGCCAAGGATTTTTATTTCTAGGTAAACCTAAAAATGCAGGCAGCAGAGAAGTTGGAATGCACATTCTTAAAAGTCACATTGCACTTAAATAGGCTTCTGTATTTAAGGAAGGTGTTGCAATCCTGCAAATGTCGGTTTGTCACCTTGCTTCTCGGCACTTGGCAGCGACGGCTACTTCAAAACACATATGCTGGTGTAATAAATTGTTCCGGTGCCAGCTGTATTCTGCAAACTTCTGAATTTATGAACATGCTTTTCAGAATGGGATAAATGCTTGAACTACAGTTGTGGGGATGCGGGTGGCACTGTGGGTTAAACCACAGCACCTAGGACTTGCTGATCAGAAGGTCGGCGGTTCGAATCCCCGTGACGGAGTGAGCTTCCGTTGTTCGGTCCCTGCTTCTGCCAACCTAGCAGTTCGAAAGCACGTCAAAGTGCAAGTAGATAAATAGCTACCACTCCGGCGGGAAGGTAAACGGCATTTCCGTGCGCTGCTCTGGTTCTCCAGAAGCGGCTTAGTCATGCTGGCCACATGACCCGGAAGCTGTACGCCGGCTCCCTTGGCCAATAAAGCGAGATGAGCCCCGCAACTCCAGAGTCAGTCATGACTGGACCCTAACGGTTAGGGGTCCCTTTACCTTTACCTTACAGTTGTCCAATGTTGGAAATATAGATAACCAAATATACTTTGCGGGAAAGTAGCACTGCCTCTTTCCAGTGTGCGTATTTGAAGAAGAGAAAAACAGCCACAGAAAATCTTATGCAACTGAGAAGTACGGCTTGGTAGACACCAGTTTTTAATGGTGATCTTTTCCATTAACCAACGTGTCAAGAGAACGGTGAAATATGTATGCATTGTATAAAAATCCCCTTAGAACATCTGAAGGAAATGAACTGTGAAGGTGAGGAAGGAGCCCCCTTTGCAACCTCTGCAGTTGTACTTTCCATATTAAAGAACATTGATCCTAGTGAGTGGCAAAAGAAGGTCCTATTTGGAGGTTTAATTAAAGTGAGTGAATTTTATTGATGCTATCAATCAGCGGAGATTGAGGGAAAGGGCTTGGTGCCAAACCATTTAGTGCTCTTGACAGGGTAATTAAATACCACAGGACTGTACTCTCAAGATAAAGTGAAGTGCTTCTGCAGATGTGAGGGAGAATAACAATTTGTGTTGGGACCAAAAAAAAATATAAAGTCTAGGTCCCTTTCTAAATTGTCTACACGGGTTTTAAAAATTGTGATCAGAATTGTTTGGACCGATAGCAAATATCAGTCGTATCACTGCTATTTTTCTAGAAATCGGGTCTTCCCTTAAAAGAGGGCACGTATTGCGGTGAGACCTGGACAACCGACACCCTGTGTTGTGGGTGGGTACGATTGGTCAGCCACAACACCCAGTTGGTAGGTTCCTCAAAGCTGGGTGCAAACTGGCCAATGGGACGCAGCCCAAATGGTTCGAGGGACCTATTTATGCCCATGCACATGACCCAGAGCTTTTGGAAAACCTGCCCACCTCTCCCTATAATTAGGGCTGTGTGCTTGACCTTGCTATGCCGTAGTCTGTCGTTGGGACAGGGGCACGGCAGGAATTTTCCCCACTTGGCTGATTGGCCGTTGCCATTTGGGTTTCGCCTACCGTGTAGCAAATCGTCACAACTTGTAAGGTTGCGGATAGGCTGTGGTTCAGATGATAGGGATGGGAGAACACTCTTGCCATCCCTACATGAAGGGTATTCCGTTAAAGGAATCCTGGGACTCAATGGTTTGGTCAACCCCTGAGAGGGGTTGTTCCCGTGCCTGAGTCCAGGGGGACATTTGGGTGGCGGAGTTAGCCCGTTCCCGCCTTTCCGCTTATCCAGGTGTTCACCCTTGCCTGACCTATGCTGGAACCCTGGGTCAGCGCTACCTGCATGGCACGGAGCTAGTCGAACCAGAGCCTATGGATCCAGTCACTTTCTGTAATCAATAAAGTTGTGGCCTAAATTCTGCCAAAAACCAAAACCAAAATTTTGGGTCAAGTGTGAATTTATTTAGGGGGGAGGTTTCTGGGTCTGAACATGCAAATGGTTCCCCCACCCTGATGGAAAATGTGTTTGATATAACAAAAATATTGTCATAAGCATACATGAAACAATTTATTTACATTTCTTACAGGGTGGATTTCATTTAAATCAAATGGATTTAAATCACGATTTAAATCACTAGTCGGTAAGGCTTGATTTAAATCACTAGTCAGCAAGACTTGATTTTTTAAATTATTTTTTTACAGAAAGACTCATTCTTCCTGTTTTTTTCTTAATATTTACAACCAGATGAGGGTTTAATTCTTGGAATAATAAATTTTCAGAGTGGTTTTTACAGTTCTATCAAAAATTACTGATTTGGTTATACTAGAAATACATAGACAGATAATTATGAAATTTTTGTTTATATTTGGACAACTTTTCTGCTATAATTTATTGGAAGGAGAAAAATAATCATTTCCTTAATAACAATTTAAACAATTTATTTAACTAAAACAATAACATTATAGCATATGTATCCATGTTTGTTTACTGATGTGGTTTAAACGATTTAAAAACAGACTGCGTTTTAACACAGATGAAAAACTTAAAACATGCCTTATTTCCTGATGAATAGCCTTTGGACAATAATGTAACTTAAATAGAAAACTATCTCTAAAAGATTTTTTCCTCCCAAAGCATTTTATTTTAAAAATCTGATTTAAAAACAACAACAACAACCCTGATTTAAATTTTAAAAATCCGATTTTTTTTTAATTAAAAAAAAAATCATTGATTTTTATCCACCCTGATTTCTTGTGAGCTGTCTTGAGCGGGAATGCGTGAAAGCAGTGTATAAACCAGAGTCGGGGAACCAATAGCTCTCAAGATATTGCTGTACTACAACTCCTATCATCCTGACTATTAGGCTGTGCTGGAATAAGCTGTTTGACAGTGGAACCGTTTTCCTCAGGAGGTTGTGGACTCTCCTTCCTTGGAGGTTTTGAAGCAGAGGCCGTTTGGACTGCGTCCCATTGGCCAGATTGCACCCAGCTTTGAGGAACCTACCAATCGGGTGTTGTGGCTGAACAATCGTGCCCACCTACAACACAGGGTGTCGGTTTTCCAGGTCTCAACGCAATATGTGCCCTCTTTAAGGGAGGACCTGGTTTTTAAGCAGAGGCCAGTGCATCCTCCCTCGTGGGCAGCCTTTGGAGTGGAGCAATCCAGTAGACCCCACAAACGTCGGAGTTCGACCCACACACACAAAAATACATTGTTCCATCCTTGCAGGCACGAGGCAACATTGAACTTCAACAACGCCTTCCAGGCCAGCAAAAACACTTGGAGGCTGCTGAGAAGCATCTGATCTCCGCGCCCTGCATAAGATGATGTGCCTTTCCACATTGGCAAGCTGGAAAAAACAACACAGCTTGAAATTTCCCATAACCTACGAAAAGCAATTTGATATTGTTTCAACACGTTTAGCTTGCAAACCTCTTGCTCGCTCTAGTCCAAATCACTGAGATATCAACGGGAGGAAATAAATTTGATTAGTTTAAATCGTAGCAAAGTCCATTACAGCAGCGGCATTGAAACCAAGGCAGCATGTTGGTCTTGCGCAAGGCCAACTCTCTCCATGTCATGCAGCAAATAGCGGTGCTTTTGTGAGCACCATTCAGACATGGAGCCAATCTGCAGGTGTGAAGGCAAGGGGAAAGGAAAACAGTCAGGAAAACTATGGGCAGGGTATAAATCATAAAAGTTGTTGTTGTTGTTAAAGATGCAAGAACAAGATGCATTTCTGCAACTACGGGGGCACTGCCATTGCCACAAGTGAAAGAAGGATTTAGGGCAGGCATAGGCAAACTCGGCCCTCCAGATGTTTTGGGACTACAACTCCCATCATCCCTAGCTAACAGGACCAGTGGTCAGGGATGATGTGGGTTGTAGTCCCAAAACATCTGGAGGGCCGAGTTTGCCTATGCCTGATTGAGGGCCTTTTCTGCTTGTTGGCTTTCTCTTGTTGGCTCAGTTGGTAGGTTTGTTTCTGTTCTCTTGACAAAACCTCAGATTTGATCACCTTGTGATCACCGTGGGACCCATTCCTGGAATCACAAGTACTGGCCTGCCACCTTTGCAACTGTTGTTATTTTAATTACAGTACTGTCTCTAATAGCGCATCGTTGATTTATGATTCTTGCCTTGGATGACAGGGCTAGCCTTTCGTTGGATGAAATGGCAGGCCCAGCGTTGGCTTAAGCGCTGCCAGCTGGGTCCTTGTTGCAGCCTGTGAGGGCGATGGAAAACAGAATCCACGAAACTCTACAAGTCTGTGATCCTCTTCTCAGTAGACGCCCCAAATGCTCAATTCATGTGTCACAAGCATTGAGGGCTCTGGGGGCAGAAAGCAGGCGCTGCTGCTGCTGTACTTCTAGTTCTACTTCCCTGTTGATGGTTCTGGAAATTGTAAAAAAAAGGGGGGGGAATATATCTTTTGCTTTGGCTAAATGAGATCATAGTAGAGCTTCCGTTTATAACTTTTATTACTAACAGCAGAGTTCGAAATTTGCAAGGCATTTTGCACCTGGCTATTGGTCACTTGTGGCCAAGTAAAGATACCCAGGTGACAGGTCATATTGCTCCTCCAAATGGCAACTAAGCATTCAGTTTAGGCGACTGTAATCCTGGTTTAAGGAGCTTGCATAGCTGAGTTTCTAACACTGACTAACAGTAGTGTATTATACTAACCCCCAATGACTCACACATCGCTGTGGAGAGGGCGTACTTGCCTCCCCTTTGATGGATTATCCTTTTGCCCTCCCTAGACTTGTTTCAGGTTCCTCCCTTCCTTAACTAATTGATCCTTTTTTGTCGATGATGGCTTTTGATTTGATTTCATTTTGCTATAATCTGCTCATATTTATTTATTAACACTGAAGTTGAAGGAAATGGCGTCAGCAACCTCTGTAACCATCATGTCTCAACACACAATTTAGAGAGCAATTGCAAAGAACAAGGATATTTAAATATACTTCTAAGTTATTCGGTATAGTTTGCTGGCATTGGATAACCTATGCGATCGGCACAGTACCAGTTGCAGAGGATGCAAGGTTCTTGGTTTAGATTGCCCATCTGGTTTTGAAAGGAAAAGTAGCCTTTGCACAGTTCAATCTTTCCGTTCTTCTTGTATGGCCATTTGCATGACGGAACAGCAAACGCTTTATTCTCATCCCACAGGTTTCCTATGCGCGACCAAGTTCAGCTTCCATTAGAGATGCAAATCTATATGTCAGTGGTCTCCCAAAAACTATGACCCAGAAAGAATTGGAGCAGCTATTCTCCCAGTATGGACGTATCATTACTTCTCGTATTCTAGTGGACCAAGTCACTGGTAAGTCGACAGCTGGGCCCTACTATCTCTCCCGCTTTTCTCAGCCTGGCAGGTTGTGAGATATTCCATCTTCCAATACAGCAAGCCTGCCTTCAGAATATATCAAAGGTATATATGGGCCAGAAAATACAATTTTCTGCCGGAGTTTTTCATAAATATGCATGGACTAAAATAGATTGTAGTGTGTAGTCAGCCAGCCCTGAGTCATTTCCACCTCGAAGGTGCAGGTTTTGAAGCCTGTTTCATGCCTTGTAATAAATTTACAGCTGCTATAATCCTCATTTCCAAGCCGCCAAGTGAAAATAGTCCCTGTACTCCTTATTTAGTGCTAATAAACAGTCTTAAAAATAAAATAAGGAAACCAAAATCTTACACGGAAGTGCTCTGCTGTTATCTCAGGCTAAGTCTACATGAAATGCAAACTAGTAATTGCTACTCAGATTTTTTTATATATATAATGTTGCCTTATCCTCGTGCTGAAGAATATTAACTGTTGAGATCTAGAGGAAAACAAATCCCACGGGTTTTAAAAAACAAGTCTGAAAGGCATATTGATTTGATGCATAAATATTAAACTCAGTCTTAACTCTCCAGGCACTGCCATCCTAGTGAGCATATGGCTCCATATTTTTTTCTGTTTCTGATATAATATAATCTCAATGAAGTAGACTAATTCATTAGAGAGGTTGGAGAATGGAGCACCCTTTCTCGTTATTAAGGGTTCAGGGATCTTCTGTTTTCTCCCAACGCATTTCAAAATCCTAGGAAAATATACAGCAGGTTTCCTATTATCATTCTGCCATAATTTCCAAGCTAGGTAGCGTTTTCTTCAATGCCATGAACAAAATTTAAAATAGACCTGGTGACTTGGTGACCATCAGCTGCTTTTGCTAAACCAAGGTTTTGATTTGAATAGAAAGTAGGTTTCTGTGCATGGGTCCCAGTTCAGCTGTGGAACAGCATATGTACAAAGGCTAAGTACCGTAATTCTCCGTGTATAAGACTAGGGGTTTTTTTTTAATCAAATAATTGTGTTAAAATTTGGGGCTCGACTTATACACGGATAGTGCATAGGGGGGATTTTCTTAATTTGGAGTCCCCCAAAATAGAGGGTATCTTATACACGGGGGCGTGTTATGCACATAAAAATACGGTATGTAAGAACATTGCTGTACTGATGGATCACCCAAAAGCGTGTCTTAGACCAGCATCCCATTGGGCTGTGGTAAACCCAAGAGGCAAGGTTAGAGCACCACATATTAGTTATGTTCATAACCATGGTTGCAGCTGTATTTGAGCAGATTATTCTGTATTCCATCACAGGGGCTTGCTTTTGCCACCATCAACATAACCATGGTTATGCAAACATACTTTGTAGAGAAGGATGCATTAACTCCAGGCTTGCTGTTTGTCTGCTTTTAAAAAATATGCATCGTCACAGTATTACACGGGAATTGCCCTTTTATAACGAGTTTTTTCAGTGTTCCCTAAAATTCCCTCTTCAAAAAATAAAACAGCCCCTTCCAGGGGTGTTACTTAAAAACAATGTGTGTTTCTAAAATAGGCATTCAATTGGGGGGGGGGGGGTTGTAAAGTTTTCCTGTGCTTTGGTAGACTCTGGAACTTCATTACACTTGCTACTGATTAGGACATACTCCCAGTTAACATTGTGGTATGGAAATCCACATTAAAATTAGTTCTGAAGGGGGGTAGATACAGCTGCAACATAACATAGCCATTGACTAGGGCTCTAGGTAGGGTCGTGTTGTTGTGTGTTGTCTTCTCCCCTGCCGTATGCATTAATCCAGTCCTTCCATATGACACGTGTGATTTTGCATCTCGCTGCTCATAGTGGTGTGTGCAAGTTCGGGAATAGCCTGAACCTAGGAAAGGCCGGTCCAGAGAATTCTCCCTCTCCACCACACACAGATTGGTGTCAGCGTTGAGCAGAGTAACCATGTGTGGGAAAGCGAGAGGCAAAAAATAAAAAATTCACATGCAAAAAAGCAAAAGGGCGTGGTTTTGAGTAGAAGTGCCTGATCCTGCAAATTACCGTATTATTCACTCTGTAACACGCACCCGACCATAACACGCACATAGTTTTTAGAGGAGGAAAACAAGGAAAAAAATATTCTAAACGAAACAGTGGATGTATGATTTTTGTGGTTCATCCTGTGGCCACAGACATGTGATCTGACGGTGAGTTTGGGGTAGCCCTATGCAAAAATCCTGAGGATGCATGTGGATCCGTGCTTTGTAACCAGGCTCTCTGTCCCTATCTTCTCCCCACTCAGCGGCTCTTTTCCCGCTTTTGCGAGCAAAGCGAGCCACGGAGGAGGGAAGGAAGGGGAACCATGGATCCTCTGCTCACGACTGCAGCAGATCCCCCCACTGTCTGTAGACATTCGCTCCATAACACGCACAGACATTTCCCCTTACTTTCTAGGAGGAAAAATGTGAGTGTTATGGAGCAAAAAATACGGTAACCAAGTTGCCTAATACCAATGCCTTACGTTGTGCTAATTAAACAGCAGCTTTCAAGGGATTCAGACAGGGGTTTTTGCCTATCCCTACCTGGAGATTCCAGAGTTTGAACCTGTGGTCCTTCTGTGGCTCCAGAGGGCTATTGTCTTCTCTGACCCCTTAAGCTTAAGTATTAACATTACGTTGCGTGTGAAGCAATTTGTGTGCCGCTTAATAGGTGAAAATACCTCTAAACCAGAAGTTTCCAAACTTGTTTGGCCTACCGCCCCCTTTTCAGAAAAAAAATTACTCAGCGCCCCTCTGGAAATCTAAGAGTCAAGCCTGATGGCTCAGTCCCATGTGCCCCAAGGGTGGGCCTGGTGCCGCAGCCCACCCACCATTGGCCAAATATGCAGGCAGGCAGGCTACAATCCACTTCCCAGGCCTGGGGGAAGCTGAAAAGGGTTCCCCAAAGCCTTGGAAACCCATTGCATGACCGCCAAATCCAGGGGAGGTATTGTTGCTCTCTCGCAACACCTCCTGACCTGACAGTAAATGTCATTACGCAACTGGTGAAACATGTAAGAACAGTTTTATCCCCCAAAATTTTCTTTCCTTATGGTACCACCTCCCCCTTGTATTTATTCAACGCCTGCCAATTGCATCCAAGGCTACTACCACCCCCCTGAATCGTTCCACCGCCCCCCAAGAGGGTGGTATTGCCCACTTTAGGAAACACTGCTCTAAACAGTGTCCAGAGAACTAAACAAGAAGAACAAATGTTCCAAAATTATGCAATAAAACAATTAATGCAACATACTTACACACACAGACATATCCTCATCCTTCTGATACACCTCCCCTCTGAAGATATTTCCACCTGCTGGCGCTTCTTTAAGGCTCCGCCCATCTTTCCTGGCTCTCACCAGGTCCTGCACAGACCCACAGATCACCCCCAAAAATGTGCATTGAAGAGGGTTCCTGGAACCTCCTGACTTCAACCTAGTCCAGGCATGGCCAGACTTGGCCCTCCACCTGTTTTGGGACCTCAACTCCCATCATCCCTAGCTAACAGGACCCAGTGGTCAGGGATGGTGGGAATTGTAGTCCCAAAACAGCTGGGGGGGGACAAGTTTGGCCATGCCTGGACTACTCTCTCACTCTAGGCTTGCTTTTTGGGGAAGGCACTGCAGTTGATGGGGCTTCCTTGAGCTTCCCGCAGTTGTGTTGCCTCCAGCATTCCAGCTGTTATTTATACCCAGCCACTCTTTTGCACTACAATTCCCATCTTCCATGACCCACTGGCCTTGCTAGCTAGGGATGATGGGAGTTGTAGTCCAAAAACAGCCGGAGACCTGAGTTTGGGAAACAAGTGTGTTACAACCTTGGTGGGGACAGGAACTGCCTCTTCAGCTTCTACGATGACGATAACCTTTATTGTCATTTTCCCAAATTGGGGGGGGGGGGGAATCTACATAAGACATTCAAAACCAACAAGCCTGGTTAGCCCCCTAAAAACTCTGATACCCCATTTTTAAAATACAATACACTCCCATAGAGACTCCTTACACTGCATTTAAAACCAAAATCGCATTTGGACAGAAACTGTTTCTCAGGCGGCTAGTCCTAGTCTTTATAACCCTGTACCTTCTTCCAGAAGGCAGAAGCTGAAAGAGATCATTTCTGGGGTGCACACTATCCTGCGCTATCTCTGCAGCTTTCTTATGGCACCTGGAAGCGTAGATTTGATCCAAGGTGGGAAGAGTGCACCCAGTTATTCTCTCCGCAGTCTTTACAACCCTGGACAGCGTTGTTTTTCCCCTGGATAGCTTTGTTTTTCTGCGGCTGGTCTTGTCCTCCGTTGCTTCATACGGCTTGTTGGCTTACATGTAGCTGTGAAAATGGGGGTTCTGGGTGTGTCGGCATTGTTTTGGAAGAGAGCAGTGAACGAGCCTTCTACCTTTATGCAGGAGTTTCAAGGGGTGTGGGCTTCATCCGGTTTGACAAGCGGATTGAGGCAGAAGAAGCCATCAAAGGCTTGAACGGACAGAAACCGCCGAGTGCCACAGAGCCAATCACTGTAAAGTTCGCCAACAACCCAAGCCAAAAAACAAACCAGGCCATCCTTTCCCAGCTGTACCAGTCTCCAAACAGAAGGTACCCAGGACCTCTAGCTCAGCAGGCTCAACGTTTTAGGTAAGTGGAAATGTATAGGAACCCTCTTGAGACCCCAACCATTCGGTCCGAATTTTCCTTTGAAACCAGGTTGTCCTCTCTCTGGTAGGAATTGCATTTCCTCATATGAGAGTTATTGAGTTTCTCAAACTTTTGTGTGTGTCTGGAAGGCATAGCAGTCAACACTTATTTAACAGCACTGCAATCTGTTAGCAGCTATAAACAGAAGAGTTTAAGCCGCTAATTAGTAACGCTTAAAGAAATGGGGAAACATTCTTTTTCCAACCAGGGTTTTAGGGTTATTTTTAAACTTCTAGAGTAAATAATTCTGCTAAATCAGACATCTTTCTCAACCATACAATTCTCTTTATTTAAAAGTTTGCCTTGGACTTTGTCCATTCTTCTCTACTTTCTGGATTGTCCTTCTAACCTTGCCCTTTTTCTTATTTTTTCCTGTGGAAAAAAATGTTTTTTGGTTTTTTTAAGTAGTTTGCACAGTTTTTCGTGTGGGTCTCTGTTCCTGTGGCACAGAGCTTTGCAGCCATATGTTTTTCTCTTGTGATATTTTAGTGTACTGAAAAGGACAGATGGTGTGAATTGAAACAAATACTGTGTTGATCTACATTCAGTAGCTGCTTTAGGGTTTTCTATTTAGCGCCGTGCTATGAGAGATTTTGTGTTATGTGCATATGCACACTTGCACATGCATGCTCTGAACTTTGACGCTGGCTTGCACTAGAATCCGGGTTTTCCAGAAAGGTTAAAGAGTTGGAGTCAGCAGAGAATTGCTGCAAAGTAGAGCAAAAACAGAATCGGATGAGTTGGTTTTCCTTCAAAGAGAAGCAGAATTCTCACATTGGGGAGAGAAAAACCTAGGCTTTGCCAGGACTTTAATTTTAATGTTTCAATTAAGCACCCGGCCAATGGCATATTTAAACGAAATCCAGGCAACTTCTTTGCATTTTGTTCCATTAACTTTGTTCACCCTTAAAAGCGTTCGTCCTGGCGAGCTCTTCTATCGGAGCAAAGGCAGTTGTTTTTATTCAGTATTCAGTGGATTTTTCTAATCTCCCTTGAGGTTTTCTTTTGGTTTTTGTGTTTTTCTCATCAAAGGATACTCTTGTCAAGCCGCTGAATATTGAATAAAAGTAGACTTGCCCTTTCTCCATAGGCAGAATGCCTGCTCCAGTACTGAGTGCCGGGGCAGAGGTAGCACTGCTCAGAAGAGGAACCCCAGAATGCCCTGTGCCTGAAGTTAAGGCCATTGGGGAATGACTGCACTGACATGAAAAAAGAGGTAAATAAACTCCTGCAGAAATGGCGACTGCCAGGGTTGGGACACACACAATGCCCCCGTGGCCTTTTCAAACCCCCTGAGCAGTCTTTCTCCAACATCCCAGCGGCCCAGCTGTCCCCTAGATCACCTGCAAGCTTACAAATTGTGAGTGGTATTCATTGTGTTTTGAGTGGCGGCAGCTGGATCCGAAGGGGAAATGTGGCGTGTGTGCTGGAATACGCAATACTTGTTGGGAGATGTGGGGATGAATTCTGAGGGCTGCACCTGCGTTCCTTAACGACTTCCAGAATAGGCTTGCTTTGACCACTGTACCTTTCTCACAGTTTGAAAAAGAGAGAGAATGTTGGCCTTTGTTGCCAAGGCATCCTTCAGCACTAATTTTGTGAACCGGAGTGGTTTCACCCCACTGTTAAGTTTTCAAATGAGATGGTGCCCTCTAGATGTGGTTGGGACTCCAATTCCCATCATCCCCAGGCCGCAGAGCCAGTGGTTAGGGATAATGGGAGTTGAAGTCCAACAATAAATGGAGTGGGCAACTGCGAGAAGCGAAGTTACAGGGAACCAGGCAGAGGGCCTTCTCGGTAGTGGCGCCCGCCCTGTGGAACACCCTCCCATCAGATGTCAAAGAAATAAACAACTATCGGTCTTTTAGAAAACGTCTGAAGGCAGCCCTGTTTAGGGAAGCTTTTCATATTGGATGAAGCATTGTATTTTAATATTCTGCTGGAAGCTGCCCAGAGTGCCTGGGGAAACCCAGCCAGATGGGCGGGGTATAAGTCTTTTCTCCCGAACCCAGAGCCCGTTAAAAAATCAGAACCCCCATTCCATTGGTTTCCATCGCGTAGCAATGTCAGGAAACAGTAATGGCACACAGGGAGAGGAGAAGAACGTATTTCTCTCTAGGACTTCCGCAAGTTCAGTAGCTACACTGGCCTATGGGACTTACAACCCAGTGTACCTGCTACTCAGTGTATCAAAGTGGAAAAAGAGAGGGGGGCAAAACTACCTTCCCTCTGTGTTGACTGCTGCTCCTACTGCCATTTTGTGGAGTGGCATGGGCTGGTAGCGGGCAGGGAACTTAAGGCTCAGAACTTGATCCCAGCAGCTTTCAAAGTTTTCCTCTAGCTTAATTTAGGCTTTTCACACCTCTGATTCTAGTTCTAGACACTACTGCCTGTGACTCGGAAGCTAGTCGGACTATTTTTCAGTGGGTGTTAATTCCTGGTTGCATCCTTCGGCAAGCCCATGCAGAGGGCGGGGGCCGCCGGGTACACTTGACCCGGACCTTGGAGGGTTAAGCTGGCTGGGGGCTCCCCTCCAGGGACCAGCTGCTTTTTCGTTTGAGTTTATAACTGTATTCTAACAAGACTCCCATCCTGGGCTTCAGACAAATTCCTCACGGGCCTGTCCTTAGGTTTTTAGCCTATTCACTGCAGGGATAGGATAGCTCATGATGCAATGCAGAAGATTTTCAGGTGTTTTTAATCAGCTGCAAACTGGCACTGGAATTCCGCCCCCCCCCCCCCCGACACTGTTACACCTATGTATAACTCCTCTAGCACAGATAACTAGTCACAGAAGTTGATAAATGTCATCTTACTCAGTTCCCTCAATTAAAACTTTTCTATTTTAATTAAAATTTCAATTAAAAATTAAGACAATCAGTTTCACTTGGACCCATGTTTCTGATGGCATATTACTTCATGCCCAAACACTTTGCTCAACGGCTTAATTAAAACACGAGGCAAGTTTTTCCATGCTTTATACTAGAGCAGGATGAATGTATCAGCACTTTTGCTGTCTGGAAGTTGCCAGAACGATACAGTTCCTTGATAATGGATGATCCATCTTAACCTTTTCCACATCACATAAATGTTTCGCAGCCTTTGGAATCCGTAATGTCCTGTAGCCTCTTGCTCTTACTTCTGAAGTGATTTGAGAATTATGCTGGTTTCTTTTAATCTGTGGTCTCATTTCTAAGTGGAGGTCTTACCCAAGATTTTAGGGGATTCCCACTGTGCATGTACTAGTGTCTAGATCTGCAGTATTTATACCTTAACCTCCCAACGAACGTTACATTTTAAGTTATATTTAGAATACAGTAAAATAGACAAGACATAACATACACCTTTGCCTCGCCCTAATAAGTTTTCTGCAAGTTCTCAGCTGCCACTTGGCTGCTCAATATCTGGGCCGCCAAAGGTCCAGGAAATATTCCTGGTCCAGGCAAGTTCCTGAGCCCCCCAGGTGGAAATAATGACACACGACACTATTATTAAGGTGAATGGGTTAAAAAAGGCCACAACTTTATTGGTTACAGGTGATGAGCGGTATTGGCTTAGGCATTGGTCCTAACCAACTATATCCGACTCCAGCCCGTCTGCTTGAAGTCCAGGAAGGGTTAACCACCAGTAGGGGGAGTCCTGCTGATGCACATCAACTAGAAACTCCCCCAGGGTCACCACTAGGGGTCATGCCTTAGGCCCTCACCTCCCCAGGCTTCGGACAGGGCCACGCCCCCCAGACTCCTTTAAAGTACTACCCTTCAATATGCAGGGCAGGTGATGGCGTTACCTCCCCTCTTCCATCTACAGAACAATACCAATGCCAAACCGCCGATACCCAGAAAGTTGTGACGATTTGCTACGAGGTAGGCGAAAACCAAGTGGCTGGTGCCAATTTGCCAAGTGGAAAAATTCCTACCAGGCCCCTCAACGGCGACCAACCAAGGTCCATAGCAAAGTCAAGGAATGAAAACCTTATAGGGCGGGAGGGTGGGAAAAAGCAGGAACAGCTGGCAAGTGGCAAAGAGGGAGATCCTCGGCCGCGTCCTGCCTTTATAGGGCAGGCCACGCCCCCGAGCCAGCCAATTGGCTGGCCAGGGGGTGACGTAGCCGGGAATCCTCCCCAATCGCGTGGGGCTGGCCTCCACCCGCCGCGCATGTTGAGGGGCCATGAAGCTCACAACCCCACCTCCTCCTTAGGCGGAAGGGGCTCTCCCATCCCAGTTAGCACACGTGACTTAATGTGTAAAGGTCATGTACACCTGCGTTATTTGATTAAAACTTGTACCTTCAACATCAATTTAACTTCCCAGTAGGGCTGGGAGATATCTGGTTTTCAACATCGTGATACATCACCAGCTAAACATCATGAAATACTGATATATTACGATGTCTGAAATAAGGCTGGAGCTATATAGAGGCACTGGCCGGCTTTTTCCACATTGTGATTTTTGCATCACACACACACATATACTGTGATTTGCAATATATTGTCAGGTCAAACATGATGAAACCTATAGCATAATATGGACTTTAAACTGGTTATCGACTTTAAACCGATATCATGAAATGGACTTTGAAGCAGTTTTGGACTATCTATTGATACATCACCCAACCCTAGTTCCCCGTGCAGCTCATTACTAGTAAACAAAAAAGTGCAATATGATAATTGTTGTAAATTAATTATAAAGCATAGAAACCTAACGTAGAACGTGCAAAAAAAAAAAGCGCTTTAAAACTGTATACTTAAAGAAGTATCTTAATGGCTGTCTCAATTTGATTTGGAAAAGGGGTTATCCTACATTCATTAATGCAGCTACCATTGGCCCGACCCCCGAAAGCATTAACATTTATGCTTCATCAGTCAAGGTTATTTCTTTGCTGCTAAAATACCATGCAGAACTTTTGAGTGTCAAGTACATAGAAATTTCAGGATTCAGAATAATGGTCTTCATTATAGAAATACGTGGATTGTGTTTGTTTGCAAATATAGTGTTGCTCTTGCCCCTCTGTTTTGGATTAAAGCACAGGAAAATGGGAGCAGTTGGAACTAAGAGACTATCAAATCGAAATAGCTACACTGATTATAACTAAAAGGGTGATAGCAAGAGTTGAAAGGTTGTAGGCGGCAGACTTTTGGGACAGACTTAAGCAAGCATTCAAGAGCAAAAAACACCCAGTCTTACAAATATTCTCTCTCCGCGGCCACTGACCAAGTAAATGTCCAGAACTTTTTGCGTGTCGTTAATTGTATACTGACAATCTCAGATTAATTCGATGAATATTTGAAGATATCTGAAGGCAGCTCTGTTTAGGGATGTTTTTAATGTTTGAAGTTTTATTCTGTTTTTAATGTTCTGTTGAAAGCTGCCCAGAGTGACTGGGGAAACCCAGCCAGATGGGTAGGGTAGAAATAGTAAATGATGAACAACAACAACAACAACAACAATAATAATAATAATAATAATTTAAATCTTCACCAGTAAATGCTGATACAGTGGTACCTTGGTTCTCAAATTTAATCCGTTCCGGAAATCCGTTCCAAAACCAAGGCACACTTTCCCATAGAAAGTAATGCAAAATGGATTGACCCATTCCAGACTTTTAAAAACGACCCCTAAAACAGCAATTTAACATGCATTTTGCTATCTAACAAGACCATTGATCCATAAAATGAAAGCGATAAACAATGTACTGCAGGCACACAGTCAATCAATCAATGAGTAGCTGAACTGGGTTCCACACAGTCACAAAAACAAAAGACCCGCAAAAACAAAAACGCAAAATAAATAGCAAAAACAGACAGACCTCTGCGTAACACTCAAAACGGAAGCGTGGCACTCAAAACCGAGCACGTTCGGCTTCCGAAAAAGGTTTGCAAACCAGAACATTTACTTCCAGGTTTGCAGTGTTTGGGTTCCAAGTCGTTTGAGTACCAAGGCTTTTGAGAATCAAGGGACCATTGTAATTGTCAGAATTCATGTGTATCCCCTGCCCCTCCAAATGAAGAGATGTGTATCTCTTGGCATTCACAAAACTTTTATTTGATTTTGATGAATCACATGTCAGTTTAGCTATTAAATTTGCTGAAAGGCAAGCATAGGCAGTAGATTTTGATGGCTTGCAAATATTATTTTAAAAACCCTGCTGGGGCTCATGATTTGCTTGGTCATCCCACGATCACGTCTAGTCTGAATGGAGCTGTAGTTCACAGGGTTGTTGTTGTTTTTAAAGTCTGACCAGGGGCAACAATGAGATGAGGAAAACATCGAAGTGTGTAATGTGGTTTCAGAGGCTATTCAAGACATGTTTTCGCCAAAGGCAACTGAGGGACATAAGAACCTGTGTCCCTCTTGGACCAGTTCTAGTTTTCGTATGGTGTTTTCATCTCCAGAGGATTCCTTTCCATAAAAGGCAAAACCGTTAATTCCAAGGCAATGTCACTGCTCATACATCTCATCTTGAGGTGATCAGAGTGTTTTCATAGTGACAACTTCCCTTCACTTGAACAATTTGCGTAATTAAGTAATTTATTCCATAGGCTGATAACATCAAGTGCTTAACATAGTCTTCCATTTACTTCTATAATTGTGCAAATGAGTTTGTGCATAATTACCCACAGATATTTGAAGGTTGTGATAGCCAGGTCTAAAACTGAGCTTCTTATTAGGAGTTTTGGGTGCGGAAATTGGGTCAAAGTGGACGTGTTGAGTGTGAAAGTGGCTTGTGTTGGACAGGGAATTATGGGCAGAAACACATAAAGTCGGACTTCGGAACCCGGATGTCCAACGCGGCTTCTGATTGGCTGCAGGAGCTTCCTGCAGCCAATCAGAAACCACGCCTTGGTTTCTGAACGTTTTAGAAGTCAAACGAACTTTCGGAACGGATTCCTTTCGACTTCCGAGGTACAACTGTATGAATGCTGCTATCCTAGAATTGTAGAGTTGGAAGGGAACCCAAGAGTTATTTTATCCAATCCCCTGCAATGCAGGAATCTAAAGCATCCATGACAGATGGCTAGCTAACCTTTGCTTTGTGGCTGGCTTGATAATTGGATGAATGTATCATATGAACAAAGACCAATGTATTTTGTAGCCTGTAGATGCTCCTTTTTCTAAATAATGGGACTAAAGCAGGCTTGATCCATGAGCCACTTCCTCCTAAGGTGACTACCTTGTTACGGAAATTAAATTTCCTTCAGAAGAAGCCAATAAAGCACACACTTTTATGCTTAGGAAGTCAGGATCTTTCATTAAACTCAAAAGGCACTGCTTCAAGTTTATACTTTTAAAACTGCTTTTAATCGTGGTTGCGAGCACATTTGCAAAGGCGGAATGAAAGATTTTAAAGGCAGAATGAAAACAAATCAATTTTGTTACATATTGCCACTTAAGTTTTATCATTTATTAATTTTAGAAATGTATATGTTGCGTCTCAGAATTCCCTGAGTGGCTTGCAATACAAAAAATAAAATAAAAAATCAGAGATACAATAAACATTTTCTAAACAGAGCATTACATTTGGAAAAAGGCTACTGGCCTCATCACTCACCTCTCTGATTCTCAGGGTTTAGGCCAGGCATAGGCACACTCGGCCCTTCAGATGTTTTGGGACTACAACTCCCATCATCCCTAGCTAACAGGACCAGTGGTCAGGGATGATGGGAACTGTACTCCCAAAACATCTGGAGGGCCGAGTTTGCCTATGCCTGGTTTAGACGTTCTGCTTCAAGGCTGCCGCATTCTTTCCTGTGCTTTTGCAGACCTGTCCACCCCCAGGTCTACTCTTTAATTGACAAACAAACCCTTTAGGTCAGGTGTGGCTAACTTGTGGGCCATATGCATCCTTTATTTTTAGCTTTTCCCACAGATTTGTACCTTACATGGGTTCCCTGGACTTCATCAAGGCCCCCAGGTGATTTTTCAATTGATTTCCATTATGTAATAACTCCCCCCCTCCCCCCGCAGAAAAAGAGAGACTTGGGCAGCTTAGTTCCATGTTGTATGTGTGTGCTTTGTGTTGGTTTCCGCCGCTCATGAACAGTGCTTCTCAGCTGCCTGTGAAGCTATCAGCAGCACGATCGTTAGCCCGTACGTATTCGGATGAACTCTTCCTTCCGAAGAGGGATTACCTGTCACCATCACTCTCGAGAGCTTCTGAAGTGCCAGTTCTCAAGGATGATCATGAATGATTGTCTCTCTTCTGAAGACCTCGGCAGGATTACTAGAGCTCTCGGTGTGTGAGGGTTGGCCAACTCTCAAAACCACTCCTGCTTTAGTCAAAGCTCAGAAATACGTGTGTGTGTGTGTGTGTGTGTGTGTGTGTGTTTAAAATCCAAGTCAACACCAGCTTAGTGTTGCATCCATCATTGTGAGCAGAAGGCAGCACACAGGGCAATTTTTTTGTTTCTGCTCCTCCCGGTTGGTTGGTTGGTTGGTTGGTTGGCTGGCATCCATCTGCCTCAGGAGAAAATGGAAGAGAGTGTCTTCAGGGTGAAGTCAAACTGTTGGGAGAGTTATGGCGCCTTCTGTGACTGTGGAGACCAATACAGGAGAGACATGTTTTGTTGCAGACGGGGAGACGAAGGCATCCTGTTGTGCTGGTACAAGTGTATCATGGTGTTTCTTCTCTCTGCATTCCTCACAGCGGTCATTCCTCCTCTGGTCACTGCTGCGCGGAGACCTGACCTCACTGATTGTCTCCAAGGCCCTGTGGTCATCTGCAAGGGATTCCCACATGGCGGGGTTAATGTTGCCAACCTTCTGTGTCACATTTGCAATGCAGAGTTGGTCCTCCAATCGCCACATCCATTTTGAGAGTGGATTAAAGTGACTTAGTATTAATCGTAGTAACAGCTGGTACCAACCTTTCACTCAGCCAGACACAGGCAAACTGGGCCCTCCAGATGTTTTGGGACTACAACTCCCATCATCCCTGACCACCTGTCCTGGTAGCTAGGGGTGATGGGAGTTGTAGTCCCAAAACATTTGGAGGGCCCAGTTTGCCTATGCCTGCACTCAGCTATAGTTAATATGGGATGGGCAGGAGGAGGTTTTTTTTCCTGGACAGTAAGTGTATATGTTCTCAAGTGTGGCTTCTGAATTCTCAACGATAAGTGATACGGACCAGCATTGACACAATCAGGTATCTCTATCACTCTGATTGAGCATAAAACTTCGTGATCTGCATAAGATGTTCATGTTTCGCGGTGGGTTAAAAGTAAAATCAAATTGGCATTCCTTTGCGTGGACAGGCGGAGTCCCCAGGTCCCGAGCAGCCCCCCTCCCCCCGTCATGTGGAATAACGACTCAAGACAACGTGCTATGGGATTAAATTGGCCACAACTTTATTAAATTTCAAATGTGGGTAGACCTTGGCTCAGGCATTGGGCGTTCTCCCTCCCCAGTCCCCAGCCGGGGACCTAGGGAGCATCAGGGTTAGCCAGTGTTTGTGTGGGGGATGGGCCGGCTCTGGAGAACATATGTTCAAGCAGAGATAGCCGCCCCTGTTAAGCCGCCGCAGGGGAGAGCAATGACGACCTTTCGGCGTACGGTCAAAGCCTCCCTTCAGAAACCCCTTTAACGGGGAACCCTGGTATCGCCGCTGCAAAGAAGAAGGTGGACAAAACAATTCTGCCCAAGGCCTGATACCGCCAAAGTTGTGACGTTTTGCTACGGGAAAGGCGAAACCTGCCAATGCAGGGAAATTCCTTTCCGGCCCTTTGACAGCGACCTTAACATAGCAGCGCCCGCATACCTGTAAGAAAAGTTAACCTGCAAAACCTATGAAGAAAAGTTAACCTGCAAAATAAGGCATTAACTGAGGGTGGGTAGGGTGGGAGAAGCTTTGGAGCCAAGTGAGGATTCCCAGGTAAGATCCTCCCTCTATTGTGTGGGCAGGTAATCCCTCCCCTACCTGGCCTGATCTCCTTGGCAACGCTCCCCCCAGGTGGGATTGGACAGCTGACTGGGGTAGGCGGAGACCTCCAGGTATCCCACCTGAGGGAAGGCAAAGCCAAGCCTATGCTGATGGAGCCGCTCCAGATCCAGGGGCTGCGCGCGTCCACGCAAAGCTCGCCCCCCGTTTTATGCGGGGAGCGGTCATTGTGCAAGTTAAGCTGGTACGGCAGAAAATGTTTGCAGTTTGTGGCAGCACAGTTGACAGTTAAGCAAGTTTCTGTGCAAGGTATAACATTTATAAACACTATTTAATTGTGGTACGAGAAGGTAATGTCTCGTCGTCGGAAATCTTGAGGAACGGACTTTAGGAAACGTGTGCAGAGTAACTTAATATGTGTTTCAGCCCAAAGGGCTTTCTGATAATGGAGTGGGAGTGTGGACAAAATGGTCTGGTCCCTCATGTAAAGACTTCTGTGTGAAATTCATTTTCTGAACCAGTATTTTAATACGTGTGTTCTGTCACTTTTTTTATATATATAAAAAACACCTAATTGTCTTGGTAACGTGGAATTGGAAAGCCTTGTTTCATGTCCTCCTGAGGCTGAGCTGCTCTCTTGCATAAATACCTAATGGAAATTTAATCAAGGCTGGCTTTGTGGGGATACTTGTAGGATCTCTCTGTAGCGGGGGCGGGGAGGGCAGAGGAGGATGCAGGTAATATATATTGATTGTGCATCTTCAGCCTTGTGAGTCTGTTCTGTGAGAAGCCTTTCAAGATCCAACTAGCAACTTGCACTTGAAGGTAGACGACCCAAAGACTGAACACTTTGCTAAATGTGTTTTGCAGGTTGGACAATCTGCTCAATATGGCTTATGGAGTAAAGAGGTAATGAAGAATTGTGTTAGGTCCATAACGCTTAACCCTTCCTAATAATAAATTATACTGTTTTGAGTTGAACATACTTTGGAGCTAATTTATTTTAAGTTGCATTGTCTCTGCATGTTCAGACATTAAACAAAAGCTATTTTTATTTCAGTACATCACTTAACACATTCTGTCTCTTCATCACATCCATAATTTCAACAGCTTCCAGCATTATTTTCAGTGGTATTTGTCTTTTTCAGTTAATGGCTGGCAATTTATTAATCTTTATTGCATTGCCTTTTGTACCATTCTAGCATTCTGCAACAACTTAGGGCCTTTCTGCACTAGAGTTTTGCTTAATCAGCCTTTCCCACCAGTGCCAATATTATTGTATCTGTGCCAGCAGATGGTCATAGATCCATGGAATTGGAAGGGATCCTGTGGGGATCATTTGGTCCAACCCCCTGCAATGCAGGAATATGCAATTGTCCCATAAGGGGACCAAGCCTGTAACCTTGGCAATCATGAGCGCCACACTCGAACCAATTGACTTGGCGCAATGATAATGGCTATCTAACGCAGATGCAATTCTTTAGTGCTAAAAGTACTTCACATGTATTATCTTGGTAAATCTTAACGCATCCTGCAGGGTGATAATATTTTCGTATTGCAGCCAGGGGACTGAAGCTTCACAAATAGTGAAGGGTTGAAGTGGATATTTCATTGCAGGTCTGCATTTTTAAAGAGAGACCAGTATTTGGATTTCTAATACCCAGTTGTCTTAGGGACACTTTTGTTCTCGCTTTTGTGACTAAGGCAAAGTTTGACCAGTCCGCAAATGCCACATTGAGTGTCCCAGCAAGAAGGAAAGGTGTGGACAACTAGAAACTAAATAATGTGTCGCTGTTAATCAGATGTGTCACTGTTAACATCTCACTAGGGCAGCAGGGGTCCGACTAGATACTGCACCATATGACAAGGGGGATCGATAGTTCACAAGGCTATAATAAAGGAACAAAACAAAAATATTCAGTAAATGGAAGACTGGCATCTCGCAGCTGATAAGTTCACTGCAGAAGAAAGGATTGGATGGTTATAAGAGTACAGCCTACAAAAAACTTAATTTTATTAAACTTCTTTACAAAAATATTGACACCAGTGCTAAGCCAACATTTTGCCCCCTTGGAGGAGCTTTTCCCTTCGACTTTTGTGTAGTGGCAAGGTGATTTCCTGAGAAAGCGAATTGGTGGGAATGGCTGCAATTTGCCTCATTTTTACGTACGAGGAAGCTGAAGGATACCTTTGTTTTTCTTCTACGTAAAAGTGCTGCTCCTGAAACTTTCACACTGGCTTCCAAGCGCTGACACTTTCAGCGCTTCTCAAATGTCTCCTGGCTTTGAGGCCACTCATGTGTCTAAAAAAGACTGGAAGGAGGCCCACCCCAAGCTGAGAAGTGTTGAGCCACAGCAGGTGGCCTCCAGGAGACGCGTAATTCTTTCATGCTTCACCACCGAGCACATTGGAGACCCAATGCAAGCAAAGAGCAGAATAGTCTTGTCGAAGGGGATCCACAAAGCCTGGCGAAAGCCTTAATGATAATTCCTTGCCATGCATTTTTCTTGAGTTGGGCTCGTGCGTCCTGCACTCTACCTAGTTTGAAAACTGCTGTGCCGCAGCAATGAATGTTTGCAGAGGAGCCAACTCCTAGGGGCCGAGATCCCTTCGCCACCACCTACCCCCCAATAAATAATAATAATAATAATAATAATAATAATAATAATAAATTTTATTTATATCCCGCCCTCCCCAGCCAAAGCCAGGCTCAGGGCGGCTAACAACAAACAAATAATCAAACAATCAAATAATCCAACATTTTAAAACATTTCATTATAAAATTAATTAAAATCAATTTAATGGCAACCGTTAAGCAAAGTTCTGTGCAGGTTGCCAGAGGAGGGAGTCAGGCTGGGCCCTCACCAAAGGCCTGGTGGAACAACTCTGTCTTGCAGGCCTTGCGGAAAGATGTCAGGTCCCGCAGGGCCCTAGTCTCTTGTGACAGAGCGTTCCACCAGATTGGAGCCGCAGCCGAGAAAGCCCTGGCTCTAGTTGAGGCCAGCCTAACCTCTCTGAGGCCTGGGACCTTCAGGATGTTTTTATTTGCAGACCGTAGGTTCCTCTGTGGGGCATACCAGGAGAGGCGGTCCCGTAGGTACGAGGGTCCTAGGCCGTATAGGGCTTTAAAGGTTAAAACCAGCACCTTAAACCTGATCCTGTACTCCACCGGGAGCCAGTGCAGGTGGTATAGTACCGGATGAATGTGATCTCGCAGCGAAGACCCCATAAGGAGTCTCGCCGCGGCATTCTGCACCCGCTGGAGTTTCTGGGTCAGTCTCAAGGGCAGCCCCACGTAGAGCGAGTTACAATAATCCAGTCTGGAGGTGACCGTCGCGTGGATCACAGTGGCTAGGTCAGGGCGAGAGAGATAAGGGGCCAACTGCTTAGCTTGGCGGAGATGAAAAAATGCCGCCTTTGTTATAGCTGTAATCTGCGCCTCCATAGAGAGGGAGGTATCGAAGATTACACCCAAACTCTTAACGGACGGTGCTGGCACTAATTGCACCCCCGCAAGAGATGGGAGTTGCCCCCCCAATCCCATATCGTCCCGTCCCAGCCAGAGGACCTCTGTCTTCGAAGGATTTAACTTCAACCGGCTTCCACGTAACCATCCAGCCACAGCTTCCAAACATCTGGTCAGTGTGTCTGGGGCCGAGTCCCAAAAACATTTGAAGGAGCCAGGGCCTCCTAAAGTTGATGGCCACTGCAATTCAAATGGTGTGTGTGTGTTCTGTGTCACGCGATCGATTGTGTGTGGCAGGACTTACCTGGCCCTCCCCAATATTTCATTCGCATGCTTTGCAGGCGCTGAAATCAATGCATACTTGAGGCACAAAACTAGGCAGAAAGGCTCTCAGTTTAAACTTGTGCAGCATGCTGATACCATGTGGAAGTAGACTGCATTTTTAAATTCATGTTCTGAACTTGCCTTCTCCTTAAAATAAAAAATCTCCTTTTTGTCTTTCTCTTTCTTTCTTTCCCCTTCTCTCTCTCTCTCTCTCTTGTGTTTGTCCCTCTCCGTTGGTTAGTAGGTTTTCTCCAATGACCATTGATGGAATGACCAGTTTGGCTGGGATCAATATCCCGGGACATGCGGGGACCGGATGGTGCATTTTTGTTTACAATTTAGCTCCCGATGCAGACGAGAGCATCCTGTGGCAAATGTTCGGACCCTTCGGAGCGGTCACCAACGTGAAGGTCATCCGCGACTTCAACACAAACAAGTGCAAAGGCTTTGGATTTGTGACTATGACAAACTATGACGAGGCGGCCATGGCTATCGCCAGCCTGAACGGATACCGCCTTGGAGACAGAGTTTTGCAGGTCTCGTTTAAAACAAACAAAACGCACAAAGCCTAATGAGGTGCCCTCGGCCCAGTTTATATTTGAAAACTTATTCGACAAAGGCAAGTTAAAAGAAACTTTATACATTAGTAAATGTCTTTGTAAGTCAGTGTTGAGATGGGGGGGCGGGGGATACAAGACTAGCATCCTAAGAAATATGCGAGATTTTTTATTGCTAGTATTTGAATTAAAAAAAAAAAACTTCTTAAATATCTTATGTTTGAATATGGACAAGAGGTACAGGGTTTTTACCTGTCACAATGCATTCTATTGCCTTCTTTGAAGAAGGCGGAACCTTTTAAAATGTTTGAGCTTAAGGGAAGACGATTTCTTTTACACGACTGCCTTGAACCTGTGAGTAGTTAATTGAGGCTTTGTGTTAACGATCCTTGAGTTAGTTTAGTCTTACGTTGTGTTTGATTTACACTTTAATGCCTTGCAGTTTAGTCTGTTCAAGAAAAGTGTTTCGAAGTTTACATTTTTATTTATAAAGTTTGAAAGTATTTATTTTGTAATTATTATTTGGGTCTGGGGGAAGGGGGGTGGTGCATTATAAAAGCTTATTGTAAGATTAATGGAGAACTTTTCGTAAAGCAGTACCTTGCCAAAGAGATAAGAGCCTCTTTGATGTGGGTTTAAAAAAACAAAACAAAGCATCTATTTTTATAAAAAAGAGAAAATTTGGAGAAACTTTTTACAGGTCCTGGAACAAATATTTTGACTTGAATACTTTGAGAAATCTCTTCATATGACACCTAGTGAGCTTTTAAAACTTACCAGGAAATTTGCAGTGGTTGGGGGAAAAAAACACTTTAGAGAGATTTATGATGTAGAAATTCTTTAGAGATCTTTGTTACTCAAGAAGTTGGAATCACTGAGAAATGCACTGCTGGTTTTGATTTTGTAATCGTTGGTGCAGTCTCTGAACATCCTGGTTACTATGTGATAGGTGGCTCACATTAACTTGTGTGGTTTTGAAACAAAAGGAGAAAAAAAATTAAAAGTATATAAGAGCAGGCAAGAAATTTAAATTAACTGAGATAGGGGAAAAAAATCTGTTCTTCCTATAGAATTCCCTTCAGATAGAGCTCATGGTGTTTAGTGATGTACTTCCAGTATTGTTTGAAGAATTGTTTTGTCTTAAAAAATAAAATAAAAAGATGTTTGCACACGGTTTGCACCAATGGCAGACCAGGAAAGAAGCAGTCTTGCATTGGATATATTTGAAGGTATTTTGAAAGTTACGTTCAAGGCTAACACCTGAGCTTTGTGTAATGTAAATAATATCTTTTTTGTTTTATGAACCTCTTTTCAGCTGATAACTTTTGAGTTTCCTTCTGGTTTTTTCGTTTTCCCTTATTTAACATGCCAAGTGATGTTCAAAATTCTGAATGTTTTTGTATGTTTCCTTTTCCTTTGTATAAATGGCATTAAGATTGTTACTTGAGGTCTGCTTAATTCATTTCTGTTGTCCTGAGGACTTGAATTTACAGTGTATCAGATACGTTGCAAATTTTGTCTGTAGATAGTCTAGCTTCAGCTGTTTATGGTGATGCTACATTTTTGTTTATAAATATGTTTGTGGTAAAAAAAAAATGAGTATAACCATAGGTTTTGAACAAATTCCTTACATTTTTCATACCAGAATCATAAATACCTGTATGCTATTGAAATTTAACTTTGTATGACGCTTAAAAACACTTATTTGGGGAAAATAATAAAGACTTTACCATGTATGGAAGAAATTTAAGGTCAAAAAAAGTACAAATATTTTCTGATTAGCATCTAGCTTATAATAAATTTTTAAAAAGCTGAAGGCCAGCAGAGCCTTTTCCAGGATGCACTGACAAACTATATAGATCCGTCCTGCTTTTTGTATAAACTGAGATGCTCATTTGCTTCCCCTTAGAACCAAGCAATGTGCTATGCATAACATTCTTGTACATGATATTTGCAGTTGCTTTCCGATTCTTATTTTTTAAGAAAAGAATTGTAGTTATAAAATTTTCAGTATAGTACAGTACATTAAAAAAAACTGTGAGAGAATAAAGTGTGCTAAAGTGACAAACGACTTTTCTCATGCCGGACTCATTCAATGCTCTTCGGATCAATTGGCGTAATCCTAATCCCACACTCGTGTTGGGATCCGCATTAACACAAATTCCCTGTGCTTCAGAAGGTGATGGAGTTCCATGGTGGTGATGGTGGTTGGGGTGGGTCCAGCACCTGATACCTGCAACCTTTACCGCTTTATACGACTATAGTGAAAATCAAAATCAAAAATCCACTCAAATAAGGGGCATTGATGAGAAGGCATGTGTCTGTTGGGCTTCACTTTGCACTGTTTATCAGAGCACTTAATAAAATGTAAGGCTGGTATTTATTTGAAGTTGTACAGTATGACTTAATTCACATCTGTTGGAGTAGAAAAAAAAATATATTCTGTTGAGTATTTAAAAAGAGGCTGTACATGTTTTCTTTTGTGTTTGGATCCTTTGTACTTTTTCATGTTCAGTACATCAATAAACAAAAGTTGAAGGGAAAGAACAGTGTGGTACAGCGGTCTTTACCCATTTTTGTTTATTTTTTGAGTATGCTGTCGTGGGCATAAGAGTAGTCTCTCTCTCTCTCTCTCTCTCTCTCTCTCTCACACACACACACACACACACACACACACTGGTTTGAGGAAAGTGGGTGTTTCAGTCCCACAAACTCACATGCAGCCACAAATCGGGCAAGTTTGCATCCTGATCTTCCCAAGCGTTTTCTTCAAGATGGCAGGTGTTAATACAAGCTAGGAAGGGGGCCTAGAGAAGTGGATGTGATTACATACAGTGTCAATCTGTGTTTACAGTATTGAAATAAAAACTGGTATTTTTCCCTGCTAACCCCCGAGGCAGTAGAAATTTCCTCTGGTGAGCACCTGAGTGGCTGTCTGCTGTTTGTAAAAAAGCAGAGTTGAGCCTGAAGTCAAAGCCAGGAAGAGAGACAACAATGGCAGATGTTATATTAGGCTTATATATGTGGCGCTGTGGGTAAAACCTCAGTGCCTAGGACTTGCCGATCGTATGGTCGGCAGTTCGAATCCCCGTGGCGGGGTGAGCTCCCATCGTTCGGTCCCAGCTCCTGCCCACCTAGCAGTTCGAAAGCACCCTTAAGTGCAAGTAGATAAATAGGTACCGCTTTATAGCGGGAAGGTAACGCCGTTTCCGTGCACTGCGCTGGTGCTGGCTCGCCAGAACAGCTTCGTCACGCTGGCCACGTGACCCGGAAGTGTCTCCGGACAGCGCTGGCTCCTGGCCTCATAAGTGAGATGAGCACGCAACCCCAGAGTCGGTCACGACTGGCCCGTACGGGCAGGGGTACCTTTACCTTTATATTAGGCTTATATAGTACAGAAGTATCCTTTCTATTTAAGGCTTGCAGGTCTTTCCTAGAATAAAGAGTGGAGAATGTATGGCGATGTGTTGGTGCTATTTTGACCGTCATAACAACTTTTTTACACTGAGTCGAGAGAAGCAGCAGAACCCGTCCCCCTGCTCAATTTTCTGCAATCTCTGCATGGTGGGGAGGGTCTAAGAGATAGGATGGATGGGTGGCTACCATGCCGAGCCCCTTGAACCTAGGAGTCTAGTGGACGTCGGCAAGCGCAGTCAACAAGGAAATGAGCTATCGCCTCGCTCCATAATTGTTAAAAATCTGAGATAGGGCTGGGCCATACCTGGTTTTCAGCATTCTTATATGTCACCAGCTAAACATCGTGATATATCGCGATGTCTGAAATAAAGATGGAGCTACGCAGAGGCATTGGCTGGCTTCACAGATTTCCCCGCATCGTGGTTTTTGCCGGCGCTGCTCTTGTGATTTGCTGCCCCTTGCATAAGGCAGGAGATTGCTGAGCCAGCAGAGTTAACAAGGGGTGCAGGAATCAAGAGAAGCATTGGCTGGCTTCATGGTTTCCCCCACGTTGTGATTTTTGCATAGCTCTCTCACTCTCTCCATTTTACACATACACACACACACACACACACACACGGCTCTCAGCATATTGCCAGGTCAAAAATTATGAAACCGTTATCACAATATGGACCGGTTTTGGATGATATATCACACAGCCCTAAGAAACACCATGATTCGTGATATACAGTGGTACCTCACTTCTCAAACGAAATCCGTTCCAGAAGCCCGAAACACCCGAAAACCGAGGCACGGCATCCCATTGGTTGCAAGAGCTTCTTGCACTCAGCTGAAGCCATGTCGCGTGTTCAGGTCCCAAGAAACGATTGAAAACGGAAGCACTTACTTGCAGGTTTTCTGCATTCGACAACCAAAACCATGTCAAAAATTAGGAAACTGATATCACACTATGGAGTTCAAATCGGTTTTGGATGATATATCGCCCAGTCCTAATCTGAGATGAGCTAAATATTGGGAGCGGAGGAAGCAGAGGCAGAGGAAGGAGGCGGCAGGGGTGGTCCGCCCCGGGTGTCCCCACTGAGGGGGGTGACAAAATGGCGGGCAGCACTCACCGCAGGGTCTTCAGCGCCGTGGGAGTGATGCGGTGGCTTGGGCACCCACAGGCTCTGCGCTGCCCCAAATGGTCCGCCCACTGCCTCCCCCTCAGCTGTAGGGCAGCTGAGTGGGAGGAGGCAGGCAGACTCCGCGTAGGCCCCGTGGAGAGTCCTGCCCCAGCTGGCCCTGCCCCACATGCAGCTGGCCCCGCCCCTGGGCGCAGGGCACACACACCGCTCCAGGCTCCCAATTGGCTTGCTCCGCCACTGGGAGGAAGCTGTCTTTACACACACTGTTAATTCATCAATCTCATTGCGTGTCGAGGTCCCCAAGCCACCCCCCTAAATAAATCACAATTCACACAAAAAGTTTTGTTTAAGGTTTTTGGCATAATTTTGGCCACAACTTTATTAAAATACATAATGTGAGTGGTTGCTTAGGCGTTGGTTACGACTATCTGCCCCCACGCCCAGGGACAGAACTGACTTCCGGATTCCAGCGAAAACCAGTAAGGGAAAACAATATTGGGGAGAGACTGGGGCCGGGCACCATACTGTCACCCCTCCCCGCAGGCTCCCAGGGGCTTGCGCGGCCCTGGCCCCTTGCTGGGGATACGGACAAATGTGTGGCAAACCCCTGGATTCCTTTAACGGAATTCCCTTGTAGCAGCAGCATTGGAGGGACAGGCACAGCCAACCACATCCCCTCCACCAACCAAATTTTAACCAATGCCTAACCGCAACCTTACAAGTTGTGACGATTTGCTACGCAGTAGGCAAAAACCAAATGGCACCAGCCAATCTGCCAAATGGACAAAATTCCTACCAGGCCCCTGCCCCAAAAGCAGACGACCCCATGACAGGCATAGCAAGGTCAAACGCAACAGCCCTAAATTAGGGAGGGTGGGCGGGTGATCCGATGCACGCAGCAAAAGAGACTGAAAAGAGCTGCGTGCCATGAATATATAACCTTCGAGCCAACCCACTAAATGGTAACATCAAAATCTCCCCAACAACCCAAATTGGCCCAATCATAGCCCTGGCCATCCAAACGGCCCCGCCCAGTAACCAAGAGGGGGTGTCCTGTTAGACCCCACCGCAACACGTGCTCTCCATGAAGGAGAACACAATTTATGGTCTACACTGGTTGACTGCCTTTCCCTCTTTTAAAACAAAGTTTCAGGCAGAGATCTCTCCTTGTGCCAGGGGTTGAACTTCAGACATTCTGCACACACACTGTGTTCTACCACTGAGATAATCCTTACCCACTAAAAATGTTCAGTACTGTAAAGACAAGAGATCATTTTCATCTGAACGTGAATGGCTTGCTTTGTAGAAAGGTGCTAAATTACAGCGCTCCTTGTATTCATATGTTGATGTGTGCATGAACTGCTGCAGACATCTGACTTGTACTTGCTATTTATTTCATGTTTGTTTACCATCAGCGTAAACCCATAGCAGTGTGTGCTGAAACTGGGACTGCAGTCTTTAATCAGCAGGTTAATAACTAAAGCTTTCATATGATTATGAAGTGGTAGAGGCCACTTCTAATTAGATGGAAAGCTGAGGATATTCTTTTTTTCCTGGCGGTGTGTCAGAGTGATAGGAAACGAAAAAGGAAATATTGAAGATGGCCTTGGTTCCAAACACTGAGTGGCAGCTTTTATTTTGAAAAAAGTGTAAGATGTCTTGCACCCCCTTCACTATACTAAAAAACAAAGAACAAATTATGTCTATGATCAGAATTCTAGTTTGCCATTCCAAATGTTCATCTCTTGAAAAGAACAGAATACAACTTGAGAAGAAATGGGAAACATCAGCTATAAAAAGCTTGGGGGAGTGGATCATCTTTCGGGGGCTGGGAGAAATGGTTTAAAGCATTTGGAGCTCTTTAGCTTAACATTGTTGAGATTTTGATGTAAGTGGTTTGAATAATACATTTTAACACTAATGCTTGTTTATTAAATGAAGCTGCTTGGCAGCCGCTTTAGAAAATAGTAATTTTATTTATTTAACGATGTATGTCTTTTTGGATTATTTAAAGTAGTTTACAGGGCTTTTTAAAAAAATAAAATAAAAATCTAGCTCAGTAGCATTTCACTTGCATAAAACTAAATAGATCTTGACTAGTGAAACAAAAACATGAAATCCAGCTAGCAAAGTAAAGGAACTCCCCCCCCCCCTTCCAAAATCTCGTTTCATTTACTCTCTCTTCCAGTTATACCATTACGGTTACGGCAACAGATCCTTTCCCTTCTTAATAAACCAGGGGTGTGGAGCGCATGGCTCTTCAAAACCAAATCTCCCCCAGCCAATCTAGCCAGTGGTCAAAGATGATAGGCGAACTGTCTGGAGAGCCACCAACCAATTCTAAACCACTGCAGTAAATGGGTCTCATCCAGTGTTCATTAACTCCAGAACGTCACCCGAAGGGGAAAGAAACTCCCACTTGTATAAACATGAGCAATATCTCCCTACTTTAACCCCAACCCATGGATAGGCAAACTAAGGCCCAGGGGCTGGATCTGGCCCAATCGCCTTCTAAATCTGGCCTGTGGATGGTCCGGGAATCAGCGTGTTTTTACATGAGTAGAATGTGTCCTTTTATTTAAAATGCATCTCTGGGTTATTTGGGAGGTCTGCCTGGTGTTTTTACATGAGTAGAATGTGTCCTTTTATTAAAAAAGCATCTCTGGGTTATTTGTGGGGCATAGGAATTCGTTCATTCCCCCCCTCCAAAGAAAAAAAAATATAGTTCAGGCCCCCACAAGGTCTGAGGGTCAGTGGACTGGCCCCCTGCTTAAAAAGTTTGCTGACCCCTGCGCATTGTCTCTTACTTTTTTCAGTATTCATAATTTACAGAAATCCCTGCCACAAGGTGTTGGCAAATACAGTAAAGAGAGAAAAAGAGTTGCCGCCTCAAAGTTCTGACACATATGCAAAGCTTTCTTATAGGCTATATTGGGGGTCTTTCCCCCCCCCTCATTTATTTTGGGCACAGCCTTTGTCTTCCAGCTTCCTAGCCTTGTAAAGGGATTCAGTAAAATACTCTTTGTGGTGCAAGAGAGATCCGAACCTTGGACTACCCAAAGATGGGCAGGCAGTCAACTGTGCCCACCAACCCAAGTCCGAGTGAACCCACCTAAATAAATCCACTTGTCGGGTGCTGGGATTCTTGTAAAGATGTCTGTATGATGTGGCTCTCGCCCACATTTCCACTTGTGCCATGTCTAGAAGGGTGCAAGCTCTTTTCCAGTGGAAATCCCTCTCTTTAGTAGTGATAAAGGTAAAGGGACCCCTGATCATTAGATCCAGTTGTGACCAACTCTGGGGTTGCGGCGCTCATCTTGCTTTATTGGCCAAGGGAGCCGGCGTACAGCCTCCAGGTCATGTGGCCAGCATGACTAAGCCGCTTCTGGCGAACCAGAGCAGCACACGGAAACACCTATTTACCTATTTAAACACCTGTTTACCTATTTATCTACTTGCACTTTGACGTGCATTTGAACTGCTAGGTTGGCAGGAGCAGTGACCGAGCAACGGGAGCTCACCCCGTCACGGGGATTCGAACCGCCGACCTTCTGATCAGCAAGTCCTAGGCTCTGTGGTTTAACCCACAGTGCCACCCGCGTCCCTTTAGTAGTGATAGATTGGAACCAATGGTAATCCGGGGAAAACCCAAATTGCTGTTTTCTCCAGTTGGCAATACGAAGTTTGTATTAGGGCTGAGTGATATCTGGCTTTCAACATTGTGATATACCAGGCATGTTCAGCTCTTTAGAGACTGCAGTCTACTCCCAGTATTATAAAACTGGCAGTGATCTACCCATTGTCATTGCCCATAGTTGTTGAGCTTTTGGGGGTGGGGGAGAAACCAGAGTTGTTTTTTTGGCATGGGGGAGAGCGATTCAACTTTTTGGGGAGAGGAGTTCATTAAGTCACAAGCCAAACTGTCTGCTCACCGTACATCTTCCCCAACTCTGCCAGCGACGCAGGGACTACAGCCTTTCAAAGCAGCGGTGCCGATGGGACAGAGCGCCGGGGGCAGGGCGTGTATCAATCACTCAAGAGCAATTGGACGATCACTTTTTTAACTACCACGATTGACGGGGAACACAGTACAAAGTACTGCTTAGTGAACACGAGAGGTCTACATCGTACACCATCCATATGTCAGACCAGCTCACTCTTTACCTCCTTTCTTCCTCCCTTGATGGGGAAAAGAGTCTCGTCTGCTATTCAAGCTAGATGGCTAAAAGGATCCATTTCGTTGGCTTACGTTTCCCTCTACCTATTGGAATCAAGGCTCACTTGGCCAGGCCTAGGGCAACCCCTGCGCCCCTGTCCCTTAATTCCTCTCTACAGTAGATTGGCAGAGCACCCATAAGGTTGCCACATTCCACGGCGGGTGGCACTGTGGTCTAAACCACTGAGCCTCTTGGGCTTGTCGATCAGAAGGTCAGCAATTCGAATCCCCGCGACGAGGTGAGCTCCTGTTGCTCTGTCCCAGCTCCTGCCAACCTAGCAGTTCAAAAGCATGCCAGTGCAAGTAGATAAATAGGTACCGCTGCGGTGGGAAGAGAAATAACATTTCCGTGCGCTCTGGTTTCCGTCACAGTGTCCTGTTGCTCCAGAAGCAGTTTAGTCCTGCTGGCCACATGACCCAGAAAACTATCTGTGGACAAACGCCAGCTCCTTCAGCCTGAAAGCGAGATGAGCGCCACAACCCCATAGTCGCCTTTGGCTGGACTTAACCGTCCTTTACCTTTACCTTACATTCCTTTATCACAACATAATTGACACCTCCCCTGAGGCTGCCTTTTGCAGGAGGCCATTACAGTATGTGCTTCCAGTTACCTAAACAGCAGCTTTCTATTTCATGGTTTCATAGGCACATCCCAATTTGGCCTCAGCTTTTATGGGGTCTCCAGAAAAGGCTTACTGTGAAAAGGTATTTCTGGATCCTGTAAAAGCTGCCGTCAAGAGCCCACTCAGGCCGTCAGCAGCTGTTTCTTTTGTGGTACCGCTACTGTTGTATGTATTTTCTGATAGTTTCTTCATCATACTTTTCTACCTTTCTTACCAGGGAGTCTCAGTGAATCTTTTAGGCAACATTTTCCTGTTGAAATCCGCCCCCCCACACTATACTAATACCAAATCTCCTTGCTTTCTGGCTTGTTATCTAAAAACTGAGGGAGAGAGGAGCAAGGAGGAGGCAAGATGACAGCTTCGTGTTTGAATCGTGGTTTTTTGCAAGCTTGCAATGTTGCCTATTGACTGCCAGGTGGCACAAAACCTGACCCCCAATCTTGGCGGCAGCTTTTACAGGATCCAAAAATACCTTTCGCGGTGAGTATCTACTGAAAAGAAGGCAGGTGACAATACAGTGGTACCTCGGAAGTTGAACAGAATCAGTTCCGGAAGTCCATTTGACTTCCAAAACGTTTGGAAACCAAAGCACGGCTGCTGATTGGCTGCAGGAAGCTCCTGCAGCCAATCGGAACCCGCGGAACCCGCATCAGACGTTCAGGTTCCAAAGAGCGTTCGCAAACTGGAACACTCACTTCCGGGTTTGGGGCATTCGGGGGCCGGCCCTTAGACTTTTTTTTTTTTTTTTTTTGCATTTTGTTTGTTTGTTTGTTCATTAGTGGTGCTGCCAATTCAGTGCAGAGTTATATCTCACATCAGGCTGGAGTTTTGCAGAGGAGAAAGGTATTTCTTTTGTCATCACAGTGGTGCTTCTGGCAAAGACCAACCAATTACCCGGTGGAGTACAGGGTCAGGTTTAAGATGCTGGTTTTGACCTTTAAAGCCCTATGCGGCCTAGGACCCATGTACCTACGGGACTGCCTCTCCTGGTATGTCCCGTGGAGGACCTTAAGGTCCACAAATGACAACATTTTCGAGGTTAGATTGGTCTCAACTAAGGCCAGGGCCTTTTCAGTACTGGCCCCGACTTGGTGGAACGCTCTGTCACAAGAGACTAGGTCCCTGCGGGATTTGACATCTTTCCGCAGGGCCTGCAAGACAGAGCTGTTCCACCTGGCCTTTGGTTTGGACTCAGTCTGACCCTTATGTTTCCCTCACCTTATGGTTTTGATCTATGGGCTACTTTTAAAATGAGGCTGCATTTTAAATTGCATTTTAACTTGTATTTTAAATTGGTTTTTTTCCCCCCTGTTATGTTTTTACTGAAATTTTAATGGTGCTAGCCACCCTGAACCCAGGGAGGGCACGGTATAAATAAAATTTATTATTATTTATTATTATTACTTGGATGGAGCCAAGGAGCCAATTCACACATGCAGAACTTCAGGCATGAGAGTAACTGGGCCTTGAGCCTGGCTGCTGACAGCACTCCCTTCCAGCCTACGCACATGAGTGCAAAAGGTGAGCGTAGGCCCAAAAGCGATTCGATTATATTTACTGGGATGATTAAGACAGTCCTCTGAATAGCTCTGCCTGCTTATGTTTGCTGTGGAGTGCAGGTACTTTCTTATGGTGATCGTGCTTGCCTTGGTGATTGGATGGGAACAAAAGCTTAGTCATGATTAACACTTCACCCAGGACCCAGGCATAAAGAGAAATGATCATACTGGTACTTTTCCTCATTCCATTTTCCTCTGCGTACTGTTCTGGAAAATCTTTTTTTAAACACTAATTACTGGGTATGATATAAAGCACCCCACTTCAGGTGAAATAACGCAAGAGCAACATTAAATCCCTGCATTTATCATGTCAATAGAAAGCCCATTTTCCTTTATAACAGGGTTTAAGAAGAAATACCTCGCAGGGGATAGGTAGCGTCACTCCTGAGTGGTATTTTTAAAGACGCTGCGATCCCCGCGGTGGATATTTATATTTGCAAATCAAAAGTGTACGCTCAAGATCTCTGGAAACCTAAGGCGCAAGTGACCTGCGTTAAGAGACCCAAAATGTGCATTCTTGGCTTGTAAGTGTTAAAAAAAGGTATCTCACACCAAGAGCTACCCAATGCAGCTTTCTTGTGAGAATCCCAGCAACCACTGGGTGTGATGGTCGCTTAGGTGTGTCCACTGGGACTTGGCTGACTTCCATAGTTGACCTCCTTGTCCACCTTTAGGTAGCCCAATGTTCTGATCTCTCTTGCATCTGTTCCGTCCAGGAACACTTCCTCCATCGTCCAGGTCACTGACCCCTTTCCTTATAACAGGGTTGCAGGGGGTATGCTGCTGTTGTCTTCCCCTGCTGTGCCCTTGGACCTCATTTTTGCCTGTGCACTCCTCTGTTTTGAACATTAAAGATCTGGGTAGAAAACGCTGCGTGCATTCCAGTTCTTCCTCCAGTGGGAACCAAGACATGAGGTTCCCCATCCCTGCTGCAGATTGAGTGTTCTTCACCCTTGGGTCCCCGTATGCTGTAGGACTACAACTCCCATCATCCCTGACCCATTGGCTTAGCTAGCAGTGGATGATGGGAGTTGGAGTCCTACCACAACCGGCGACCTAAGCCTGAAGGGCACTTGTGTAGATAATGCTGAACTGGATACACCAGCTTCCTGTTTCGAAACAGGACTGTTCTTTCCAAAAACTCACACCAAAATAAACCTCTTAGTCCTCCTAGTTCTGCTGGATGGCCTTGTTTTATTCGCTGCCTGTAACAGATTAACATAGCTCTGTCTCAGCAGTTGAAGTACCATTTCTAGGAACGGCTGAAAATGGAAAGCCAGATATTAATTTCTCTCCGCATCCTCTGATGTTGACAAGTGATGGAATGTGTTGGTGGATTTTGGGGGGAGACAGACCCACCCTCTTCCCAAGTCTTTCTGTTGTGCGGGCAAAACAGCTCAAACAGTAAGGCTTTAACGTTTGAAAGATGTATTAATATTTCACTGGTTAAAGCATCTTCCCGTAGTGATTGTTTGTTCTTTTTGTAGCTGGGAGCAATTAGCTGGAACAGTTGCTGTCGCAGCTGTTAGATGGCTTTCCCTCCAACAGTGATAATAAAGGTTTGGGGGGGGCGTTGTTCTCCTTCAACATGTGTGCAAATGTGTAGAGTTACAAAAAGAGAAAAAAAAGATTTTCTTAAATACGCATCGTCTTCAAGGTAACACGGAGAAGGCAACCGGCAGGTGCATTCGGAATGAAAACACACAGCTTGGTCCATCGTCTCAGGAACATTGCCATCGTTTGAAGCCTGCCTTTGTATTTGCTGATGTGAAATGCATGTTGCAGAGCCCTCTTCGGAAATAACCTCTGTGTGACTTCTTTTCAGATAACTAATTCTTTTCCTTCTGCCCCTAAATGACTCATTTCTGGATTCAGTAGAATTCAGTAATGGTTCTCTCTCTCTCTCTCTCTCTCTCTCTCTCTCTCTCTCTCTCTCTCTCTCTCTCTCATCCCCCAGTTTCTTTCTCTTTCCCCCCTATATCCCCCTGCCTATTGAGCAAACAACTGGCAGGTGTACAAAATAGCATTGCTAATTATCTTGGCATGTGCAAGAATTAAGCAATGAAGAGCATGAGCTGTGAGCTAAGGCGTCCTTGGTTCAAATTTCTGCTCATCTAAGAACTCAGTGAGTCCCTCTCAGGATGACCTAATCCTCATTCATGAGCTCTCCCACTTCAGACTGCAAGTGAGGCATCTTGAGTGAATGATCCTCTATACCAATCAGTTGTATTAAAAGAAGAAAACCTCACAGTAAAGAGAAGGATTAGTTGGATCTTCTTCTTTGGAGATCACTCGTAGCCGAGTAAGATTGTCTTCCATGAACATGGTCTTAACAGTGAGTCCTTAAGTGACTGTGGAGGCCAATTCTGGATCCACACATCCTTCCACAGTGGGGACATAGGTTTCCGGGCGGGAGTTAATCACGGTGAGGGTTTGCCAAACGTGCCTTTCTCTTAGCACATGTCTCCCTTTTCTTCCTGAGTTCGAGCGTCTTCAAAGTCCATGACGCCTTTGGTAAAGGCTGTTCTCCAATTGGAGCGCTTGCAGGCCAGTGTTTCCTAGTTGTCACTGTTTATCCTACATTTTTTTAAGATTTGAGAGAGTCTTTCGTTGACCACCAGCATTACACTTTCCATTTTTAAGTTCGGAATAGAGTAGTTGCTTTGGAAAACAATAATCAGGAATCCGCACAACATGATGAGTCCAACAAAGTTGATGTTGAAGAATCATTGCTTTGACACTGGTGATCTTTGCTTCTTCCAGTACACTGACATTGGTTCACCTTTCTTCCCAAGTGATATGTAAAAATTTGCAGAGACACCATTGATGGAATCTTTTGAGGAGTTGGAGATGGTGTTTATACCTTATCATTGGCATAGAAGCCTAGAATGGTAGAGTTGGAAGGGACCACAAGGAGCATCTAGTCCAACTCCCTGCAATGGAGGAATCTTTTGTCCAACATGGGGCTCAAACTCATGGAACCATGAGATTGAAGAGTCTCCTGCTCTATCAACCATGCTACTTTGATGGACTATTTTTCTATCTACTGTTAGTAATTTTGCTGATACTGTCGTAGCACATTGACGAACGCCTTGCAACTCAAGTGTTTTGGCTCCCAAACACCGCAAACCCAAGAGCGTGTGTTCCAGTTTGCGAACTTTCTTTGGAACCTGAACATCCAACGTGGATTCCGCAGCTTCCGATGGGCTGCAGGAGCTTCCTGCAGCCCATTGGAAGCCGCCCCTTGGTTTCCAAATGTTTTGGAAGTCGAAAGGATAATACCACTGTATTATTAAAGCATTATTTAGGTATTATGTTTTCCCCCATGTGTACCCCACCTTTTTCTCCATGGAACTCAAGGGGGCTTATATGGTCCCCCTCCTCATTTAATTCCCACAACAACCTATGAGGTAGGTTAAGCTGAGAGGCCATGACTGGCCCAAGGTCACCCAGTAAGCTTCATGGCTGAGTGGCGCTTCGAACCCTGGCCTCACACTCCAGCCAGGTTGACCACTTCAGTGACCGTTGAGCCTCCAATGCATGTGTATACAGCGAAATCTTGAATTTTAATGGCATCTCACATGAGAGCATCTTCTAGTCCTTCAACCAGCTAATTGGATGTATTCCATACATCAGGCGTTTCCAGACTTTTTTCAAAGAGGGCCAGATTTGATGAAGTGAGCATGCGTGAGGGCCGACCAAAGGGCCAACCAAGCTTTTTTTAGGATTGAAGTTGTAGAGCTTTTTAAAGGATTTTACCCCAGGAAATAAACTGCCACAGGGGCCGGATTAAACCGACTGGTGGGCCGGATTAGGCCTTTGGACATGACCGCCATACATAAATAGCTGCTCGCCACAATTAATTGTGAGGACGCCAGTTTGGTTGTTGTCCTGCTGTTGTCATGTTTGTATCTAAATCCAACCCTTAACTAGCACTTTCTCTTTGTTTGGTTGCTTTTGGTTGTTTTCTTTTTCTTAAAGCTGTCAAGAACAATAAACTTTTCCTTATTACAGAATCGCTCTTCAGATCGGCGTGTTCCTTTATAAGAGCAGATAACTCTTGTCTTTCGAGAAACATTGTTTATCCAAATCCGTGGACCAGCTGAGGCCTCTTGGTTTTGCTATGCCTGACTCAGAGATATTTAACTGTAATGTGTTGTGACTGATCCCAAACGCATGTGTTAGCTATGGCTACTTGCCACTGAGTAGGGAAGTGAAACTAAGTGTTGTTTATCAAGACGAGAAGTGATACCCAAATGAGACGGGGAGGTGTGATTCTAATTTGCACCTCTGTTTCAGTTTTGCTCTGAGGATCTGCATTTCTTTGTCAGTGTGTTTCAGAGCACTGACAAGGGGAGACGAACCAAATGTGCTGCTAACAGATGCAGCAGCCAGGCTAAAATTCAGATTGCTTTGTGCCTGAACGAGAGACATTTCTTCCCCCTCCTTGCATGTGTTACTAAGCAGGGTGCCATATTTTGGTGCACCGTCTCTGTCAGAATCCATGAGCATATAAACACTGGATAACAGTTCAGTGCCGTAAAACTGGAGAGCTGACGCTGTGGAGCAGACAGAGTGTTTGACGCAGTCCAGGAAGACCCGGGTTCAAATCTCTGCTGAGCCCTAAGCTCACAGGCCGATCTTCAGACAAGTTGCTTCCTCTCAGGGCGACTCAACTTTGCCATGTTCCGAGGCTAAAGCAAATACAATTTGCATATTCTGAGCTGCTCAGCATAAGGTTGGGATAAAGAAGGGGGTGAATAAATAAAATACGCTTAATCCTGACCGAGGTCACGCCCCTGTGCTTGCAACAGCCGATGGGAATTCGGCCGGGAAGGAGGCGGAGAGCTAAGGTCTGCAATCGGCGCCCACCGGGAAAGCGGTTGAACGGCCATTTTTTTTAATTAAATGCAATATTAATCCTAAAAAAATAAAATCCGGAATGCTTAATTTCCTTCTAGAAGTGGTGCAGCTATAAAGCTGTCAGCATATCTGCAAAGCTAAGCAAGGTCTGGTATGGTGTCAAATTGGAGCGGGGTAACCACATGTTGAGATGGCTACGTTGTGGGAGGTTCAACTAGATGACCCTTGTGGTCCCTTCCAGCTCTACAATTCTGTGATACTATAAAGAAAGCAGGGACTCTTGTTTTGTTCCCTTTGAGTTCACCTCGACCAAGAAAGTGATGCACAGATGCTAGAGACTGAAAAAGAAGCCTAGAATCATCAAATCATTGAGTTGGAAGCGACCCCCCAAGGATCATGGGAGTTGAACCCCCTCCAGTGCAGGACTGGCCTGCTCTAACTGGACGTAGAGTCGGGGAACCTAGACTTTCAATACCTGAGACCATAGTGTTCTTCCTCTGCCCCAGGAGTGGCTAACCTGTAGCCTTCCATATTTCTGGACTCCAGCTCCCTTCAAACCCAACCAGCATGGCCAATGGTCAGCAATGACGCAGACTGCAGCCCAGAAATTGTTGAAGTGACCCTCGTTCCCCAGCCCTCCTCTATCTCCCTTCTACTTATCCTGCCACACTCACAGCCTGGACCCTAAAGATCTGGGAACTGAGACTGGAGCTCTCCCTTCTGGTCCTTCCTTGTTTGTTGCTGCTTTTAACTACTTGCCTACGCCTCTGCTTCAGTCTCTTTTGTCGAAACATCAGGCAACGCAAGGAGAACCATGCTGTCCAAGATCTAGTATGAGAAATCCGTCTGTCTCCAGTTCCCCAAATACCAACATGGCGGGGATACTTCCACTCTGAAGGTATGGCTGCATCAGCTGTTTGAAGGTAGGTTCTTGCTTTTTGCTTGAATACATGCCACCCAGTCTTCTTGTAATGTGTTTATACTAATCCCACCTTGGAACACTCTTTTTCCTGTTTACAGCATCATGTTCACACGGCTTGGAGGTACTATCCCAAACACATCAATGGCCAGCAGTTGAGAGGATACATCACAGTACACCCGACAACCTTCAGGTAAATTTTTGGCACAGATGGGCCTGTGTTGGGGGAATTCAATGACTTAGCTTTGTATTCAATGTTGGTTATTCCCAGAGCGAGCCCTCTGAGGTTAATGGACATGACTAACTTAGGTCTATTAATTTCAGTAGGTCTACAGAGTAGACCTTAGTTGGCTGCCTGCCTTCCTGCCTGCCTGTCTGTCTGTTAGATTCCTATACAGCCCTTCATCCAAGGATCACAGGGTGTTTTGCAATATAGAAAGACCAAAATAAATACAGAACAATACCCTGACTCTCAGGGCCATTGATTGTTTAATTCGCCAAAAGGTCTGGGAGAAGTGGAATGTTTTTGCCTGGAAATACAATCCTTAGTGCGTGTTATATTCAAGAGTATAAAAGGTAAAGGGACCCCTAACCATTAGGTCCAGTCGTTGCCGACTCGGGTTGCGGCGCTCATCTCGCTTTATTGGCCGAGGGAGCCAGCATACAGCTTCCGGTTCATGTGGCCAGCATGACTAAGCCGCTTCTGGCGAACCAGAGCAGCACATGGAAACGCCATTTACCTTCCCGCCGGAGCGGTACCTATTTATCTACTTGCACTTTGACGTGCTTTCGAACTGCTAGGTTGGCAGGAGCAGGGACTGGGCAACGGGAGCTCACCCCGTCGCAGGGATTCGAACCGCCGACCTTCTGATCGGCAAATCCTAGGCTCTGTGGTTTAACCCACAGCGCCACCCGCGTCCAAGGGGTTTTATTTTTTGCTTTCATGTGATTCCTTAAAGAAAAAGCAAATCTTATTCAAATACGGAATGCTGTGATTGAAACAATACCTGTCTAGACTAGAATACGTGATGGAAGGTTAATCTGAACATGGGCTTTGCACTTTTCTGGTTGAATATAGACCAAGGAAACATGGTCATATGGACTCCATTGCATAAGATTTTCTTGGGAAGCCTTGCTCTCCATGCTGCTGTCTTTGGAGGTTAGGTTAGGGCAGAACTTCCCAAACTTTCCACGTTGGCTGCACACTTTTTTAGACGTGCATCATTTCGCGACACAGCCATTCAGTTTTACTGGCAAATCGGAGGTTAAACTAACCCCTTTCCAGCCCTGGGAGGAGCGTGGGGAGTGTTTGCACGACACACTAATGTGCTGCGACACACAGTTTGGAAAGCTCTGGGTTGAGGGGCTTGAAGAAGCAGATGTCCTTCTGCTGACGCCACAGTTGTGGAACTCCTCTTTTAAGGAGACATGTCTGGTCCAACCCTTGGTGTAGAAGCAAACTTTCCTCTTTCAGAAGGGTGATGATCACTTTCATTTTAAAATAATAAGAATAAGAGCAATAAGTCAACTGATCACGGGAGCGTTGAGTTGTTTTGCTGTTTCCAAACAGTTCTTTCGTTTTTAATGCATATTGCCAGCTGCAGATGTTGAAGCTCATAGGAGAAAATTTCCAATATCCCTGTGTCCTCAGATGTGCCACTTTAGTTTCCATGCTGCATGCTTGCTCCTAATGGTTTACTTGGAGAGCTTATAGGTTTTATGAAAGCGCACATGTTTTTAATGCTTGCTGTTCAGTTGTGTTTTTATATTATGTTGGAAGCCGCCCAGAATGGCTGAGGCAGCCTAGTCAGATGGTTGGGGTATATTATTATTATTATTATTATTATTAATTTATTTTGATAGTTTTATGGATTAGCAGCATGATGTAGGCCTATATTAAAGAGAGAGAGAGTTTGGGGAAATAGACAAAATTAAATAAATCAGAGACATGATGACACATGTGTTTGTTTGACCCAAGACATCTTCTGGGTTTCCAATGTGCTTGAATAAAACTGTCCTATTATTGAAAGCATTGAAATTGTAAAGAATTGCAAACAAACAGAAATCGGCGTAGTATGAACTCTGTCGGCTTGTAAGTTTGAGACCATTTTTAATGCACATGGTCTCTTAGCCGCCTTCCCCTTGTGTGGAATCCCTCATACCTTTTTAGCAATATTTGTGTTGGGAAATGGCTATGGGAAACACACCGTGGATTCCTGGTGTATTTGTGCTCAGAGCAGGATCCATCAATCACACGATGATAGTGTTCAGGCTTTCCCATGTTGCCATGTGTCCTCTTTTTCCAGGTCATGTCCTCTTTTTCAAGGGTGAAATTTCTATCTGGGTGGGTTTTTTTGCATTTGACAAAATGTCTCTGGCTATACTTTCTGGAAGAGATGTAGACATAACTGGTGGCTGAAGACTTGCTTTCCTCTTCTCTTCTCCTGCGCCCTCAGCAATATATCACAACTTCTATAGCCTATATCAGGCATGTCCAAAGTCCCTTTCGGGGGCTAATCCGACCTGCCAGTTGGTTTAATCCAGCCCCTGAGGCAGATTATTTCCTGAGGTAAAAAAAAACCCCATAATCCTAAATAAAGCTCAACAACTTCAACCCTAAGAAAGTTCAGCAACTTTGGGGTAAAATCATAAAAAAGCTCAACAATTTTAGTCCTAAAAAAAGGTTAACCTGGCCCTCTTTGAAAAAAGTTTGGACACCACTGGCCTATACACAGTAGGAATATTTGAAATGATAGTCACCATAGCGTCCTCTTTTTTTTGCTCTTCAAAATATGGCAACCCTACTACGTGCTATGCACATTTGTGCCTTATTGGAAGGCAAAAGGCTTGCATTTTGCTTCCAAAGAGCTTATATTTAACTTTTTAGGTCAAGTGCGCTTTTGCAGAAGGCTGTCGGGAGCGTGATAGTCGAGAACATATATTTCTGCTGCACTTGTCAGATGTGATTATTTCTAAAGGCTAGCAATATTGCAGCTGAAAGTATTGCTATGTAAACAGAATTTACTGAAGCGCCATGTAACAGAAATAAAGGCATCTTTGCGCATTAGACCTAAATAAATGCCCATATATTTTGTTTAAAAAGCTATTTTTTAAAAAAACCCTCCAGAGTCCTCTCTCCATTTAAGATTGATCACTGCCCCACCCCGACGCAGATATCTGCATATCCACCATAGATTTCCATGTATAAAACTATGTTTGTTTATGTAAAAATCATGCTAAAAAGTTGGGGTCATCTTACACATTTCCGAGCACAATTCAAAGTGTTGGTGCTGACCTTTAAAGCCCTAAATGGCCTCGGTCCAGTATACCTGAAGGAGCATCTCCACCCCCATCGTTCTGCCCGGACGCTGAGGTCCAGCTCTGAGGGCCTTCTGACGGTTCCCTCACTGCGAGAAGCGAAGTTACAGGGAACCAGGCAGAGGGCCTTCTCGGTAGTGGCACCCGCCCTGTGGAACACCATCCCATCAGATGTCAAAGAGTCAAACAACTACCAGACTTTTAGAAGACATCTGAAGGCAGCCTTGTTTAGGGAAGCTTTTAATGTTTAATAGACTAATGTATTTTAATATTCTGTTGGGAGCCTCCGAGAGTGGCTGGGGAAACCCCAAAAAAGTTCAACAGCTTTCTCCCAAAAAAAAAAAAAACCCCCACAAAAAAAGCAACTTTTTGCTTCCAGCTTTTTACTTCTTGAAATATGGCAACCCATAACTGATCCACATGTTTCTGAGTTTTCGTGTTACCTCAGCTGGTTTCCTGGAAGTGTTCTCATCTCTGGCTCCCAATGCATGTATGCTGGGTAGTTTTCTTGCCTGACTCAAGCTTGGCCATGAAGCGGAGATTGCAAGGATAGATAGGGAGCATGTGTGCAAACCACTGAGCCATGGCCCTTTCCAAAACCTAATAGGCCACTGTCAGGAACTGGAGTGAGGAGGAATGGTGGGAGCCGTCCCATCCCCCTTTTTCTGAACCTTCCCAAGGGCAGGAGGACAGTATTGATTTAGAACAGTGGGTTGAAGAGGGGCATAGTCCAGAGGGGGATAGTTGGGAAATAATGGGTGAGGAGGAGCAGCGAGAAGAGGAAGCACTGCGACACAGCTGGCAGATTCAGTGTCCTTGGGCAGCATTTCTGACCCCCCTTTGCCCAAGACTAGGCGGGTTTTGAGGGTGATAGAACAGGGAGTGCAACAGCAACAAGCTCAGATTACCCAATGTAGGAGTGACGTGGATTAATGGGGACGGAGGGGGTTGACCTTTATTGGGAGCAACGCCATTTTTTTAGAAGAGATATGCATTCCTTTGTCTCTTGCTGTGATTATTAAAGAGCTTATCTGGTAAGACTGCACTCCTTTCGTTTGATCTGCTTATTTACTGCCACTAGGGGAGGGATTTGATTCCCCGAATCCTGACAGCCACAGACAAACCTCAAGGAGAATGGTGGTCCTTAAGGAAGTCACCAGGGACTTCTAGTGTGACCAGAAGAGAAGACACCATCAGGCAATGGTTAACGGTGGTAGACAGATAATGGGCATCTGCATCCCACTGTTTCTTTCTGTTTTAATGCCTGCGACTTGTGGTGCACCACAACTGTGGCCCTCTCCTTATTCGCATCTGTATCTGTACATTATGCTCTCTGGTTTCACATGTCGTCCACCGGAAGTACAGATCTTTTCTCTTGAAGCTGCATGTTCTTTAGTGAGATGACGCAGAGAATATCAACATAGTCATGTAACATTTGTCATCCTTAAAGATTCCCAATTTTTACCCTTGTCTCCAAGCCTGACTATGCATGAATATTAACCGGCGTAGCTTAATCGTGAATATTTATGGTTGAGAGTAATCCTGCATTTAACTGTAAAAATGTAATGATATGCTAGCTGCTTGACCAATAATTCATGCTGCTGCCAACTCAACGATGCATTTTAATTGGTCTGAAAGAATTGGAATGTATGTAGGTATTGGAGAAATGTTCGGTTTGTGAGGAAAAATAGCTGAACACATGCTGTGTTGACTCTATATGCAATGTAAATATGGAATATGGCAGGGGAAAAGACGGATTTAGCTAGTCAGGTTCTGAGCTGTTTTCTAAACGCTTTGCCAAAAGGGAACTGTGTGTATAGATACATTCTGCAGAGTTGGCAAATGTTTTCACTGGCAGATAGGCGCTTGTGTCTAACATTTGGGGCTGTGTCAAATGTTTGCAGATGAACATTTTAGGCACCAAAGAATTGGGGTGTGGGGCTGGCCTGAACATTCCCAACTGAGCATTAAACCATCTCTGCAGTGTCCCTTTCAGCATTTGCTTTGCCCCGTGTGTTTAGCTTCTTGTTTCATAGGTAAAGGTAAAGGACCCCTGGATGGTTAAGCCCAGTCAAAGGTGACTATGGGGTTCCAACGCTCATCTTGCCTTCAGGATGAGGGAGCTGGCATTTGTCCACAGACAGTTTTCTGTCTAGCATGACTAAACTGCTTCTGGCGCAATGGAGCACCGACACCAGAGCAGCGCACAGAAACACCGTTTACCTTCCCACTGCAGCGGTACCTATTTATCTACTTGCGCTGGTGTGCTTTTGAACTGCTAGGTTGGCAGGAGCTGGGACAGAACAATGGGAGCTCACCCTGTCACGGGGATTCGAACCGCCAACCTTCTGATTGTCAAGCCCAAGAGGCTCAGTGGTTTAGACCACAGTGCCACCCACGTCCCTTCTTGTTTCATAGTCCCATCCAGTAAAGGATGACTGCCTAGCCAGGATAGTGACAATACCAGATAACCAATCAGATTTGCATGCGTAACAACACCATTGACTCAACCAAGGAGGAGGGAAATTCTTTCAGCCCTCTCTGAAGTCGTGAATATTTTTGCCCCTGGTCATAGCGCCGTCACCCTGAAAGTTTGTTAAATTGGGGGGGGGGGCATTTTTTACAGGGCACAAAAGTGTTTGTAAAGAGTTCGGCTCATTTCTAATATTCCAGAGATCCAATTTCCCTCTGTAGGACAAAATATTTTGCCACAGGTTGTTGTAACCTTAATAAGAACTAGTCACATTTTTTATTATTCTGTATTTATACAAAGCAAGGTCTTTATATTTGGGACCCAGTCTTCTCAGATTAAAAAAAAAAAAATTATTGCATTTGTATCCCGCCTTCCCTCCAAAGAACTCAAGGTGACATCTATGGTTCTCTCCCCCTCCTCAATTAATCCCCACAAGAACCCTATGAAGTAAGTTAGGTTGAGGGGCAGTGACTGGCTCAAGGTAACCCAGTGAGTTTTGTGGCTTTGGGGAGATTTGAACCCTGGATTCCCAGGTCCTAGTTGGACACTAACTAAGTGTCCAACACTCTGTGTGTGTATTTGTTTGTTTGTGTGTGTGTGTTTCTTGTTTTATGCATGTGTATTTCTCCACATAGTATAGCGGACGCTTGGGTTGCGAACGTGATCTGTGCGGGATGGACGCTCGCAACCCACCGTGGCGCGTCTGCGCACGCGCGGGTTGCGATTCGGTGCTTCTGCGCATTCGGTGCTTCTGTGCAAAGCGTGATTTAGTGCGTCTGCTCATGCTCAACCCCCGAAACTCGGAAGTAACCCGTTCCAGTACTTCTGGGTTTCGGCGCAACCTGAAGCGTCTGTAACCCAGGTATGACTGTACAGGGATGTATTCTTGGAATGGAGAAAATGCTACAGACTCTTCGATCTCCCTTTACAAATCTGTATGTTGAGCACAAAGGGAACACTCAGATGCTCCTGGCCTGTAAGGCAGCATCAATTTCCCTCCAAAGCAACACTTGTGGAATTTATTTCTATTTCTAAACTCTTCCTTCCCGAACTGCCAGCCAAGCACATGGGTTATGTGCTGGTTCAATTGACACAAACCACGGGTGCTCATTGAAAAAACCAATTATCTCCATATCCCAAGCCACAAGGTAAAAATTACCAAAGCTGAGTAGGAAAGATTTAACACGGATAAAACTGGTGAAGGCAGAATAGCTGGAGCAAATGTAGATTTGCTAGAAAGGAGTTTTCTTCTGACTTCTCAGGATTTGGATAATCCAGAATTTAGATTTAGGGCCATTCAATCATAACAAACGTCTGAGATGAGATTTGCCTAAATGGATCCAATTTGAATTGGACTAGGTAGAATTTCACCTTTGAAAATGCATATATTGCCACAGACTCTGGTTTTGTTTCTGCAGATTCCACCAATACAGGTTACCTCCTCAATGTCTGAAGCTTGGCAGAAAAGATTACCTGCATTTTAATGCATAAGAAAATGCCAGAGTAACAGCCAGCACTTTCGAGAAATTAAATTGAGCAGGTCGTTTTATCTCTTCCACATATAAAGGAATACTGCTCTGAAGCAATGCTGGGTCATTTGAAAGGTTTGTTCATTTAATATAGGTTGAAGATTTTGGAGAAACAGGAGATTTGGGACATCTTTTAAACATACACACTGGTATTCTAGCAATAGGAAAATGACTATTTACTCCATATACTGAAGCCTATATTTCTTTTTTACCCTGTATATGTTTAAACAGAACTAAAGTCCAGGTTTATCTCCACTGACATCAATCCATTATAATGGGAAACTGAAAAATGGGGATTTATTGCGAAATATGCTGTCTTGGGAAGATAATGACTTAGCTGAAATATGCAAAGTCGTAGCTGATAGGGGTCTGGGGATATTTAAGAAGTGCTGGTTGCCTGCTGACTTCAGATATGTCAGTGCTGACATGTTTGGCATGTTGCAAACATATCGCTTTGCAGGTCCCTTGAGCATTTATACACCACCTGAGTCTTTGATTTCAGGTAATCAGACTATTCTGAGTGAGGTGTGTAAGATTATCATGGACTTGATACCAGGAACTATTCAGATATTAGGAGGGGAATACCTGAAGCATCTTCGAGCGGGATTTGGCAATATGCTAATGCATGAATATTAATGGAAGGAGATACAGTGGACGCTTGGGTTGCGAACGTGATCCGTGCGGGAGGCACGTTCACATCCCGCAGCACCGCGTCTGCGCACGCACAGGTCACAATTCAGTGCTTATGCGCATGCCGAAACCCGGAAGTAACCCTTTCCGGTACTTCCGGGATCGGCACGGTGCCCAACCCGAAAACGCGCAACCCGAAGTGTCCGTAACTCGAGGTATGACTGTACAGATATTCTGTACGGATTGCATGTGACTCCATCTATGTTAAAGATGGCAATCCAACTCATGATCTCCTATGCTGGTTTGAAGGTCTCTGTTCATGCACCCTTAAATCAACTCCACTGGCCTTCACCAGCAGAAGGACGCCAACATCTCTGATGTGATGCATCCCATTTTGTTCAGCAAGAGGATGAGTAGAACTTTCCACTGGCTGTAGCCCATGGGATTTCTCAGAACAGAACATTCCGGGGGCAGGGAAGGGCTGATCCTAAACTAGTACGTTTCCGAGCACAATTCAAAGTGTTGGTGCTGACCTTTAAAGCCCTAAACGGCCGTGGCCCAGTAGACCTGAAGGAGCGTCTCCACTCCCATCACTCAGCCCAGACACTGAGGTCCAGTGCCGAGGACCTTCAGGCGGTTCCCTCCCTGCGAGAAGTGAGGTTGCAGGGAACCAGGCAGAGGGCCTTGTCGGTGGTGGCCCCCGCCCTGTGGAACGCCCTCCCATCAGATGTCAAGGAGATAAAGAACTATCTGACTTTTAGAAGACATCTGAAGGCAGCCCTGTTTAGGGAAGTTTTTAATGTCTGATGTTTTATCGTTCTTTAAATTATTATTATAATTAATTGAGTTGGGAGCCACCCAGAGTGGGTGGAGAAACCCAGCCAGATGGGCAGGGTATATATTACTCACGGCTATCACTTCATGATGTTTCTGGCATAGCACAGAACAGGGATTTGCCTGCCTTCTGGTGCAGCTAGTGGGAGCGTCAGGAGGAGGAGGAGTTTGGATTTGATATCCTGCTTTATCACTACCCGAAGGAGTCTCAAAGCGGCTAACATTCTCCTTTCCCTTCCTCCCCCACAACAAACACTCTGTGAGGTGAGTGGGGCTGAGAGACTTCAGAGAAGTGTGACTGGCCCAAGGTCATCCAGCAGCTGCATGTGGAGGAGCGGAGACATGAACCCGGGTCCCCAGATTATGAGTCTATCGCACTTAACGACACCACACTGGCTCTCCAGTGTGGATGTGACCGTTCTATTACCCTGTCGGTGCCTGACCAGAGCTGGGGTTCCTCTGTCCGTTTGCTTTGTGCAGAATTCGTAACTTTCACAGACATGCCCTTCCCTGAGTAAGTATATTCCATGTTCATTGGGCATGCCATGGTTAGAAATTTAATTTGTTGCCAAATTAAATGCATGAAAGCTGATGTATTTTCGCTGGCTATATTGTTTCATTTGCTAAGATCTGTAGTCATTCTGAATGCCATGGAAATTATTGTTCATTAATTAATGGTGGCAAGAAAAAAGTAGCATCAGCTCTCTGTTACAGGTTGGCTTTTAAGAATGTGATATGTAAAGTATACAAGTAGTCAGTCAGTTGAAAAACTGAGTATTTTCATAACATTTTGCAATGATAATATAGCAAGACAGCACCTAATCTTATAGGAACTAGTTAACCAAATTGTAAAATTATAGAAGCCTGGATTATTTTTCTGGATTGCTACTTGGAGTAAAATTTGTCTTCAATCATTTTATTAAAGAGCGGTTCACAAGGTAAAAATTCAAGGTAAAAACACAATAAATACTTAAAAACAACACAGCATTCACTATACAGTCTTTAATGGTAGCATTGTAAAGAACTGCATAAACAGATGGTCCTACTTTTGTTGTATTTACTTAACAAAAAAATTATACCACTTGATTGTAAAAAAAGAAAAGAAACCCTTTATTTGTATTATATATATTTATTGCAAAATAGATATTTTTTAAAAAATCTGAAGTTCCCTTGAAAAAAAACATTCAGCCAAGCTCATGAAGCATTTAACAGAACTTCAGTGCTCAGTAGCAAGCAAGTTGAAACCAAAGATGGTTGCTTTAACCTGACTCACGGCAAAAGTGTTTTCATTATTGCTTCCCACACCAAATATGCAAGGAGAATTTTCAGCCTGGATTGAACTTGAAGCTTTTGGTTTATTGAGCCGATAATCTTAACGTTATGTAAGACTCTTGCGTGTGTGTCTGTAGCAGCAGACAGACAGGGAGGGTCCTCTGCTGTGGAGTCCTTGCTTCAAACCTTCTCAGTAGGGAGATCATATTTATATGCCTCTTTTCAAAATTCCGGAGGACACTTCGGGTGATTTATTCCTTTTCTCAGTACATAAAGAGCAGAACCGCTCAGTTCTTAGAGTTGCAGTGTGTTTCGGGTGTGGCAGAGGGGTCTGACTAGAAAGGAGACTGACCTGTCTTGGATCTTGCTGTTAGCGGAGCGAAGACGATTGAAGCTTTGGTCTGGTAATGACCAAGCTACACTAGCATATAATGCAGCAGGGAAAGGCAGGCATGGGATAGCCGCCCAGATGCCTGGAGCGCATAGCTGTCAACCGTCCTTTATTTGGCAGGAAAGTCCCTTATCCCAGCGCCGTGTCCCGCTGCTGTCCCTTATTGATGATGTCCCTTAAATTTCCCGGGTTCCAAAGGAAGCAGCTCCTCTCCCTCCCTCCCTGCCGGCCAGGGAGGAGGGAGGCTCCAACTGTGTTGCTTGGCTGCGTTGCTCACCCAATAAGAAGTCTAATAACGACTGGGGGGTGGAGCCTGCATGCTTTGTGCCGGTCAAATCGGCCGCGTTGCCTGGGGACTCGCCTTTGCTCAGCGCTTCCCAGCGGAGAGGTGACAGTGGTTTTCCTTGCTGCATCCCCTTTGCCGGGTTGCTGCGCTGTGGTAACCACCGCTTGAGGCTTCGATTGGCTGCTGGTTGACTAAAATCCCTTATTTTGGCTGCTGATCCCTTATTTTTGAGGCTGCTGGTCCCTTATTTTCAAATCTGTAAGTTGACAGCTATGCTGGAGCGGCGTGTGCACCCTACATGCAGGGGCGAAGCGAGCCGCCCATGATGGACATTTGGCGCGCCACCCACCTGCGACTCCCAAGCCTTCCCCAAGCTGTCAAAACGAAGGGAGGAATGCTGCCAGCAAAGCGACGCAGCTCCCCCCTTACCCCAATGGTTTGGGGTAGGCATGGGAGTAGTGGGTGGGTGGCGCGTCAAATGCCACCCCCCTCAGTGAGGTCACCTGGGGCGGTCCGCCCCCCTTCCTGTGCGCCTGGGGGAAGGTAGTCTGAAGAAGGCTAATTGTTCCCCAGGAATAGGGGATTGGCAGCTTTGTGAGGGGAACAGGGGTCTCCTAACAACTCTCAGCCCCTCCCCCCATCACAAACTAAAGATCCCAGGATTCCTTGGGGGAAACCCAGGACTGTTTAAAGTGGCATGATACTGATTAAATGCCTAGTGTGGATGTGTAGCATTCGTGCGCACTCCCCCATCTGCCCTCCAAGTCCGGCAAGGCCCGGCTGAGAGAGAGAAGGGTGCGCAGAAGCTTTTTTCAGAACACAAAACAAACAGAAACAGTAGTTGCTGCCACCACTTCCTTATCTTAGAACAGCCCAGAAAAGTAACCTAAGGAATGAGATTACTCTTCAGCGTTACCCCACCCTGCGTCACTTTACCATGGCGCAGACAGAAATCCAACAGGTCTGGTAGGCAGCTAAGTGGTCAGGCGCTGGTTTAGCTTCCCCGGCAGAAGGCACAAAAGACAGAAACAGGAAAAAGTCCTTTTTTCCATAATTTATTAAAAAACAAGATTATTCAAACATAAAAGTTGGCACATCTCTTACACATTCCAAACAGAAAATAAAAACATTATATAATATCACTTCCTACAAAACATACAATGAGCACGAAAAGAAGAAATAGAACAGTTCATAATGCATCCCCGGCATCAGGGCAGGCCCTCTCTGCATGACAATGGTCTCACATAGCAAAGTAGCTTAGGTGAGGCGGGCTGCTGCTTGGCAAGATGGTCTGCGGATTGCAAGTGGGTTTCCTAAGGTTTTATCCCCTTTGAACCCACGTGGATTCAAAACTCATAAGCCAATCAGTTCTTTAGATTACAGTGGTACCTTGGGTTAAGTACTTAATTCGTTCCGGAGGTCCGTTCTTAACCTGAAACTGTTCTTAACCTGAAGCACCACTTTACCTAATGGGGCCTCCTGCAGCTGCCGCGCCGCCAGAGCACGATTTCTGTTCTTATCCTGAAGCAAAGTTCTTAACCAAAGTTCTATTTCTGGGTTAGTGGAGTGTGTAACCTGAAGCGTATGTAACCTGAAGCGTATGTAACCCGAGGTACCACTGTAATTAGCAATTCACCAATGGTTAGATAGAAGAACAATAACTCAAACTTGTTAGGACACGTGGCAGCTGAATCCTGTTTATCCCAAGACCTTGAAGATTAAAGCATTCCCACAGACAACCAGATTCTTTGAGTTGTAAATTAACAAGATAACCCATTCACACTGAATCCACGTCCAGAACAGCCAGGTGTCAAGAACCACAAATCAACTAGAAACTCCCTTTCCTACAGATGGAGAAGATAAGTTATTCACACTCTTAAAGACAGAAAGTCTGCAATTTAAAGAAGATACACATTCCCAGAATTCTCCAATATTTGTCTCTCCCACAATGCTCTTCTTTAGCATGAGCCGAAGTTTTAACTTGCTAAAATTTCCCAACTTCACTACAGGATGTTAACGGTAGCCTCTCATATCTGCTTTGTCATTGATTGGCTTTGTGTTTCTGGGCATATACCAGCTTAACAAACGCAGTGAACTCCTAAGCGGGGGGGGTGTGTCCTGTCAGTGTCACAGAGCACATCTGAGCATGTTTACTCCCTTTAAGTCCCACTTAGGTTCAATAGGACTTACTTCCCTAAGTTAGGGATGTGGGTGGTGCTGTGGTCTAAACCACTGAGCCTCTTGGGCTTGCCAGCCAGAAGGTCGGTGGTTCGAATCCCTGCGACGTGGTGAACTCCCATTGCTCTGTCCCAACTCCTGCCAACCTAGCAGTTCGAAAGCACGCCAGTGCAAGTAGATAAATAGGTACCGCTCCGGCAGGAAGGTAAACGGCGTTTCCGTGCACTGCTCTGGTTTCACCAGAAGTGGCTTAGTCCTGCTGGCCACATGATCCAGAAAAACTGTCTGCGGACAAACACCGGCTCCCTTGGCCTGTAAAGCCAGATGAGCTCCACAACCCCAGAGTCGTCTGCGACTAGACTTAACTGTCAGGGGTCCTTTAACTTTACTTTTACCTTTTCCCCTAAGTTGGCAGGCACCCCAACACAAAGATAGAAAGCAGATTTATATTATAATGGAGTGGCTAGGGAAGCTTTGTATAGCGTGTGTGTAGAAAGAGAGAGAAGGAAAGAAGGAGAGAATGTACAGGCACACACAGAAATTTTAAACAGCATTGCTTCTGTGTAGATACATTTCTTCTGATTACTTTTTTACACTACTGCAACTTTTTCTGTTTTTCATATGCGTCTGGGGAGCCTAGTCGACTGCTTCCTCTCCAGCAACATATTTAAGGTATTCATTAAAAGCTATTTCTGTTAATGGGCTCTCGAAGAATGAATCAAATCGCGTATGCTGTAAATGAAGTTTAAACATGTTAATTCCAACAGTTTAACAAGCTCTGACATGCCTCCATCCCTATGCAATATGCAATTTTCTGGAAACTGGAGAGCCGGCATAATAGATATTTTAGCTATGCATGCCATTTTGCTATTAAATTAGAATACGATTACCTCCCACAGCCAAAAGACTACCCTTGAGTCCCAAGTAATATGACTTTATTTTGCAAACAGATCAAGCCAACTTTATTAGATGGCAATGACTGGGAAAGCAAAAACACTTCATTAACATTTTAGCATCTTGCCTCTTCAGTTTTATTATGCTTAATCAAAGTATGAGTTTGACAGCATTCGGCAGACATGTCCTAAGCTTGCCTGCTCTTACACTTCCTCAGTCTCTTGAAGCCTTTTAAATGCAGGAGCTGGTGTCGCTTTTCTTACTCCTATTTTTTCCTATTCACCTGATTCCTGAGATCCAGGCGTGTTTGAGAAAAGGCAAGTAAACCGAAAATTGAGCAGCACATGGAAACGCCGTTTACCTTCCTGCCGGAGCGGTACCTATTTATCTACTTGCACTTTGTGCTTTCGAACTGCTAGGTTGGCAGGAGCAGGGACCGAGCAATGGGAGCTCACCCCGTTGCGGGGATTCGAATCGCCGACCTTCAGATCGGCAAGTCCTAGGCTCTGTGGTTTAACCCACAGCGCCTCCCACATCACAATTAGACGCTGCTAAATTGACTTTGGGGCTGTTCCTGCATCTTGCAGCCTGACACTGGCTCACCAACTGATGTACAGCATCAGCATTTTGGGAGTTAGAGCAAGCCCTTATCATAATACAGGATTTGGAACAAAGAGGCAAAGGAGAGAGAGGGGAAAAAGACCCAATTTAATTACTATATTGTTCCAACCTTGTGAGTTCCAATTTATGCCTTCCAACGCTTGGCTCAGATTTTGCTTCGTAACCTTGTGGAATAAACGAAGCGCGATACAAATCCTGTGAATAATCTAGGTAAAATTATTCACGTGCCTCCTCTGTGTGAGGTGCAGAGGGTGGCAACACAAGAGCAGGCCTTCTCTGTTGTGGCTCCCTGTTTGTGGAATGCTCTCCCCAGGGAAGTCCGCCAGGTGAAATCGTTCCTCTTCAACCAGGCCTTGTGCGGATTAATATCCTACAGCCTTTTAAATGTGACTGTGGGAAAGAAAGGGGAGGGTATTGTTGCGCTGTTTTGTTTTACTTAGTGGTTTTTATCCTGTATTTTATTCTGCGAACTGCCCTGAGATCATAATAATAATAATAATAATAATAATAATAATAATATAATGGCTCTGAGTGTCCAGTCTGTGATGTATTTCCTGGGGCAGATTGCAGGGCTAGAAAATGGTACGTTGGAAACTTATCCAAAATTGCTGAGAAGTGCTCTATGCTGAATGTCAACACATTGTTCAGAATGGTTTGTGCAACACGCAATAGCCGTTGTTGGGCCTTTGGGTCCTGCCGTCAATTTCTTACAGTCTGCTGAGTTATATTCCTTTGTAGGAATCATTTTGGAGGAAATCTGGCCCTTTTTTAGGTCATCCTCCTTTAGGTATCATTATATGCGTCTTTCCCCAGCCAGTCTGTTTCTTAATGTTTCTAGTCTTTCTAAAAATTCAGCTTGGATTGAGGATGGGAATGACCAGAATTGACTTATTAGAGTGTCAACTTCTTACAGTTCGTGGTGGCTTCCTCATGTTGAGCTGTGTCTTCTGCAGAGGGGAGAGACTTTGAATGCATTGGGGTCTGGATCAGAATCTCCCCTCCGTTGGCAACAAGGAGGAAAGCCTCCATGGGCAACAATGGGAGCTCTTCTCTCACCATAAAGAGCAGGACTTTGTGTCTTGTGTAAGAGTATAGGGTGCGTGTGTGATTGCAGACAGAACCATTGTTGTTGTTGTTTAGTCGTTTAGTCGTGTCCGACTCTTCGTGACCCCATGGACCAGAGCACACCAGGCACTCCTGTCTTCCACTGCCTCCCACAGTTTGGTCAAACTCATGCTGGTAGCTTCGAGAACACTATCCAACAATCTGTCGTCCCCTTCTCCTTGTGCCCTCCATCTTTCCCAACATCAGGGTCTTTTCCAGGGAGTCTTCTCTTCTCATGAGGTGGCCAAAGTATTGGAGCCTCAGCTTCACAATCTGTCCTTCCAGTACTCAGGGCTGATTTCCTTCAGAATGGATAGGTTTGATCTTCTTGCAGTCCATGGGACTCTCAAGAGTCTCCTCCAGTACCATAATTCAAAAGCATCAATTCTTCGGCGATCAGCCTTCTTTATGGTCCAGCTCTCACTTCCATACGTTACTACTGGGAAAACCATAGCTTTTACTATACGGACCTTTGTTGGCAAGGTGATGTCTCTACTTTTTAAGATGCTGTCTAGGTTTGTCATTGCTTTTCTCCCAAGAAGCAGGCGTCTTTTAATTTCGTGGCTACTGTCACCATCTGCAGTGATCATGGAGCCCAAGAAAGTAAAATCTCTCACTGCCAGTCAGAACCATATAGGGCGACAAAGACTTAAACAAACTTCCCATAACTTCACAGTCCTTACTCAGTTTATGGCCCATCCACTCCCAGTGGTGACTGTTTGTTAAAGAATAATGAAGTGCATGCCTAATTTGGCTCACAATGGCATAGATTGAAAACATGCAGAGAGAGCCACTGTGGCCATTTCCTGTAGCTCTGAGCAAAATCACTCTAGGAATTTTGCACATTTTAAGGACAGCAGAATACAGGTCTCCCTTGTGCCACACGCACTGCCTGACTTTAATTTGCTGATAGCTTATTATATAGTAAGTAGTTTATTGTAAATAATGGAATGGACAGAGAACATGGGTCCCCCCCCCAACTTAAATTTTCCATACTATTCATTGCCACAGTGTGTCCAGGATTTGCTGGTACCATCAAGGCTAATGATCCGGAACGAATCGTCGTACAAAAGATCTAGGCTATCCCTCTTAGAAATCTTCCATTTTCTCTGTCGGTTTATCAGACCCAAGCAATAATGAAACAGTTCTGGACTTAATGAACAAACAAGGCCAAAATATTTTAATAGAGGCGATAAACTCTACCCGTCTTTATGGCCCAATGGCACAGCTGTGTATTGTTAATGGGGAAAAAGCTTTCACATGGATGTGGAAACCCAACAGTACTTTCATATTTATTCCAGACAGATTTCAGCACTTTTTAATTAAAGTATTTTTGTTTGGGTTTTTTTTTAAAGGATATTTCTCATGGCTATAAAGATGGAAAGTTGTGGAAGTTGGATCTGTATTTTCTTTATTATTTATAAAATGCATTTAATCCAAAAATGATCACAGGACAGGTCACAATATAAAGCAGATCTAAAGCATCAATTCACACATCTTCAAAATTCAGTCCCCTATAAAATTATTCATCAGTCTGTGCTCAAATTATATAGTGGGGAACTGGATATCATTGTTTTTAGAAGGCTACAGGAACCACATTTTGGCTAAATTTTACTATTTATTACATTTGTATCCATCTTTACTCCAATGAGCTCTAGGTAGTGCACATGGTCCCCCTACTGTATTAATTTTATTTTCACAACATCCCTGTGAGGTAGGTTGGATTGAGAGAGAAAAACTGTCTCCAGGTCACCCAGTGAGTTTCATGGCTGAGTGGAACCTGGTCTTCCCAGTCCTGGTCTAACGCTTTAACCACTATACTGCATTAGGATTCAGGAAGTGTGCATTGTGGATTGTATGAAGGACCCCCCACTTCACCACAATAATCTGGGTACTGACATGCAGCCAAGCTCATGAGGAGCTGAAATGCAGCACACCCCAGCGAAACAGGAATCAGAATATGCAGCACTGGTATAAATCTACAGGAGAGTCAATCTGAAATCCAAATCATACTGAAGGCCAGCGTCTAAGGCATAGGTAGCCAAAATGGTGCTTTCTAGATGTTGTGGACTCCAACTCCCATCATTCAGTGTCCTGCCAGCAAGGTCAAGGATAAGGCTAATGGGAGTTGTAGTCCGCAATGTCTGGAAAGCACCATGTTGGCTACCCCTGGTCTTTGTGAAGGGAAACTGAACTATCGTGAAAGCAGAATGTGAGCCAGCAAGCCAGCAGAAGAGCTTGCCCATGGGAAGGGACATATAGGGCACATAAGCAGGTTGGCAGGCTGGGGCATCTTCTGCTCACCTGAGTGGCATTGGCTGATTTCCACTATGGTCACAGCAAGTCTAAATATAGATGAGCCCGAAATCTGCCCTGCTGGGCATTAGCTCAAATGCAGTCAGTCATGTCTCATAACAAGACAGACCAGGAAGCAAGGTTTTAGACCAGGCAGAATTTGTACTGTAGCTTCCATCAAATCTAACTATATAGGCTTGAGAGCAGGATACTTTGATCCAGCAGAGCTCTTATTGCGTGCTGAATGACACCTTGTGGGGGCAATTTGGTGACGGTGTTGTGGAGTGTCTCATAAGACAGGCAAAAACAACAACAACAACACACACAGGTGTTTCCATTCCACATTCAAACACTGATAGGGTGTCAGTTACAAAATAGAAATTTATTTTCCATGGCCATTGCCATATGCACTTAAAATTTAGTATGTGAAAGTTGCAGTAAATCCATGCGCTCAAACATTTTCAGCAAGAGAAAACAGGAAAAGGGTTGCTAGCAACATTCATTTAATATGACAGCCTTTTACCAGCAATGTTTTGCATTTTGCCTCGTAGGTTTAGCGGCAACGGGGAAAGATTTCTAAATGTGCTCTTAGCTATGTCTCCGCTATATTCCCGCCCCCCCTTACATGTGGGGGGATGCTCTCAGAGGAAAGCCTCATTAATCAAGCATAAAGCCTCTTTCCTTACGAGCTTCCCAACATCAACATTAAAACTTTTAATTTCCCATTTCACTTTAGGGAGCCTTGCAGTCCTAAGAGCATCTTGTGTGAGATAAGCAATGAGCCCATCATGCAGGCTGGTGGAGATGCTTAAAGCAGCTTGCATGAAGTGCTGCACAGAATAGCCAAAGACTGGGGCAGCCCATCACACCTGCCACCCCTTCCTTCCATCTGCTGTTCCTCCAGTGCAGGTGAAGACCCAGAAGACCCAGTTTTAGCAAAGGGCCCAGTATGCGTGTATACAAGCCTACAAGCAAAACGGGTTCCCTCTACTTCCCTGCTCAAAATTGTGTGTACAGAAAGCTGTGCCTCAGGTCAAGCAGTAGCATAGCATGGGTTGCCCGTGCCCGGGGCCATGCAAAAAGGAAGGAGGGAAATGGACAGAGTACTCATGCGCATTCAACTGCCTAACAGGGTCTGCATCACCCAGGAGACTGTAGCTGCAGAGATAAGAAAAGAAGAGTTGTTCCATTGTCTGGAGAGGTCACTTCCTAGTTCACATGGAGAATTCTTTTTCAACGGAGCCCAGCACAGCTGTACTGAGGCAGCACCAGGTGTTGACATTTTGCACCCTTAACATTTTTGCACCAGGGCAAACACCCCTGCCCCGCCCCACGCTACACCACTGAGGTCAAGTAATCGGGGCATGACCCACTCTGCTCACCTCTGCCTTTTTATAGATCATGTACACTGGCAGGGGAGAGGCTGCCATTCGATTAATTTGCATAAGCTGACTTCTCTTCCCCGTCCTTCATTTTCTGCGTGCATGGAAAAAAATCTCCTCCGTTTCATACTAAGGAAGATTTCTGCCTCTGCACCAGCAATACTAATTATAATCATCATCATCTGTTTATGGATTGCCTTCCACATTCTTCTCAAGGTCACGTACATAACAACAACTAAGAATAGCTTTTCGTACAGTACACAAAGCAACAATTAAAGGTAGAATAAACACATTGGAAAGTATGCAGAATGAATACCCAGCTGAAAAAGGGGGTCAAAACATAGGAGCATAGAAAGTTGCCCTGTACTGAGTCAGACCACTCTGCACTCACTGGCAGTATTTTATTTTATTTTATTTTATTTTATTTTATTATTATTTTCAGTTATTCATTTTACAATGTTTCTACCAGAAAAATGGCACCTAGACAAAAACCAACATTTTATTCTACTTCCCTCTCCTCATTTCCTTATTATATATCACAATCTTGCTTGCATAACCAATTCCGGCCTCTTTATAAATTTAATCTTTTTGCTCTCTATAAGTTTTTTTTTACTGCTTGTGTTAATGTCAGTCCTGCTAACATTTTTAATTGTTTGCGATTTGTCTTCATATATTCCACACATTTTCCCCATTCTGTTAAACAGTGTCTCTCATCATGGTCTCTTATTCTTCTGTTTCACCATCACTATGTACTCCATCAGTTTTATTTGCCAATCTTCTTTTGCTGGGACTGTTTCTTCTTTCCATCTTTGGGCATATACCATGTCGGGCCGCTGTTGTCAGCTCTCTAGGATTGTAAGCAGGGCTGGAGATTGGGCTTCTGCCTGTAAAGCCATTGAGATACATCCCCACCAAAAACGTCTTCTGTGGTTTTGATAAAAGTGGAAATACCCAGCATCTGTTGTGTCTGATGCTGCTGAGGAATGAGGGCAAATGGGCAAGGACTTTAACCCTGTTCAGGTGTTCAGCCTAAAAGGCTGAGGGCACCAAGTGTGGGGCGGCAGGGGTGGGTCACCTGCAGCATTTAAAAAAAAAAAGTTTTTCAATTTCCTTGGGTACAAAAGTACCCAAGTGTCTCTGCTTTCAGTTCATAGAGTCTACAGATCAGTTATATTTGATGTGAGACACTAATGTTATAGACAGTATAAAGTTTAGGGGAGGGAGAGGAGTGATGGTAAACTTTCATCCTTTCACATAGTGCATGTGCGATGTTTTTCTGTAAGCATCTCATGGGTAGGTTCTGTTTGTTGAGAATTCTGTTCCACCTGAAGGAACAGGCATGTGGAATTGTTGCATGTCACATGTCTGTTTACATTCCAGCACAGCTTGCTGGGAACTTCCGTTTTGTGTATATCTTTTGCTTATGCTGTTTTGCTTTGGACACGAAGGCGATCAGACATGTTTTTTTATCCGGATCTATGATGAATAAACCTGCTCGTGCTACTTCTGTTTGTGCAGCGTTTTCTCTGCTGAACAGCGTGCACAGGCTTCTAAAGCCTGTGTCACAGATTTATGCTGCACCAAGGACCGGAGTTCGCCCGGCACACCGGCCGGTGGGCTAGAGCCAGCTGGGGGTCTGCCAATTGTCCTCTTGCCTTGGGTGCATGCCAACACTGTTTCTATTCGTCTGTTAGTTTTCATTGGTAGTGAGAGAGATTTAGGGCCCAGGGCTGGTTGCCTTCAGTGGACTGCAGTGAGTTTTGTTTGCACGTACAAGAGAGGATGGAGTTGTTGGGTCAAGCTAGCCATATCGATTTGTACGCTCTCAGTGGGTTCTTGTTGTCTCGTTGGGCTGTGTATGTAAGAAAGGGGAGCCACGTTAGGGCGAAGGCATCCTCTTTGGTTTGTTCCTGTACTGTTTTCAATTGGTTGCTTAGCTTTTCTAGTAGGGCTGTTTCCATATGGTATGTTACCCCTGGTCCATGTTGAGCAGGCCAATGTAAAGGGAATTTCCTAAATGCAGTGGGCTGCATGTAGTTGCATGCAACTACAAACCAGTACGTTTCCAAAGTGTTCCCAAACTGACCTTGAAAGCCCTAAATGGCCTTGGCCCACTATACCCAAAGGAGTACCCATCGTTCTGCCCGGACACTGAGGTCCAGCAGCAAGGGCCTTCTGGCAGTTCCCTCACCGCGAGAAGTGAAGTTACAGGGAACCAGGCAGAGGGCCTTCTCAGTAGTGGCGCCTGCCCCGTGGAACTCCCTCCCATCAGATGTCAAAGAAATTAAGCACTATTTGACATTTAGAAGACATCTGAAGGCAGCCCTGTTTAGGGAAGTTTTTAATGACTGATGTTTTAATATATTTTTAATCTTTTGTTGGAAGCCGCCCTGAGTGGGCGGGGTAGAAATAAATTATTATTATTATTATTATTATTATTATTATTATTATTATTATTCCCCTTGCATAATTTGAAAAAATAATAATAATCCTCCTTGCAAATCTTGATAAGGCTGGTTCCCCCAACTGTAGCGAGTCTTCTAAGCGCGTTCAGCAGAATGTGTTTAAAAGCCCCCTTCAGACTTGAACAGGGCTTGTGATTCTTACTGCTGCCAGAATAGATGTGGGACCAGCAAACTAAAACTGTCAGAGCAGCTTTGAGGAGCTTAATTGGTGCTGTGTGCGTGTCAGACTCTCATCTGATGACTGATGTATTACAAATATTTGCATCTTTGCTTCCCTGAGTCTTCCTGAAGCAATTTGCTCTGCGGGCACATTCTGCCGCACAGCTGCACGCTTCTTCTGCAAAGGATGGATGGATGGATCATCTCAGCTCCTAGCAGAGGATTTGAACAGATGGTCTTTTGGTCCTCCCCATTAAGATTATCCCTCCCTTTACATATCTTAGAGATCTGATTGGAGTGAGGGAAAATAAAACCAGTCTTCCTTTCTAAGGGCTGCTTTCAAAATGAAAAAAACGTCCCTCACCAGAAATGTTTAGAAATATACACCACAACACATACTTTGCATGTGTTAAACCGGTGTTTCCCAAACTTGGGCCTCCAGCTGTCCTTGGACCGCAGCTCCCATCATCCCTAGGTGGCAAGACCAGTGGTCATGGATGATGGGAATTGTAGTCTGAAAACAGCTGGAGATCCAAGTTAGGGAAACCCTGATTAAACCATTAAAATTACACACATAAAACTGCTGTGTGTGTGTGTGTGTGTGTGTGTGTGTGTGATTTATGTACATACCCTAACTAGGAACCTTCCAGCCATGACACCAAGATCTAGTCTATCAAAGTAGGACTGCGGGTTGTGGCTTATTTCGATTGCAGAGTAGGGCTCAGCAATGTTGGGTTTTCAACATTGTGATGTATCACCAGCAAAACATCACAATTTGGTGATACACCACAATGTTGTACCACAATGTTGAAACAATCTGCAGTGGCCCCAAAAATCCCATGATTGCAATCATGGAGCCGGAATTCTAACAGTTTTCCCCCCAGTGCCTTGCGGGCCGGGACAACGCAGCTTGTTAGTGCTGCTCAGCTGGGGGGGGGGGCAGGAAAGCGTGCAGGTGGTAGGGATCCCAGGGCTTCTTTGCGAGGCTCAGCTGGGGGTGGAAGGGCTCTCGCCCCACAGCTGAGCGAGCCCCAATGTCTCCGTTGAGGGGTAGGCAGCCGCACACCCCTGAATGGAGAAGTTTAAAGGAGCCCCCACCTCACCTATGGCTCACACAAGCTGGAGGGCAAGTTGGGGGTGCCATTGGACTTGAGGCTGTTAGGCTCCATCCTCAGGGCTCCCTCCGTCTTCTGGAAAGTGGGAGGTGAGTAGGCTGCTTCCTTCCTTCTTCGCTTGAAGGTGCCAGCAGCCCTGTGGATAAAGCCTTTGCCAGCGGGGGCAAGTGGGTGAGCCCTCTCTTTCACCCAGGAGGAAGAGGCACCCTGCCTCTTTCCCCCAGGGAAAACCCACCGTTTAGCGTTAAATCAGAACAAATGGCAATTTTCTGCAGATTGCTGTTTCTTCCAGTTTAGCATTAAAGAGCGGGCTTTCTAGAGGAGGAGGAAAGGAATGAAATAAGAGCAATAAGAACTTAGGATTCATAACCTGACAGATCTCAGCAGTTTGAAATATTACAGGCTCTGGTCTTTTTTAAAGACATCACCAACCAAACCTGGGCCAAAGCATTTTAACCTGTGTACATAAGAAAAAGAAACGGGAGGTCAAGATGGCTGAGAAGAAAATACAATCTAAAATAACTATTATTGCCAGCTCCCAAGGTAGGAGACATTCAACAGCAGAAATTGATCCCAATGCAGATTTGAAAGATTTGATAGTTAACATGAACAAAAATAGAAATGATAAACTGGATTCAATGAACAATAAGACTGAACAACTTTTAAAAATAATAATAGATCTCCAAGGTCAGGTAAAAGACCTGACAATAAAAAATAAGGAGCTAGACAAAATAGTTCAGGAATTAAAAACCAAGACAAATAAACAAGCAGGTGAGGCAAAGGCAAAACCCCTCGGACCCATTGCTTCTAAGCATGGGGCATTTAGAAGTGTGGAAGAGCCCTTAATGGCTATGATTTGAACCAAAAACTGTTCCAAACCATTCTTTTCCTAATCAAAATCAGCTTAGGATGTACCATGTAATTCCTAGTTGGGTTTGGGGCTCAGATGGAATTTGAATTGGGACTTTTCTAGTTTGCAATTAGGGTTGGTACCTCTTTAAACAGTGCCAACTCATTTTTTTGGGGGGGGGGAGTGGCTTAGGCAATATGTCCTCAGTGCGCCCTGTTAGAATTCCTGCTCTGTGATTGCAGTCATGGGATTGTTGTCTATCACATGGCGGTGTATGTTTTGACTCCACAAAGTGGGAAGTGACGGAGACAAGATGTTTGTGTTACTGTGTTCCGTGAAGTGGGACTATTGTCCTTTGTTCTTTCTCTCTTTTCTGTCTGATGTTAGAGAGAGAGGGAGCCATGTTGCAGTGCTCCGTGTCTGTTTATATATATATTTTTATAAGATATTTATTAAGGTTTTCAAAATATTACAAAATAAAAATAGAAAAAAGAAAAATACAAAATAAAAATGGTTAAAAACAAGTCAATCTTTCCATTACTTATTTTTCATTAGCTTGTTTCCCGGACCTCCTCACGCCTCCCTTTTTTGTATTCCAGTTCAGTTTGTTGGTTCAGCAAATCCTTCCCCTCTTTGTTTATCCTAATCTTTAATCTTAAAGTATTGTAACATTAAATTTTTACCTGTTAGTAATCCATTTTTCATATTCCCTTATAATATTTCAGCTAAAAACCATTTAATTTCTATCCAACATCATTCTAACATTCATTAATTTTACAATATTTCTGTAAATAGTTTTTAAATTTCTTCCAATCTTCTTCCACCGACTCTTCTCCCTGGTCTCGGATTCTGCCAGTCATTTCCGCCAGTTCCATATAGTCAATCACCTTCATCTGCCATTCTTCCAGAGTGGGTAGATCTTGTGTCTTCCAATACTTTGCAATGAGTATTCTTGCTGCTGTTGTGGCATACATAAAAAAAGTTCTATCCTTTTTTGGCACCAATTGGCCGACTATGCCCAGGAGAAAGGCCTCTGGTTTCTTCAAGAAGGTATATTTAAATACTTTTTTCAATTCATTGTAGATCATCTCCCAGAAAGCCTTAATCCTTGGGCATGTCCACCAAAGGTGGAAGAATGTACCTTCAGTTTCTTTACATTTCCAACATTTGTTATCGGGCAAATGGTAGATTTTTGCAAGCTTGACTGGAGTCATGTACCACCTGTATACCATTTTCATAATATTCTGTCTTAAGGCATTACATGCCGTAAACTTCATATATATGTAAATAAAGTAAATTAGCAAAAATGCTGAGTTCTGTCACGCGAGATGCGCAAACTCTGCGGATCCGTAAGTGTGCTGGTGTCTGTTGGCATTGGTCGCTGTGATGTTTGGGCTGAAGAAAGCTTATGAAGCTCCCAAACAATCAACCAGGAGGGAGGGAACATGCCAGTCAGGCATGTGTCTCTGCCAGGGTCCTACTTGAGTGTAGGCTGAACTCCTGACAAAAGCGCCTCAGCACCTGCAGTCAGAGCTGCACCAGTTTCACCCTCCCTGTGTGTGATGTTCGGGCAGAAGAAAGCTTTTGAAGCTCCCAAATGAAAGACCAGGAGAGAGAGAACATGCCAGTTGGGCATGTGTCTCTGGCAGGGTCCCACTCAAGTGTAGGCTGAACTCCTGACACGTCCCTCCTCCCTCCCATTTATTCCCCCTTTTCCTTTGAGTGCAATCTGCACAGTTGCCAGAAGGGGCTAGGCAGACAGAGATGGCTGCTGCTTCTTGTTATATGAATGCTCATTCCTTGCAACACATGTGAATTGTTAGGAATAAAAGAGGAGGAAGATGCAAGGAGTTGGTGATGGGGTCCCTGCTGTTAGATGGGACTTGTCCGGAGCCTGGGAATACTGTCCATATCACAGGGAGGGGCTCCAGCCTCCTTGGCGAGTCTTACTTCACCAAATTTTCTCACTGAGTAGTGTTTTTATCTGGTCTTCTCTAACTCCATGCAGGGACAACGGATCACAGCAACATTATGTTCCATCATTGTATTTATGAAATTATCCATACAGCTTATTTATAACTTGGCAGCTGCGTGCTTTCTTTTCTTCCTTCTTCAAGGAAAGTCACAGAGCAGAGGAACTTATTTGGAGATTGCATTTCTCCAAAGGGTTGTGTTCGTGTGTGTGTTTTGTGTGTAGCAGAGTGTATTTGATCAAAATAAAAGGCAGTAGGCAGCCGGCTTAGGGGAATTTTCTCTTCCTTCCTCCTCTTTGTACTCTGATTTCGAAACTATAATAAACACCAATGCTTTTATTACAGCAAAACACCAAATGAAAGGACTTCTCACTTAAAAATATAAGCATTTGAAATACTTCCTGATGCAACAGGGTAAGTCTCTTGTATTGAAGTTTCTGAGTTTGTGTGTGTGTGTTTTTTAACAGAAATGATTTTTTAAAAAACAACGACAAGTAATTAAAAGATCCATCATTCACATGCGCTTGCTGCAGGCTTGATGCAGGTATGTATGGGATTATTTTAATTAATGTCAGTTTTCCTGAGCTGGATAGATTTCACTCTGATGAAAACTCAGGCAATCACAAACAAAACACACCATCTCGTTATGTGCAGGCACTTCTGGTCTCCCTGTGCCTTTTGCAGCCTCTCTGTCACCTACCTGCCTTTCTCAGGGGGGCTCTTGGAAGATGAAAAGAAAACAACATTTTGTGTCTGCTATTGGCATGGTATGCCAAGCTTGAAGCTTGAACTGGAATGGAGGGCTGCTGTTTGGCAGCAGTTTGAGCTGATTAAAAGGGAGACACTAATAATAATAATAATAATAATAATAATAAGAGTGGTGGACTCGTAATCTGGTGAACCGGGTTCGCTTCCTCGCTCCTCCACATGCAGCTGCTGGGTGACCTTGGGCTAGTCACACTTCTCTGAAGTCTCTCAGCCCCACTCACCTCACAGAGTGTTTGTTGTGGGGGAGGAAGGGAAAAGAGAATGTTAGCCGCTTTGAGACTCCTTCGGGTAGTGATAAAGCAGGATATCAAATCCAAAACTCTAATAATAATAATAATAATAATAATAATAATAATAATAATTTATTTATTTATACCCGCCCATCTGGGCGGCTTCCAACAGAATATTAAAATACATTAGTCTATTAAACATTAAAATCTTCCCTAAAGAGGGCTGCCTTCAGATGTCTTCTAAAAGTCTGGTAGTTGTTTTTCTTTGTGACATCTGGTGGGAGGGCGTTCCACAGGGCGGGTGCCACTACCAAGAAGGCCCTCTGCCTGGTTCCCTGTGACTTTGCTTCTCGCAGTGAGGGAACCGCCAGAAGGCCCTCGGAGCCGGACCTCAGTGTCTGGGCTGAACAATGAGGGTGGAGACGCTCCTTCAGGTATACTGGGCCGAGGCCGTTTAGGGCTTTAAAGGTCAGCACCAACACTTCATGCAGGTTGATGACCACCATGGCCCCAAACATCTCAGGCAGCAAATCCAGTGTGGGATGGGGGGCTGTGGATGAGACTGATTTTTAATGTATTTTTAATCTTTTGTTGGAAGCCACCCAAAGTGGCTGGGGAAACCCAGCCAGATGGACGGGGTAGAAATAAATTATTATTATTATTATTATTATTATTATTATTATTATTATTATGAGATACCTTGCAGATATGATAGACTCCAACCAGACTATGTGGAAGAGCACATAGCAGTGAGGATGTGCATTCATTCTTAGTAAAGGTATATGTCCATGAAGCAAATAGGGTCTGTGTGTTCCTTGTATGATTTCTTCCAATACAATGTTTGTTTCTCACCTGTCTGGAATCTGGCAAGGCGGATGCTTTCGTGAGGCTGTCATACGTCTGAAAAGTCATTCCAGTTAGGTGGAAAACATGGGACTTGCAGGTAGCTGTGAGTCTCCTCTTCAAATTGCTGGGGATACAGGAATACAAACAAACAAGTGAGCCCTGGAAGGAAGGGCACTTCGGTAACCGAAACGTATGTTTTTGTCCCACATACCTCTGAAAGACTGAATGCTTTACTCAGCTAAAGGATTGGTTTGGATCCCACAAACAAACAATTCAGAAATCCAGTGTTTTTTCCAGCTGCCCAAGGACAATTCTCGAAACCCAGGGCTCAGCCACTTCACATTCCTGCTAGTTTCTACCTCCAGCGTAGGACTTGGGAACTCAAAGGAGTTGAGTAGAGACAGTGACACCTAATGGTTCCCTTCCCTGACATTGGTGGATCGTGTGGCTTATGGGTGGGTGCTGTGGAACATAGGGAACATTCCTGCAACATGCCATCCCATTGGTCCATCCATCTCAGTATAGTGCTACCTTGGTTCACAAACTTAATCCGTTCCGGGAGTCCGTTCAACTCCCGAAACCTTTCGAAAACCAAGGCATGACTTCCAATTGGCTGCAGGAGCTTCCTGCACTCAAGTGGAAACCACGTCGGATATTCAGCTTCCGAAATCCGTTCGCAAACTGGAACACTTACTTCCGGGTTTTCGATGTTCGGCAGCCGATTTGTTCGGGAGCCAAGCCATTCGAGTACCAAGGTGGAACTGTATTGTCTGCAGTGAGTGGCAGAATTTTAGACCGGTGTCTTTCCTAATCCTACTAGGGGATGGCAGGGTTTGAACCTGGAGGTTTGGCATGCAAAGCCTATGTTCTCTAACTGAGCTATGGCCCTTCCCCACAGGAGTCACCCACTCAGTGTTTATTTTACAGATTTATGCACTGCCTTTCAATCAAATTCTCTCCAAGGAGTCATGCAGCCGTTGATTGCAATACAATACACAGCCATTAATTTGTATCGCCGGGTGGTGGGGCAATCAAGAAGGAGATTGAAGAAGAGTTTGGATTTGATATCCCGCCTTTCACTCCCTTTAAGGAGTCTCAAAGCGGCTAACATTCTCCTTTCCCTTCCTCCCCCACAACAAACACTCTGTGAGGTGAGTGGAGCTGAGAGACTTCAAAGAAGTGTGTCTGGCCCAAGGTCACCCAGCAGCTGCATGTGGAGGAGCGGAGACGCGAACCCGGTTCCCCAGATTACGAGACTACTGCTCTTAACCACTACACCACACTGGCTCTCTTGAGGATGGGGACGTTGATGCTAGAGCATGTTCTCTGATCTCTGGTATAGCTGCTGGCACTTTTGATAGTCTTGTGGAAGCTATAATAAATCTAGATGAAATTGCACCCCTGGAAATGTGTTTGCAGGGGTCAGCGAATTTTTTCAGCAGGGGGCCAGCCCACTGTCCCTCAGACCTTGTGGGGGGCCGGACTATATTTTGGAAAAAAAATATGAACAAATTCCTATGCCCCACAAATAACCCAGAGATGCATCTTAAATAAAAGCACACATTCTACTCATGTAAAAACACCAGGCAGGCCCCACAAATAACCCAGAGATGCATTTTAAATAAAAGGACACATTCTATTCAGGTAAAAAAATGCTGATTCCCGGACCGGCCACAGGCCGGATTGAGAAGGCGATTGGGCCGGATCCGGCCCCGGGCCTTAGCTTGCCTACCCATGATCTAATGCGAGCAGCTGCGCTCCAATCCCTTTTGAAGCACTACATATTTTCCTTAGGAATCGCACTGGGAGCTGTCCCAGGTCCTGCACGGCCAATCTCATCATCTTGATTGTTTGGCATCTTGATACCAGCTATTTGCTGCTAGAGCCTCAGCACACACCTGTCTCCCCCAAGCCTTGTTCAATCCAGCAGATGGTGGGGTTTATAGCCTAGCCAGAGAAGGGCAGCCTGTGTTTTTGGCTTCCCAGCCTACTTCTTGTCCAGAATCAGCAGTGTCATTACTAGTGGGTGCTGCACATCTATTTAGCCAAAAGCTTTATAGTTTTGGCGCTCTGGGAGGACCCAAAAGGTGCAGCCCCCTGCTAGGCAAGGATAACCTTTAGTAGGCTGCTTTCCACACTACTCTCCAAAGCTTTGCCAGTTATGTGTGTCCTGTGTGAACATCTGAAGGCAGCCCTGTTTAGGAAAGTTTTTAATGTTTGAAGTTTTGTTCTGTTTAATATTCTGTTGTGAGCTGCCCAGAGTGGCTGGGGAACCCCAGCCAGATGGGCAGGGTATAAATAATAAATTATTATTATTATTCTTAAACATACAGAAAGCTAACTAAGTTGTCATTAGACCTGCATGAAAGCCTTTGTGTGTGTCAGCTATGAAACACCTTGTTGTGCTTGGTGACATCAATTGCTCAAGGATGCAGAGTGCAATCTTGTTCTGTTTGCCCAGTATCTCTTGCTCTTGGTTGCCAGCAGCTCTCCAGGTTCTCTGTTGGACAACTTTTCTAGCATCCTACCTGAGATTCTTCAACTCAGGGGTGAGGGATCTCTTCCAGACATTGTTTGACTCCCATCAGTCCAAATCAACATGTCTAATGGCCAAGGATGATGGGATATGTAGTCTAGCATTGTCCAGAGAGCCACAACTTCCCCATCCCTCATTTGCTAGGGAAGCCTTACCTGGGATGTGTGGTGTGTGTGTGTGTTCTCCCATTCAGCCCTGACCCCTATAACGCCAGGGGCTGTGCAGAGGGCAGGAAAGGCCGAATTGCCTTTCGCTAGTGTGAAAGAGAAGTAAAAGATACACACTTGTGATATTTTAGAGCCAGTTCTGTCTTATCCAGTCTCTATGATGTGTACTCCCAGTTTGGCATGTTGGTTGGAATTTTTTGCAAACCCAAGATAAGGAGAATTGATGTGGCAGTACTTTTTTTTTTCAATTCCACCCAGATTGCTTGCTGCTGTTTGGAAAGAAAAGCAGTTTCCTTTTTTTTGTTCATTTTCTTTTCTTTTCTTTTCTTTTCTTTTCTTTTCTTTTCTTTCTTTCTTTTTTGGTGGCTAACACCTCAAGGCTCATTTTATCCTTGCAAAACAATATGAGCTTGATATCAGCCACGTCAAAGCAAATTAATTCCCCAAATGTTTTCTAATTTTGAGCAAACGCAAAGGCAAAGGGAAAAAAAAGCATTTGGTGAAGGGAACGTTCCCTGGGAACGCATCAAGGACTAATGCTCATGTCTGCCAGGCGGGATGTGCAGTTGCCATAGCAGCAATCAATCTACTAAATAACTAGCAACATAAACTGATTCAAAGGCAAAAGACTGATTTAGGTCAGGAAATAACACTCCATGAAAAGAGTGGCTGTTTTCTCTGTGACTTGTGATGGTTGTGTTTGTTTTTATAAATGCACTTGAAATGCATATGGGAAGCATGCCTGCCTGCAGGAGCCCAAGTGTGGGACTCAAGAGCCCTTCAGCAGAGAGTGAAGAACCGACCCACTTAAAACTGATATGTGGCACTTCCAGCATATTCTCAGACAAAGACGCGGCAGAGGGGAGACATTCCTCTGCATTGTTTGGTGCTATTTATGGGCACCCATCGCAGTGACAGTTGAGAACTGCCTGCTGGTCGTGGCACGTGAACACCAACCTTTGCAACTGAAAGCATTGAGATCGTTGTGAGAGGTGCCTGACTGCCACCTGATATTGTCTCTCAACTGATTCCTAGACAACTGTCTAGGAGTGTCTGACTCAGGCTGGCCAACAGAGTGTGAAGTCTTAGAGAGTGGCAGCTTGAGAAAAAGCCAACACGAGGGCACAAATCATGGTAGCCATGTGCTTTTTTGCCCACAAGGACGCACCAGCTTAGACTATTGATCCACCCAAGCCATATATCTTGTGGAACCTTTTTGGCATTCTTCATTGCATTTCTTCCTTCCATATTGTTTTGTAGCCCAGGTGTTGTGCAGTTCCAAGCAGCCAATAGCCCTATTTCAAACCTGTTCTTGATGGGGACCATCTTTTGGTCATATTGGTGAGGCTGGAGGACATTTCAATTTCTCTTCTAACGGGTGAATAGAGGACCCCCCCCCATCCCCCTTTAAAGGCATCTGTTCACTGAGTGTTATTCCAAAGATTCCATCTCCTTTCATAAAACATCTGTCACATGCCACTGTGCCTTGGTTCCCTGGGGACACTATCTTGAAATTAAACCATTTACTTAAAATGGTTTAATTATTTTTTTTAAAAAAATCACCTCAGATGAACAGACTAATTTTGTGCTGACCTTGACATAAGGACATACCAGCTGGACTTTTTCTTCTAATCCTTTCTTGATTCACAGCTTTGTCCCAAAGCCCCGTCCAACAACCCATTATTTTACGTCAAGACTTGGTGATTCTATTGCACAATTTGCAGAGTGCTGTTTCTGTTACAATGCCAGCCTCAAACAAACCCACAATTGCCTATTTCCAGTCGTGACGTGCTCTTTTCCACAACCAACTACCCTTCCATTGTTTTTGGACCACTGTCTCGGGCTGTCGGCTTTTAAAATATTGGAGTTCAACCCGAATGTGTTTTTAGAGGAAGAGCAGTTAGCAGAATCAAGGACGATTAAAAGGATGCTTTCAAAAGCACATGAGGATGATGATGATCCTGGAATTGATACAGGGAAATGAGCAGGAGAAAAATAAACATAAACCAAATGGCAAGAGATGAAGGCAATCTTCCTTCCCGTTTGGGTCTTCAGGCTGCCAGACAGCACATTATCTTGGCTGCAGAAGGGGCTGCTTTATGCAACCGCCGTGCGTTGCCCTCCCCATCTCTGTTCATTGCTCTTTATGACTTCTTTGTGTTACAGTCTTCCTGGTCCATTTCTTTTTCTCAGAATTGCACAATCGCTGCAGCGAACTTGTGTGCAAGTCCTTTGCCTCTAACATAGCTGTGCTGGGCCCAGGGGTAACTCGTGAAACGTGGTCCAGGACCGGTCCAGAATCTGAAGGTTCCGCTGGGAGTCAGTCCAACAGGGTCAAGACAGGACATGAGGCAGGAGCCCAGGCAAGGACAGGTACAGGATCTCAGGGAGGATCTGGCATACAGCAATGTTGCTCCCGCAACCTGGGGCAGGGTCCGACAGCCTTTTATCTTTGTCGGGGTAGCGGCCGGTCCTGATCCCCCAGCGACTCACCTCCCTGTTTCGCCTTAAGGTGAGCACTCCTCCTGCGAGTCCTCAGGTCTCTCCTTCTCTCATACCTTCATCTCTGCAGCTCGGGAGACGTCGGTGGGTTACTAGACCCAGAGGCCGCCTCAGCCTCCCCTGACCCAACCGGTAGTGGAGCAGCTATAAGTGATGGCCCAGCTGAAGGCAACAAGGTAATCCCCGCATCTGGAGCCAGGGCAGGCTCAGGCCCCTGACTCGGCCCAGCTGGTGTTTGTTGCAGGGGCACCTGTGCAGACTGGGACTCTTCAGGATCAGGCCCCAGATGATGCCTGAGGGAAAGGATCCAGTGCAGACTGAGTCTCCTCTGGTTCCGAGTCCGAGCCTGAGTCCTAGGCCATCACAATAGCACAGCTATTGGTTCTAACTCCAGACTGTCCTTCAGAAACAGGGCTGGCCCTACCATTTTATTGGGGGTGAGGTGTTCCAGTTTAGACTGTAGATTCTGGGAGTACCATTAAGCAGCAGCTAGTTGTCACTTTTAAAAAAAACCATCAATCATCATTTGGAGGTGGGTTTTTCTTTGGCCTCTGGAATCAAAATATCTTGGGCCACAGACGTTTAATACAGTTTAATTCAGACAAGGACCTGCCATCCTTATTCCAACAATAGGCTGCTCCTTTTTTCTTCTCCATTACACTTGCTGCCTGCTATCTCAGCTAGGGAAGTTTGATTATTTTGTTCATTTCACATAATTATTCTTTGGTTTTCATTCTTACTCTGAATCTTCAACATAATTCTCTGCTCAAAAATTAAAAGTACCAAAATATATATGAAATTGTGCATTTTAGCTTAAAAGATTTTAAGGGGAAATTTGTGTTTCATGGTACAATGCATTCCAAATGTGTATTTTAGGATAACGTACATTTAAAATAATGTGAATTTTCAAGTGTATTTGAATTTGCAGATGAATGGGGAAATGGAATAGAATGGACTTACAAATGAATGAATCTGAATGTGGTGTAGATGGAAAATAGACTGATCCTTCCAGCCCTAAACACAGCCCTCTGTTTCCAGCATGTTTAGTTTGGCTAAACAGTTAGAGAGAGGTAGAATGAGGTTTCTGAATGGAATCTTAAACACCATTTTTCCAGAAACTCATTAATAAATCTGTAAATATATAGCTGGCCCTATCCATGAGTCATCCATTCACCTCAAATTACCAGTCATTAATCTTAAATTATCAATCATACAAATGGAAAGAAAGTGTCTTTGTTCACCATCACCAATGAATATAAATGTATTTAAATAGTTGTTTTAGTTTTCCTTCTACAAAACCAGATCTAAATTTGTAATCATTGATGCTTCTGAACAGCATCCATATATTTCTGTCTTATCTTCTTTCCTTCTGCATTTCTTCCATTTCCTTTGTCAAGTTTACACGGAGAGCCTTTGAGACAACGGATCATCTCTTTAGAACTTGATTAAAAATCTGTCTACACTGACAAGCCCAAGATCAAATGGCTCACAAGTCTACATGAATCATTAGGACCTGATCACACTCCTCCCTCACGAGTTTCCTTGCCATGTGAAACACCCACCCCACAAGCTTAGCTCTCCAACTGCAGGAGGAACTGTGATTCGAGGCATGGGGCAGGAATGTCCAAGCACAGAAAGTGGCAGGGAAGTGCAGAGGATCTGTGAAACTGGTATGTAACAAATGGACCAAGTTAAATACTAGATTGGTTCATTCATGCCGGCATATTGCTTTCTTATCACAATGACTCAATGGCTCTCGGATGAACTACCTCTCCTAAAAATACTGTTTGTTAAAAGTGGATCCACACATCCTTCCACATTGGGGACATAGGTTTCCGGGCGGGAGTTGATCACAGTATGGGTTTGCCAAATATGCCTTCCTCTTATCACGTTTCTCCCTTTTGTCCTGAGTTTGAGTGTCTTCAAAGCCCATGACACCTTTGGCAAAGGCTGTTCTCCAACAGGAGCGCTTGCAGGCCAGTGTTTCCCAGTTGTCAGTGTTTATACTGCATTCTTTTAGATTTGCCTTGAGAGTGTCTTTAAACCTCTTTGGTTGTTCACTGGCATTACATTTTCCTTTCTTAAGTTGGGAACGAACGAACGTTCATCCATTGTTACTACATTCGCAATATTTGCCCAGTGTTCCTTCAGAAGCAAATTAGGAAATGGTCAAGAATACTTTGCTTAAAAATGATGTTTGGAGATGTGCTCGGTCACCCAACTGAGCCACTTCAGTGGCTAAGGATGACTTCATCCAAAGTGTGCACACAAACACAAAAAAACTATGTTATGCTCATGAGAGAGTGACACAGGGCTGGCCCTACCATTAGACAAAGTGAGAAAACCGCCTCAGGTGGCAGTTTCTGGGGGTTAGGAGCCTTGGCTGTTCCCATTTATTGGAGGACACACTTTACACCTCCCATAACCACTGTCCACTGCTTCGGTTGCAGTAGACAGTGACATCATGTCCCTAATGTTGAAGTAAGATTCAACAGCCAGTCCTGTACAGTGGTACCTCTGGATACGAACGGGATCCGTTCCGGAGCCCCGTTCACATCCTGAAGTAAACGTAAGACGCGTCTGTGTTTGTGCGGGTTGCTTTTTGCCACTCATGCGCATGCGCGAGCGGCAAAACCCGGATAACGTGCTCCGTTACTTCTGGGTCGCCGCGGAACACAACCCGAAAATACTTAACTTGAAGCTACTTCAACCCAAGGGATGACTGTACATCAGAAGAGGAGGGGGCGGCCATCTTGTTACTTCACCTCAGGCAGCAAAAGATCTCGGGTCAGCCCTGCAGCCACAGTTGGCTGCAGCTCCCCGGATAGCAAACCCAGCCTTGCTTTTGCGCAGTGTGTTGAAGTGGCAAGTTCACCCGGACTCCCATGCTTGAGGCTGCTCCATTCATCAAAGTACAGTAATGAAGGAAAGAGGCAGGCGAAATGACAAGCTGGTATGCCCTGTCACACTTTCGGCTCTGCTTTTAAACGCATTTGAAAAGATGAGAGATTATATCCGGGGGGAGGGAGGAGGGGGGATGTTGTAAAAAGGAGACCGGCTGACACCTCTATCCGCCATCAGGCATCCTGTCACTGTGATGCATCAGCCCCCTGCTTTTCACAGTCAAGTATGGGGAAGAAATATGCAGATTTGTTACTCTGTTGGACAAAGCAAAGAAAAAAGAAAAAAAAACTGTATTTTGCTACCCTTCTTTTCCATTTCTGTTAACCCAAGTATTTGCTTGTTGGTGCACAGACATTTCTTTCCTCCCCCCTTTATTTATTCTTTTTTAAAAAAAATATTTTCAACATCTTTATTGAAAGTTCAAAAAGTACATAATTATATGTGCACTAAACATTGTGAGGCGTAAATAAAACAGAGAAACAGAACCCGTGTAGAAGGGAAAATAAAGGGGGGAGGGGGGACCCCCAAAAAACGGTATACTGTGGTACCTTGTTTTAAGAACAACTTAGTTTATGAACAACTTGGATTAAGAACGCTGCAAACCCAGAAGTAGGTGTTTTGGTTTGTGAACTTTGCCTTGGAATAAGAACATGTTTCGCTTCCTGTTGAGTGTGTTGCATTTGTAAATTGAGTCCCCGCTGCTATGGGAAAGCACGCCTTAGTTTAAGAACGCTTTGGTTTAAGAACAGACTTCTGGAATGGACTACTGTATTTTAATACTTTGTTGGAAGCCACCCAGAGTTGCTGGGGAAACCCAGCCAGATGGGGGAGGTATAAATAATCACTTCTATTCTATTCTAAACCAAGGTACCACTGTATTTTACAAGGTTGTTATTGTACTTCACTAGATTTTAACCTATTACAGATTTGGAATCCACATTCGGAATCCATTTTTACAATTGCATGGATATTTCTAACATACAATGGAAACAATATGTTGAAAATACATATCTTTACATTACTGAAGTCTGTAAAACAGCATTATTAAACCATAAAGCAAATGTATGTCTATATTTTTTTTACACACATTCTTCTAAGCATTCTTCTAAGAAGTTAAGAGTGGCCAGTGATGGGTTCCCCTATTTTGTGAAAATTAAGGAGGGAGGGAGACTGTGGAGGTGGAGAATTATGATGATGGAGAAATCTCATGATCATACCAAAAGGACAGGAAGCCCTTCTTTTAGGGATTATAGGAACAGAAGTACCAAAAAAAAGATAATTCGGCTGCTTATGTATGTAACAACAGCAGCCAGCATTCTCTACACACAAAAATGAAAGGAAAAAGTTTCCACCAAACAATAATATGCTGAAATGGCAACACTAACAGTCAAAATAAGAAAATCTAATGGTGATTCCTTTGTGGGAGAAAAGAATGGAAGCCCTTTTCGGACTATCTAAGGAAATTTTATCATTTGAGGAACTCGAGAGCAGGATTTGAAATATGAGCCACAGAAGGAATTAGAGAAATACAGTATTGGTGTGGTGGTATAAGAAATAGAAGGTATTGTGCAGCAGGGGGGTGGGGGAATTAAAACTTCATGGAAAATGGGGCAGGAAGTCGATAAAAGATAAATTATGTATTGAAGTATATATGCTGAGGAATGCGGGTGGCACTGTGGGTTAAACCACAGAGCCTAGGACTTGCCAATCAGAAGGTCAGTGGTTCGAATCCCCGCGACAGGGTGAGCTCCCGTTGCTCGGTCCCTGCTCCTGCCAGTTCGAAAGCACGTCACGTGCAAGTAGATAAATAGGTACCGCTCTGGCAGGAAGGTAAACGGCGTTTCCGTGTGCTGCTCTGGTTCACCAGAAGCGGCTTAGTCATGCTGGCCACATGACCCGGAAGCTGTACGCCGGCTCCCTCGGCCAGTAAAGCGAGATGAGCGCCACAACCCCAGAGTCGGTCACGACTGGACCTAATGGTCAGGGGTCCCTTTACCTTTTTATATATGCTGAACTTTCAAAAATTCAATAAAAATTACTACAAAAAACGAAAATAAACCTCTTTGCAGCAGGAAGCCATCAAAGCAGTTTGTAGTAAGATGAAATGGAATAAAAGACCAAAGAGACAAACATACTCTTAAATCTAATTATCCCTACCAGCTCTTCACAACCTTTTGTTTTGGATGTAACTGCTATGTTTCCTTGACTATTGGCCATGGTGATCAAAAGTGGAGGCCAACATCATAGGAAGGATGACCAGGCTGTTGAAAGCTGACCTTCCCATTTTTAACAATTGTGGGAAATGCAAAGTAAGTCCAGCTCCATTCATCTATGCCAGTGATGACCAAACTTGGCCCTCCAGCTGTTTTGGGACTACAACTCCCATCATCCCTAGCTAACAGGACCAGTGGTCAGGGATGATGGGAGTTGTAGTCCCCAAACAGCTGGAAGACCACATTTGGCCGTCACTGATCTATGCAATAGCAGAATCATGAGAAAATTAAAATATAAAAGTTGCAACCTTAGGAAGGAAAATCAAGATAAAACATGCTGTGATTGTAGTTTGGAATTTGCCAGTTTGGAATTTTGGCTGTTTCTAATAATACGCCAGTCTAATGTCCACTTTGGCCAGCACCTCAATTATAGAGGTCTATGTACAGCCCAACAATGGTCTTTGCCCAAGTCAGTAGTGTCACCTTTTAAAAAAAGGAATTTCTAATGTTACTTAAAAGGCAGAGCTCTAATTTCACTCTTTTATCGTGCTTAAATCCTGGAGATCAGCTGCTTAATTTGATAGGCCTCATAATTTTATGTAAGGCAGGCCAGTCTTCCTTGCTTTTAGTTTTTATACAGCATTTCTCATCTTTTCATAATTTATCCAAAGGCCTGCTGTTTTGTGAAATGCTATCCCTCTCAGTATTCCTGGGAAAAAATATATATTTTTGAACAGTGCAAGTTTTGTAGGTCAGTGGGTTTGCCAACAGTGTAGTTGGTTAAGCTTAGTAAGAATGAGAACTACATTTACTTTTCTTCTTCTTTGAAATTGCATTCTTTTCTTAAACCTGTGTTCCTTTACCGCTGGTGTTAAGGCTTGTGAGAAGAAAGCCAGGAGTAATCCCTGAGTAAAACTGCATTAATTTAATGCAAAATATCAAATTAATGTTCGCAACAACTTCTTCTGGCTTTACATGAGTTCCAGTTCCCCTCCCCCTGAATTAATTGGACTTCCTTGGGATGTTTTTATCCTCTGAAATCAATGGAGGGTTTTGTTTTATTTTGTCATGCTGTTTAGTCTAGTGCATTTGCTAATCCTCAAATCTCGCCTTCCTCATGAATTTTAGGATTTTCCAATACATGCAAAACATTTTCAATTAGATCGATGAAAATGGTAGCAAAGTATAACGACACACTTCACTACGCAGAATTGTATGCTTTGTATGAAAACAAACAAAGGGACAGATGGATCATCAAAGTCCCTTGGTGCTTCTTGTATTATAATTGAACACTTATTTGACTGATCACACCTATTTCCTGCCCCAAACAAGGGCTAATGACCGTTTCCTGCCGGCTGGGGGGCGGGGAGCAGTGGCTATAGTCCAGCATGACTATCACGGTCCAGTTCAAGGGCGATCAAAGTCCCGGCTGTGTACATCGGGACTGGGGGCAAGATGGCGGGGTGGGAGCAGGAACGGGAGTCCAGAAGCCAGGAGTCAGGAAGCCAAGGGTCCGAGGGTCAAGAAGCAAGGAGTCAAGGAGCCAAATGCAGCAAGGCAGGGAACGTGTTGCTGCGGCAAAGAGCCGAAGGAAAATGCTGACCTTATATCTGTTATGTACTGAAGTTCTCACCCTGGGCCAGCAGGGGGATACAGTAGATAGTTCAGGTCCACAAATGCAAATAAGGGATCGAAAGTGACGTTCAGTGATGGGATAATTACAGGAAATGGTTACTGTTGCATTCTAGTGGAGCTCTATATAAGTAGGCTGGCTGAACCCTTCAGTTCAGTTCTGTTCTGGCTTGTGAATAAACAAGAGCTGTTTGAAGAATTGCTGTGTCGTCTGATATGTTCACCCACAACTTAACAATATCCCTTCCAGACTCTTGCCACCAGGTGCTGTGAGTTACCAATCAGCCTCACCTGTGCAGCCGCACCTTGCCTCCTCAGAACAAACTTAGGAAGGCCCCAGTCCTACAAAGTTCTACTGGTCACAGGGCCTGGCTGCGTCACGCTCTCCTGACAATGGCTGTGGCGGTGTGGCAGCCTTCTGGCTTTGATTCAGACAGAAGAGGACATCACTTCCTTCTCTGTCGGCTGCACTATCTCCTAGGGCTCACCCTAAATTGCAGCCAGTCACAGGTGGGCTTGGGAGAATGGCTTAGGGAGCGAACCAAGGGGGAAACTTTGTCCCTCTGGTCCACTCCCTGGCTATAAAAGGCAGCCATGCCCAAGCCACCTGACCCACCTGACACCTTGTGTATAGGTTTGCCTGTGTAAGGTCTTGCTATGGAAGTCTTCAGTCACTGTCTTCAGGTCCAGAGAGGAAGTTGCCTTGAGGCAGATTGGGCCTTTCTGGGAGTTTGCTGACCTCATAGCAATTGTCACAACTTGATGGCAGATAAGACATTGGGTTGGATCCTTAGTCTAGGTCAGTGATGGCCAAACTATTCCAGTCTTGATGGATATCTGCAAGTTTAGGAATGCATCCGAGTCTCTTAATGTGTTCAGGTAAGAAATGAAAGTGGCCACCAAGGCAGAATTTTATATTTGCTGTGATAAGTAATTGCCCTTTACATCGCAGAGGACGACAAGGCCTCTAATTTAATTGCTAGAGCACCTCTTTACATGACTAATAAAGCAAGGAGGAAGAAGACTTTCTGGAAAACCTGAGGTGCAAAGAAAGGGCACATCTTTCTTACATAGGGCATAGCTGTAGATGCACACGTTAGCCCTGGATGTAGCATAGTAAAGGCCAATCGTCAGGCAACGAAAGAGAAAGAACTGCTAAATGCTCTTCCATTTATTTTACATGTTGTGCATTTCCAGTGGCAGTTTCTATGAGATTAGCATTTGAATCACATCCATCTGTTTCAGGATTATGTCGTATTGCCCATTGAACCTTCGCTATTGAATTGAGGCTCTGCAAGATGTTACTTTCCCGATTTATTTGCAAGGTTACATACAGCTTCCTGCCAGGGCTGTTAAACACAGACCTGCAGAAAGGTTTGGGCTAGACATAAAGATCATGCACACAAAATAATAAACTTCGTAACACTTTAAACTAAGGCTAGTTTATTTCATCCTGAGAGCTTGAGCTTTCATAGACTTCAAAAGGTCCAGCCTTCACCAAGTTGGGGCCCTCTAGATAATGGGATCCCAAACTGTGTTCTGTGATCCACCAGCAGTCTTCAGGCTTCACTCCAGTGGTCTGCAGTGTGTGTGTGGGTTTGTGGTTCAAGACAGGATTAAATATTTGCATTGAATATTCATTCTGATTTTTAACTGTATTTGTCTTGCTTTTATTTCTTACATGGCATTTGTTTGCATTGCAGTTTGAATGCTATGACTGTAATGCAATAAAATGCAGTATATAAGGAATAAAAAAAGCAAAAAAATTCAATTAAAAAGTATCCAGCACAGTGCATTGCAATTGAAACAACAGGAGGAAAAATCACTGAGTGGTCCACAAAGACCCCCAGCAATTTTCATGTGGATTTTGGGAGAAAGGATTGGGAAGCTTCTGATCTAGATATTTTGGACTAGAATTCCCATCAGCCCCTGCCAGCAGAGCCATTGACTAATGTAATCTATGAAAGCTCACACTCACTTCTTTTTTTAAAAGAAACAACTATACTCACATGGCTTGGGACCTGGATATTTTACTAAAAGAATAAAATTAATGTTTATTCTGCTGAAATTGGGCAAAGTTGGTGATGTCACCATACATCCCCTCTAATTCCACTTTTCTTACAGAATTTCAGTAGTTCTAGATGTATAAGGAAGGCCTTTCAAGACATCGGCCTCTAGTAAATCTTACCAGTAGTTAACTTGAGAGCTCATCTTTTCAATATAGACACAAATTGTGGGGCTGGTATTACGGCACAATGGCTGACAAATCTTACGACTTCACTAGTACTTATGGCAATTAAGCCCCATAATAGAAGCCACTGAAAAAAGGCTTCTCATTGTAGTTTTAGAACTACCATTGTCACCTCCCCACCACAATCTTGGTGAACGATACTGTTAAATATTTGTATGATCTACACACGCTTTTTAAAACGATGTCTTTATTTGAGGTATGAGCAAATTATTGAGAAGCTGAACAGACTATTCTCCTTGATGGACAGAAGGCCAAAACAGATAAGGTTCTGCTTTCCTCCTGCGGGTCTCATGTGAAACTGGGTTGTCCTAACTCTGCAGAACACTTGGTATAAAAAGGCAGGGATAATTGCCTGCAGCTCAGCAAAGAGAATGGCATTGTTTTGGACTTGAGTTCCCCTCTTCATTTGCTGAAAGCAAGCCGATCTTTGAGACAAAGGAATTCAGCTTAACTGGTAAAGGGTGCATTTGGAGGGCTGGTGATTCCCCTCTGAATTACCTGGTGATTGAATAAAAATAGAAGAAGCCTCATTAATTATCCTTAGCCTGCCATTCCAAATTAAGGGCTAAATTGCAGCTCTCAGAAGTGGGAGGAAGGCAGGGCCAAACTGAGCATGCTGGAAAGCCATGTAAATAAGTTCTGCTTGGAACAGCATAGATCAAGACTGCAGTTCCTGCACATACCAAAGACAGTGAGCTCAGAACTTGTGTTTCGTAAGAATCTCTGTATTACACCCTTGTGCAAATTAATTGAAACAAATGTAATTTATTGTACAAAACTCACATATACATGTACAAAACTCACACATATGTACTTTAGTAATGGATATGACCTCCACTATTTTTAAGCAGCGTTTGAACACGGTTTGGCATGGAGTCTACTAGTTTTGAACAGTCCCTGTTGATTTTCGGATCCCTGTACCACACTTGAATCAGCGCCCGAATGAGCTTCTCCATAGTCGTACAGTCTACAGCAAGGAGGCGACTTTTGCATATAGCCCACAAATTCTCAGTGGGAATTACATCCAGAGAATTCCTTGGCCAACCAGGTACCTGTATTTGCTGCTCTGTCATGAATTTCTTCACCACTTTCAATGTGTGACAGGGCTAGGTCCTGCTGCAATATCCCAGTACCGTCAGGATACCTCTTTTCCAGCTCTGGAAGAACTCTCTCTTGTAGAACCTCAATATATTGTGGTGAGCACATCATTCCTTCTATTGGCTGCAGGCTTCTGACACCATAATGATCAACTGACTTTCCCTGTTTGTTTTGAGTACAGGACTACGAGAAAGATAGAAAACATGCTTTGTTTCAATTAATTTGCACAAAGGTATATTATGTATTTAATTATTTTATTTATTAATTTTGTATAAAACCCTTCCTTTGTAGATCTTGCTTGGAATTTTATAGTTATTTTGAAATGTTCTGTTTGCAGCTTTCATATTCCTTAATGCGGGCAGTTATAATGCAAGCAGTTCATACTTTTACAACAAATAACAGCAATGGCATTTTGTTACTCTCTTATTATGATACGGACTCACGCCTAGGCACCTACAAAGTCATGTTGTTAAATATGAGATGGTCCTATTTCGATGCCGTCTTTGAAAAATGTTTGGATGCGCAATTGCCTCACCTGCTTCCTGTTACGAGTCATATCCTCTTAGCCCTGTGACATCATCAAACTATCTGGCAACGGGAAGCTTAATCAAATGGCAAACATGGAAAGAGCAGCAGTTTTATGGAGCTAGAGTGAGTTCTAAAATCTGTAATGACTTTCCAGAGATTTTCCCATCCTTTTGGATTGCAGTATCTGCAACAATTTAATGAGCAGTGTTAGAGCTGATAATGTATAAAGTGAGACTAACTTCATAACTAGATTAAAAGTTAATTGTACTTTTGGCTGAGCAAGTTCAGAAGATTTGCACGATGCAAATGATATGGCACTCACAAGGCATATTTTATCAGCCCAGAATCTTAAACAGATGCTGGTTTTTGTTAATTAGGGGCCTTGATTTTATACAAACAGGGTGCTATTTCATACATGCAGACAATCTCGTACATTATTTGCATGTATAAAGTGCCAGCTGAGATTAACGAAAAAGGGGTTCGATGCAGCTCCCTCTAGCACAATAAATTATTGCGAATTTAAACACACTTTCAGATTTGTTCAGTGACTTCAATTGGCAGACTACACATGCCAATAAATAAATATGGATGTGTTATGACAGTTCATTAATTTGGGGGCCTGTGAAATTTCCCACTTCCACAATAAAAAGCAACTGATAACAGCTGGGCTCCAAAGTCATGAGATGAAAGGTAATGTATTTGCAGTAATCATTCTTATTTATTTAATGTTTGTTTTCTGCTGTGGAATTAGGTTAATGTGCATGTGGGAATAAAGCAGAGCTGAAACAAACAGGTTGTCTTCAGTTTGCAAATGGTCTGATGGCTGGAAGCATTTGATGAAATCTTGGGATTTATATTTAGGTTCTTTGAGAATGCCTTGCTTTAACTTTCTCTCATATGTTTTAATTATTTTTCCAGATCAGCACAGTGCCACATAAGCATATTGCGTCAGAATTCATATTTTTGAATGCTGCTTCCTCCAGCTGTTTAGTAGAGACCATTAAACAATTCTAGATTAAGACTGCAAACTTCAGGGTTCCAAGTCATTAAGAGACCCAAAGCTCCATGTGTGGGATAAACTAGGGTCACCTTGTTAAATAATAACTTAAGAACTGCATTGGCACCCTGTATGCAAGCCTCTGGAACCACTAGTCACTTGAAACTGCTGCATGGTACTTGCCATCTAAGTCCACCTCTTTCCTTTCCTGCACATACACCTGCCAAGTGAGCAAATAATTTAAACCAATCAGTCTAGATAATCAACATCCACTGCATCTATTCCCTGCTGCCCGCCAGTTAGCGAAAAGAAATGAAAAAATCCTGCTTGACCCCCAATATAGAGACTCGTTAAGCTCACGCTGCATACCAGGAGGGAGAGCTGGGTGCCACATTCCAGAAGGCGAAGGCAGGTGGCGGCCAATGACTGGCTCTTAAATACCCTCCAAATGCCATTCATTATATCAAGGATCAGGAACTTGGGCCCTCCAGATGTTGGTAAACTACAACTCCCATCATCCTTTTCCATTGGCCATATTGTCTGGAATACAGATGTATAGAGATAGATGTATCTGAATGTACGCGTTGACATTCTAGTAATCATCTGTTTAAGAATGGACATCAAACTGCAAACAAATGTTCTGAAACACTGTGTACCTAAGGCTGCTATCCTAACTTGGGTGTAAGCCCTACTGAATTCAACAGGACCTACTTCTGAGTAGACATTGTTAGGATTGCATTGTAAGTCATTAACAAATGTCCCCACACAGGAATGGGGCAGGGGCATATCTTTTTAATGGAGTGATACCACATCACTCTATTCCTAGCAGGAATAGGTGTATAGAACCACATTTGCAGACCTCTGTGTATTGCAGAGGTGGCCTGCCAACAGGCCTGGTGCCTGAAGCCGGCTCCTCGTAGAATGTGCCCTTGGGGACCCCAAATCTTCTTGACACAGTGCATCAGGTTTGGGGCCCACATTCCCAGCATGTTCACACTCCTGTCTCAGCGCCATCTATGCTGGATTGGCCATGCTCACAGAATGGAAGATGACAGGATCCCCAAGCTGGCTTCAGGCATCAGGCCCATTGGCGGACCAACTCTGCAATACACAGAGGTCTGCAAACATGACATGAAATCTGGCAACATTCACTCCACTGTGTGGAAATCCCTTGCAGACTATCTCAGTGCCTGGAGGCGATCAGTCAGGTGGTGTGTCCACAGCAGTGACCAAAGGAGGAATGATGTCAGGGACTGGCTAGATGAGGAGTGGTGGAGACTGCCTGGCCTGCAGAAGAGGATAGGCTGGACTCAGGTTTGTGGTGGTGGGAAACAGGACACACCTCAGAGGAGGAGAGCTGGGAAGTACTGGAAACTAGGAGTCGGGGTCACCTCATGAGAAGAGAAGACTCCCTGGAAAAGACCCTGATGTTGAGAAAGATGGAGGGCACAAGGAGAAGGGGACAACAGAGGATAAGATGGTTGGACAGTGTTCTCAAAGCTACCAACATGAGTCTGACCAAACTGCAGGAGGCAGTAGAAGACAGGAGTGCCTGGCGTGCTCTGGTCCATGGGGTCACCAAGAGTCGGACATGACTGAACGACTAAACAACAACAGGAGTTGGGGTGGGGGAATGAGGAACAGGAGGGAATAAGTAGAAGCCTCAGCCCTGAACAAGAACAGGAATCAAGTTTAATAAAGGCAGCACCAGCTGATAAGTGTTCCATGGGTAAAGGTAACGGTGAAGGACCACTGGATGGTCAAGTCCAGTCAAAGGAGACTATGGGATTGTGGCGCTCATCTCGCTTTGAGGCCGAGGGAGCCAGCGTTTGCCCACAAGTTTTCCAGGTCATGTGGCCAGCAGGACTAAACCGCTACTGGCGCACAGAGAACCGTGACGAGTGCCAGAGCGCATGGAAACGGCATTTACCTTCCTGCCACAGCGGTACATCTATTTATCTACTTGCACTTGACGTGCTTTTGAACTGCTAAGTTGGCAGGAGCTGGGACAAAGCAATGGGAATTCACTCCGTCGTGGGGATTCAAACCGCCGACCTTCCGATCAGCAAGCCCAAGAGGCTCATTGGTTTAAACCACAGCACCACCCGCGTCCCTATAGCGTTCCATGGACAGTCTGCCAGAATCACCTCCCACCCCTAAAACAAGACAACAACTCCACAGAACAGAACAGAAAACCAGGCAGAAGCAAAGAATGCCCATGGCAGAGGGAGGGATCTGAGACATAGAAAATAGACTGTATGGAAGGGGGCAAACATTCTGAGCAGCAGCTCATGATACGGGAGGATACTTCATGAATCTGTGTGTGTTTCCGTGTTGACACTAAGAGCTGCTAGCTGAAGTGACCTGTGTGTTTCCTTCTGCTCTTTGTCGAGAGTGTTTGCTGCCCGCTCCCCTGTGACAAATGACCACTGGGAGGAGCACAGAAACAATAAACAGCATGGTGCACCTGAATCAGCACAACAGGATGCCTCCATCTGCCCCAGCTGCAGCAAAACACGGCTCTCCCATATCGGTTTCTACAACCACAGCAGGTGCTGTAACTCTCCAATGGTTCAATTTCGCCCCTGATGGCACACTCCTCCATTGTCTCCCGAGACAGATGGGTGTAACCAATAACCGTGCAAGATGAGCTACTGGTTGAATATTGAAATACTTTATTGTCACTTGTACAACTTGTATACAGTGAGAGAACACGAGCACCGCTCACTCAGCTCTCTTAGTCTTAATTCCCCTCGTTTACTGACACCCACTCACCAAACCCAAAAGTCATTTGCCCTGTTGTTTTCTTTTCATTCAGCAGCCTAAAAGCCCACGGATAGAAGCTGTTCTTTACCCTGTTGGTGCGACTAATCATGCTTCTATATCTTCTGCCTGAGGGCAGAAGATCAAGAAAGTGCCGGCCAGGGTGTGAATCATCCCTGAGAACTTTCCTCACTCTCCTGAGGCAACGTTCTTCCACTATTTCATCCAGTGGATTCACAAGACAGCCCATAATATCTTGTGCTGTATTCACCACCCTCTGTAGGCACTTCCTATCAGATGATGTCAAAGCAGCATACCACACCGTGATGCAGTATGAAAGGGCACTTTCTATATTGCTGGGAAAGGTGGTCAAACTCAAAATAGGACAGAACTAGAATTACAAGAGGAATTGGATTTGTTTCCTGGGCCCCGGGCCATTGATTTTCATGTTTGCAATGCACACAAAATCTAGCCAATAGGACCTGTTTGTTTTGACGTTTGATAAGAAATGCTCTATGCTCAGAGCTGGAGTACTTGAAATATTAGAAATGGCTGGCTATTTACAGTTGACCTCGTGTTAGAATATATCAATATCCGCTACGTATTTCATTCCCTTTTTATACTGACAATGATATCATAACATTTAATGTTGTTTGAGGAGTATTCCATTAGCCTGGTGCATTAAGAATGTCATCCCACTAGCTTTGAACAAAACAAACATACCTGTAATGAAAGTTATGATAAGAGGCTCTTGGAGGCAACATCAAAGGATTGCCATGGCTACTGAACACTGGCCATAGCATTTGAGCCAGCTCTGCCGACTGATGGAAGTTCGCAAATAACTGTCTCAAAATCCTCGTTTTTATTACAAGTGAAGCACATACATTGCTCACAATTATTGATTTGTACTTTAAGCTGCTATCCTGTCTCTGTACTTGCACAGCCGCCATTCACTGTTGGCACATCCTCAAAACCTGATTAAATTAATTTCTTGCTCAGTAAGAAACTGGGCTTCCTTCCTGACAGCTTCATTCTAGTCTAGCCTTGGGCCATGTTTGCACCATGCTTCTGGACATGGGTGGCGCTGTGCTCTAAACCACTGAGCCTCTGGGGCTTGCCAATCCTAAGGTCAGCAGCTTGAATCTGTGTGACGGGGTGAGCGCCCATTGCTCTGTCCTAGTTCCTGCCAACCTAGTAGTTTGAAAGCATACCAGTACAAGTAGTTAAATAGGTACTGCTGTGACAGGAAGGTAAACAGTGTTTTGGTGTGCTCTGGCACTCATCACAGTGTCTCGTTGCACCAGAAGCAGTTTAGTCATACTGGCCACATGACCTGGAAAAACTGTCTGTGGACAAACACGGCTCCCTCAGTCTGAAAGCGGAGATGAGCGTCGCACCCCATAGTTGAATTCAGCTTGACTTAACCTTCCAGAGATCCTTTACCTTTACCTTTTTCTTTTCACCATACATTTAAAGCATCGTGAGACCACTTTAAACAGTCATGGCTTCCCCTGAAGAATTCTGGGATCTGGCATTTGTTAAGGGTGCTGGGAGTTGTTAGGAGACCCCAATTCCCCTCAAAGAGCCACAATTTCTAGAGTGGTTTAATTCTCCTTCATAGGGAACTCTTGCAGAGGTTTTTGTAAGCTGCTGGAAGAGGGGAGCATAAAAAAAAAATGTGTAGCAGCTGGTGCATTTATTTATTTATTTGGACACCCAAAACCTCAAGAGTGGAATCATTTCTAAAAACTAGTCAAAATGCTTCAACAGATCCTTAGAACATTGCTTTGCTCATCACTGCTGCAGAACTGGAATGTCCCAAATTAATTTTTCACTGCTGAATGTTACTAAACCCTGGAGGGAGAGGGGTTTTCCAAACCTAGGAAGTAGCTCCCATGAACACCTTGCCATCCCTTGCTGATCTGAGTTGCTCTGTGGAGTACCCTTTATTAAATGTGTGGTTTTCTGTATAGATTTTGACAGGTTGTTACCCATCTACCCTGCCAGTTCATCTATCTTGGGTTCCCTGTAAATGAAGGAAACCTCACAACAGTAAGAGGGCCATAGGAACCAACTCCTAAGGGCGGATGTCCCTTTGTCCTTCAATAAAATATTTGAGGGGGCCAGCCCCCCCCCCAGTTGATGAGCATTTTCATTCAAATGATGTGCACACACCACATCTTGTGATCAATTATGCGGGGTGGGGCTTACCTGCACCCCATTATTTTCTTCAAGTTGGCACCCCTGAAGAGGACATCTGGCTGCCACTGAGAGCCCTTTCTTACTATCATGACACCTAGTGCAATGTGTGAGGTGTGTCTTGTCTTCCACCCTTCAACCATCTTATGTGGGGAAACTAGCCCTTGACCACTTTGCCTTGAGAATTGGCCCCATCTCTATTTGCTGCAAAGAGATTCATCATGTTGATATAAAATATGATTACCCCATTTCTTGGTGGTGGTGGTAGTGGGGGGAAGGAAACTGACATTTTAACAAGAACCTTCCTTTCTGCTAATTGCTATTACTGTTTCTCCCCAGGCTGTTCTCACTCTCAGCCCACGTAGGAAGTCTGATGATTTTCAAATTAAGCTATAATGGGTAGAAATTTAAAGCACAAAAATGAGAGGAGATGAGACAGAAAAGCATTCTGACTGTTAGAAATCTTGGCTGGAAATATGTCAAGGAGGGTTGCATCCTGCATCTGAGTATATATATATATTTATGAGAGCCAGTGTCACCACTCTTAGTGGTTAAGAGTGGTAGATCCGTAATCTGGGGAACCGGGTTCGCGTCTCTGCTCCTCCACATGCAGCTGCTGGGTGACCTTGGGCCAGTCACACTTCTCTGAAGTCTCTCAGCCCCACTCACTCCACAGAGTGTTTGTTGTGGGAGAGGAAGGGAAAGGATAATGTTAGCCGCTTTGAGACTCCTTCGGGTAGTGATAAAGCGGGATATCAAATCCAAACTCTTCTTCTTCTTAAGTGAACGTAGCATATTTCTCTACAAACGCCCAGGTGGTGTTGAATCTGGTACAAAGTTCATAGCTCCACCATGAAGGCGTAGACAACCTGCAGCCATTCAGATGTTGCTGCACTAAAACTCCCTTGGTCAGGCTGGCTGATGGGAGGTGGAGTCCAAAAAGAGCCCCTGAACCTGTCATCATAGAATTGAAGAGTTGGAAGGGACCCCAAGCGTCATTGATGTCAATCCCCTGCAATACAAGAATCACAACTAAAGTAGCCATGACAGATAGCCATCCAACCTCTGCTTGAAAAATCTCAAAGAAATGAGGGTTTATCACCTCCCAGGGGTCTCCTTTCCAATGTCGAACAGCTCTTACCGTCATAAAGTTCTTCTGGAATCTCCTTTCTTGTAACTTGAAACCATTGAGTACTGAAACCAATACTCATTTTGAAATGAACTTTTGGGGTTCTTAAAAGGATAGTTTAAATGAGAGGTGAGCTTCTAACCCCTCTCCTGATCCATTATCCAGCCCATTGAGTCTCCTAAGAAGAACTCATGGAACAGCATGTCAGGAAGAAAACAGAAGCGGGAAGGAAAGAGAAGGAGAGAGAGAGAGAGAGATCATGGGTAGGCAAACCAGGTCCCGGGGGCCAGATCCGGCGCAATCGCCTTCTAAATCTGGCCCACATGTTTTTACATACGTAGAATGTGCCCTTTTATTTAAAATGCATCTCTGGGTTATTTGTGGGGCCTGCCTGGTGTTTTTACCTGAGTAGAATGTGTGCTTTTATTAAAAATGCATCTCTGGGTTATTTGTGGGGCACAGGAATTCACTCATTTCCCCACCCCCACCCCAAATATAGTCTGGCCCCCCACAAGGTCTGAGGAATATTGGACTGGCCCCCTGCTAAAATAGTTTGCTGACCCCTGTGATAGATGATAGATAGATAGATAGATAGATAGATAGATAGATAGATGATAGAAAGATCCTTTTCACTGTTGCTGCTACCACCAGAAAGAAAGGAGTTCATTTCCAGATCAGTCAGATGCCTTTGGGCATTTGCTGCTGGTTTCTATTCCTGGGAAACTGAAATAGTCTCATCAAAACTCTTTTGGCTTCTTATGAAATTCTTCAGAGGAAACCTCAAAACTCATGTCAAGTGTTGCTTTTGGTGAAATCAAGTGGTACGCATGAGGACTGCCCCTCCCCATTAATTTTATTAATCTCATCCAAACGGTTCTGGTGTCAATGAATTCCCCAGGTTTATCCCAAGGAGGTTTGCTGTTTCCTTCAAGAACTTTGGGGGCTATTTTGATTTAGTCTTGCACTGATGAAAGGAGAGAATAGTAGTTGGAACTTCAGCCTTTAAGGTCAGAGATGAGGGATCGGTACCCCTTTCCAGATGTTGCAAGACTTCCCAGCATTTTTGATAATGGGTTGGGTTTGTTGAGGCTGCTGGGAGTTGGTTTCTAACAACATCTGGAGAGCCACAGGTTTAGGGGAAAGCCATTAAAAGTGTCTTGGGTTTTCAATTTTGCAATATTCTTTCCAATGGAAATCTATTTTAAGTACGGCACAGTTTTATTCTGTGCAAATAAAGGAGTGCTTTTGTAGTACAGAAACTAAGGACAGGAGCTGTGAAGTTACAGATTCTTGGTTCAAATATGAGCTCAGTGATGAACACAGTGGGTGTCTACAAATAAACTACCATCTCTCAACCTTAGCATCTCATTGCTTGAAATCTATAATATAGGGGGGAAACTGACCTGCCTTCCTGGGTATGGGGAAGACTTGATATGCTTTAAAAGCATGCTGAGTGCAGTGGGTTGGATCCAAGTCTAGTCCTACTCAGAGTAGAACCATCAAATTTCTTGGACATGACTAATTTAAATTCATTCATGTCAGTGGGTCTGCTCTGAATAAGACTATCATTAAATCCAACCCTATATGTTGCTTTTGCACATGCTTGGGACAAACAAATTGCTACTAATTGTCACAACTCTGCTTTTAGGTTTATTTTTTGAGAACTTGGAAAGAAACCACTCCATCAAATTATGTTCATCTTTAATATTCAGAAAAGATATGCCTAAGCGGTTCAAATAATTAGAAGTTCATCCCCTAGAAAGCCTTTAAAGGGATGCACACATTATATTGTATTTCTGCACCACTGCAACGATTTGTGTACCTGGTCAACGCTGTTTTTAATCATTTCCAAGCCCAAATTATCTTGTGGCTCAGCTTATTTTATCAGGGGGATAGCTAGTGGGATGAGGAAGTGGATGTGATGTGCGCCTTAAACTTTGACAGCTTTTCCATTTCTGTTTAGTTTTGCAAGTGGCATATTATTTACTTGTTAATTTCTCATGAGCCCAGGTTGCAATAACTTTGGATGAAGAACACAGCCCCCCCCCCCCCATGCTCATGAGGAATTTGCAAGCAACTAATATACTACACTGAAATAAAATACTTGAACTGCCTCATAGGTGAATTGCCACCTGTTCCCTCAAGGGATGGGGATGAAGAGAAGTTATAAAGTTATTTTAATGTAAGCTCGGGATATTTGAATTTTTATCTCCTGCACTGAAAATACCAGAAAGCCTTAATCACATTTTGACCTTGCATTTTTGGATGCTCCTTTTCCCTCCCCACATCTGAATAATTGCAACTCGCATATTTGAACCTGGTAACTTATTTATTGAAACTCGCACGCTGTTTTTTCCAACAATTCTCAAACATAATAAACACAAGTGTTGCATCCCTGAATCAGGGCAAAGTTGGTGTCTATGTGCTGTGATAATAATAATAATAATAATAATAATAATAATAATAATAATTTATTATTTATACCCCGTCCATCTGGCTGAGTTTCCCCAGCCACTCTGAGCGGCTCCCATTCAAGTGTTAAAAACAATACAGCATTAAATATTAAAAACTTCCCTGAACAGGGCTGCCTTCAGATGTCTTTTAAAGATAGAATAACTGCTTATTTCCTTCACATCTGAAGGGAGGGCGTTCCACAGGGCAGGTGCCACTACCGAGAAGGCCCTCTGTCTGGTTCCCTGTAACCTCACTTCTTGCAGGGAGGGAACCACCAGAAGGCCCTCGGCGCTGGATTTGAGTGGGCTGAATGATGGGGGTGGAGACGCTCCTTCAGGTATACAGGACCGAGGCCGTTTAGGGCTTTAAAGGTCAACACCAACACTTTGAATTGTGCTTGGAAATGTACTGGGAGCCAATGCAGATCTCTCAGAACCAGTGTTATGTGGTCCCGGAGGCCACTCCCAGTCACTTGTCTAGCTGCCGCATTCTGGAATAATTGCATGGCCATGAAGATGCCTTTGGGATACTCACAAGCTGAGTAAAATGCAAAGAGATGGGAATGTTTAATGCCACAAGAAGAGACCTGCTGGATCAAGCCAAAGGCCCACCTAGTTCAAAATCCTGTTCTCACAGTGGCCAACCAGATGCCCATAGCAAGTCCACGAGGAGGACCTGAGCACAACAGGGCTTTCCCCACTTGCAATTCTCAGCAACTGATGATCATAGGCACACTGCCCTCCAAAGTGGAGGTGCGTGCTGGGCCCAGGGGTAACCCTTGAAATGCGATCCAGGACTGGTCCACTAGGAGTCAGTCTGACAGGGCCAAGGCAGGAAACCAAGCAAGGAAAGGTACAGGATCTCAGGCAGGATCTAGCATACAGCAATATTGCTCCCGTAACTTGGGGCGGGGGTCCGACAGCCTTTTATCTCTGTCGGGGAAACGGCCAGTCCTCTGTCGGGGAAAAGGCAAGCGCTCCTCCTGTGAGTCCTCAGGTCTCTCCTTCTCTCAGACCTTAGTCTCTGCAGCTCGGGAGACGTCGATGGGTTACTAGACCCAGGGGCCACCTCAGCCTACCCTGACCCAACCGGTAGTGGAGCAGCTGTAAGTGATGGCCCAGCTGGAGGCAACGAGGTAATCCCCGCATCTGGTGCCAGGGCAGGCTCAGGCCCCTGACTCGGCCCAGCTGGTGCTTGTTGCAGGGGAACCTGTGCAAACTGGGACTCTTCAGGATCAGGCCCCAGACTGGGTTCAGATGATGCCTGAGGCAAAGGACCCAGAGCAGACTGAGTCTCCTCTGGTTCCAAGTCCGAGCCCAAGTCCCAGGCCATCACAAGATGGAACATACCCACTATGACTGCTAGCAGCCATTAATAATAGCCTTATCCTCTAAAAGTTTTTTAATCTTCTTGGAATGCCACCTAAATTGGTGTTCATTTTGCGGAAATGAATTCCACAACTTAACTATGTGCTGTGTGAAGAAGTCCGTCCCTCCGTCCCTCCCTCCCTCCCTTTTTGAGTAATCCAAAATGAGACCGGGTATAGGGCGGTGTATAAGTTGAATTATTATTATTATTATTATTATTATTACATTTATATGCATAAGATTTTCCCCCCCAATGTAAATTAGTCTGTAGACATATTGTGGGTCAAATTTACATTGGGGAAATTATTATTATTATTATTATTATTATTATTATTATTCAACATACACTGCCTTATACCCGGAGGTCTCAGGGCGGTTCACAACAAGACCACCTAAAGGTGTATAATGAAGGCACCAGGCAAACTTCCCTGGGGAGAGCATTCCACAGATGGGGAGCCACTGCAGAGAAGGCCCTGCTCTCATGTTGCCACCCTCCGGACCTCTTGTAGAGAGGCACACGAAGGAGGGCCTTAGAAGATGATCTGCCCTATCTGTTAGACATATTACTACCACTTAGATTTATTAGTTGCTTGTTGCCAAAATCACCAAGTGACCTACATTTTAAAGCATAAACATGAATGCATCAAATATTCATATGGAATTTTAACCTTCTCATACAAACTACTACGATTCTCACACACAGAGAGACAAACACACCACAACAGCCACAGGAAGCTGTGGGATCATGGTAACAGAACAAGCCCCTCAAAAGCCTGGGGGGCAGGAGGTGAGCAAATATGCCTGGTGCTTAAATATGTCAGTGCTTAAATATGTTAAATTTGCCACGTGGGCCTTGCCAGGGAGAGCATTCCACAGATGGTGGCTATGGGTGAAAGGGCCTGCTCCTTTGGCAACACCCTCTGAAGCTCCCTTGGTAGGCAGCGGTGCTTGAGAAGAACCTCAGAAGACGATTTAAATGCCCAGGTATGTTCATATTATAAGGGACGCGGGTGGCACTGTGGGTTAAACCACAGAGCCTAGGACTTGCCAATCAGAAGGCCGGTGGTTCGAATCCCCGCAACCTGGTGAGCTCCCGTTGCTCTGTCCCAGCTCCTGCCAACCTAGCAGTTCGAAAGCACATCAAAGTGCAAGTAGATAAATAGGTACCACTCTGGCGGGAAGGTAAAAGGCATTTCCGTGCGCTGCTCTGGTTCGCCAGAAGCAGCTTAGTCATGCTGGCCACATGACCTGGAAGCTGTACTCCGGCTCCCTCTGTCAATAAAGCGAGATGAGCGCCGCAACCCCAGAGTCGTTCGTGACTGGACTTAACTGTCAGGGGTCCCTTTACTTTTACCTTTCTGTTCATATTAGGAGAGGCATACCAAGAGATACTGGGGTCCTCAGCCATGAAGAGCTTTATAGGTCAAAACTAGGATGCTGAATTGGACTTGGAAGCACATCCCATAATCTTGTATCTTGTTTCGTATGTTAATGAATGTTTATGTTTTACTTTTTTTTTTTTAAATAATTTTTATTAAAGTTTTAAACAACAAAGAAAGAAAAGAAAAACATACACAATACATATAACAAAAACACACAAAAAAGAAAAAAAGAAAAAAACAAGATTCAACAATAAAAGTACAAAAAACATAACAATTAAAAGCAGTATCTTTTTTCCATTTCCGTTTTTTAGTTACTTATTTTCTGGACTTCCTCATACCTCCCTCTTTTGTATTCCGATCCAAATTATTTGTCCAGCAATTTCTTTTCCACTTTTTTAATCCCAATTTTTAACTTTAATAAAATATTAAAATATATAACTTCAATTTCTTTAATCCTAATCTTTAATCTTAGTCTATCATTAACTTTAACCTGTACAGCACGAAACCGCTTATTTTCAGTCCAACATCACTCTAACATTCTTTAATTTTGCAATGTTTCTGAAGATAGTCTTTAAATTTCTTCCAATCTTCCTCCATAAATGTTTATGTTTTACCGTAGGATCTGTTGACTGGGATGAGAGATTTGTTTGCATTGTTCCTGATCAGACATTTCTGAAGCAGAGAGGAAAACAGCTTTCCAACATCATTCTTTAATAAGTTGACTAGGTAAACCACCTGTGCCCTTTTAAAATAATCAAAAACAAAAACCCAGTAGCATCCGCTCTGTTATGGCTTGTCTATTTTACTTCACATATTATAATGGTCTGTTTACAGCAATTTATAGGGAAGTTGATTTTCCCCTGGTGTCAGTACTCTAAGGAATCAGGCATTGTTGTACTGGAGTAATGTGATGCCTTCTGCAGGAGACCATTGCCCTCTCCATCATCTAACCAGGACCTAAAGAAAACCTCCCTGGATCATACAAGGGTCTATCTCAGGGATGGCTCACCTGAGACCCTCAAGATGTTGCTGGACTACAACTCCCATCATTCCTGACTTATGCAGACTAGGGCTGATGGGAGTTGGAGCCCAGCTACAGCTTGAGGGTCACAGGGTGTACCCCACTCCAGGTCTGTCTATTCCTGCGTTGTTTCCAACTGCAGATATCTTGGGATGGTTCCTGAGCAGGCAAATGACACCGATGGACATTCCTTATTTGCCCCCCAAATGCCACATGCCTGCATTTCCAGTGTGTGCATCATGTTCTATGATTTCCCTTTTTTGCACAAACATCTTCATCTCCAAATGCTCTGAACGTGTCCCAGTTCTTGCAAATAATTTTAGCTCTGTGATTCCGGTGACCTTAGAGCGAGCGAGCGGGGAAAAAATGAAATGTTCCTTCCATATGAGCCTGCATAAATATTTCATATCTCTTAAACAACAGGATATGATTTCTTCAAGGCAGGAGAGAAGAGTGTGAGGGATCTATTTTAGAAAGAAATGTAATCATTTCCCATTTCCCTCTTAGCTACGCTGGGCATGATGCATTGACTTGGAGGAGTTGCGGCGATGGAACTGATACAGAGAATGTGGCCCGCTTTGTATTCTGGGGTGCAACAGACTGAAAGTGCAATAAAAGAGACTTGAATCAACATTGTACCATTTTTGAAAGGATGTGCTTTTTATCAGAAAACAGTGTGTGCTTTTCATGTCTGTTAGAATGGCTGGATCCTTATCTCCTTTTATCGGGTAAAATAAAGCCATTTTAGTATTTGCAGGTGCCTTGCATTGTTCTGTGTAAACAAACCTCCCGCTTCTCAATGAGAAGCCATGTTTCTCGGTTTTTATCGGATTCCATCTTCACAGTGAAAGAGGGGTGCCGGCGGAATTAAACAATGCTCAGAGGGGGTTTGCAGCTTGGTAGCGTGGTTTGAGGCAAGCCCACGCCCACAACTGGTGAATGGAAAAGACAATTCAGAAGGGACGGCAATTTGCTGCATATTAGCCTCTACTGTCAATCGCCTCTCCTAGGCAGTGTAAACCAAATGCGGTAATTTGCTACATTCCAAGTTCCATTGTGTGTGTTTGTTTTTATTTAATCAGAGCTAAATGATATTACGCGAAGTTTCCTTTGCCCTCCTGAGGAATCTAGATTCAACACTTTCTGAGTGGCTCGGTGCTGGAGACAGAAGAAAGTGTAACCATAGTGATGGAATGGAAATGATTTCCTTTGTTCTGAAGGCTTCAATATCCAACAGACATTACAGTTTTCAAGGTCAAAAATATATTAAGAGATAAAAATTAAAGGGAAAAAATGTGCTAGCTTAGCGACAAAAGCTAATTTAGTTTATGCATTATAAATTATGTTTAAAATGACTAGAATGGGATTTCTCAGCAAGAACTAAATGTGTGGTTTCGCAAAACTAATTTCCAGAGATGAATGTGATTATGGAATTTAGCGTTTAAAAGCTTTTTCAAGCCATCAGAGGAAATGGCAAAGCTATCAATTATACAACTTTTTAGTGGTGCCTCTTGTCAGAAATATCCTGGTATTTTTAGCCCGCTCCTTGGCATTTACTAAATTAAGGATGTCTGCAAACAAATCAGCTAATTGGAATGTTATTTAATTAAATAAAACTTGGTGTCAGTGAGCCTTAGCTGGGCTATTAACCACTGCAGGGAATCTTGTTCAGCGCAAGAGCAGTTCTGAGAGAGCCCAGGCATGGTGAGAGTAGTGCCTTTTCACTGAGCCAAAGCCCTCTGGAACTGTACCCAGTTGCTTGGGATATGGGTGGGTTGACAATTTGCCATCCGTATAACATCTTGCTAAGTTGTTTGCTTGCATTGCATTTCCTCTTAGTGGGTTTGTGTGGTTCTTCACAAACCCAGAGTAGATCGCATTTACACCGTGAATTGCATTCAGTGCGGCGCTAAGGTAAGTACCGTATTTTTTGCTCTATAAGACTCACTTTTTCCCTCCTAAAAAGTAAGGGGAAATGTGTGTGCGTCTTATGAAACAAATGCAGGCTGCGCAGCTATCCCAGAAGCCAGAACAGCAAGAGGGATTGCTGCTTTCACTGCGCAGCGATCCCTCTTGCTGTTCTGGCTTCTGAGATTCAGAATGGTTTTTTTTTCTTGTTTTCCTCCTCCAAAAACTAGGTGCGTCTTGTGGTCTGGTGCATCTTATAGAGCAAGAAATACGGTGAATGTTCCATCAACACAAGGCTTTCTCCTTGTGTGATGCAACATTATCCTACATTTCTCAACCTGTGCAACCCTTAAATCTGTTCCAGAGTTTTCCCCAACCCCTGAGAGCAGAATTGAGGATGGACTGTGGTGCACACAGGGGAAGGAGGGGAGCAGAATCCTCTTGCACTGGGACTCATCTTTACATTAGCAGAAAAGGTTAGTTGAATGCTACTGCATATATTTGAAGCTCAAGAAATCCCAGAAATTGTAGTTTGCCCCTCACAGAGCTACAGTTCCCAGCACCCTTAACAAATTATTCTTCCCATGGTGCTTTGGTGGGAAGCTATGCACTTTAAATATGCTTTAAATATACTGTGTGAGTAGAGTGGTCAGAGTCTCTGATCACGAAGGTAGGACAATTCTACCAGTAATTCAGGATACCTGAGGAATTTAAGCATGGCCAATTTGGATCTGTACCAAGCTGCTCCACATCTCTGAACAAGGTGAAGACCAGGACTCAGCTGTTCGCCAGATTCCATACTTTAGAAATAAAGCACACTTTTTATGCATCGAAATATATTTGGCAAAGCCTGTTTAAAAACAGATAGAAATGCAATTTTGTGTGTGTGGATATATTTTTTTATAAAAAAGTACAGATCAGAAACAGGATGGAATGGACTTGTACAAAAGGAAAATGGGCTGGAAATTAGATGATTCAGTTATTTTTACTATTCACTCAATTTTATTCCAAATTCTCTTTGAAATGGCTTTGCTCTCATGGAGCTATGTGTATATGAACAAGCTGATAAAACAAAATTATTTTTGAAGTGGAAAAGGGATGAAACGCCACTAAAAAGAGAATGGGGTGTTTTGTTCGTGTGTTCTCCTTCCAGTTTTTTTATTTTAATATCAGTTTTAGTGAAGTGAAAGAACAGTACAAGGTTGACCGCCTATTACTCAAACAAAGCTGTGATAAAACATGGGGTGCTTTCCCCCATTTGAAATCTAAAAACCATTTGCATGTTCCTCAGCAGTGTGGCAGTTTAGATGCATAATAAACTCACTCTTGTGATTCCTTGTCTCTGATGAAAGGAACAGTGATGAGTTTGTGGATCTTGTCCACATTCTAAAACCTAACTGTCACCTTATTCTCAGAAACGATTAAGATAGACACCATTTCTTGGTCTCTTTACCCCAGAGGAATAAAATTGGGTAATTGCCATTCAGATGATTCTAGACTTTTACTGAGTTTGAGTTACAAAATAACATTCCACTGGAGTTACTTAGAGAAGTTTAATGACTGAAAGACGGATCGGTCCCTGGTTCAGCTGGAATACTCCCAATTTCCTTTATATGGTTGTGGCAAGGATCACCCAAATAATGTTTCTGAAGGAGTGAGGGCCAGGTCTACCCACTTCAAAATCTAAACTCAGAAAGATCTGTTAAAACATTTTCCACAAATGGTTTTTTTCTTTTTATTTTATCGGAGCTCATTCCAAAGTTTGGCCCGTTGCCGTTCTCATGAAATTACCAGAAGGAAAATGAAGACCAGTGGCTTCCCCACAAGCCTCCTTGTTGCTGACTTTATCTTCTTTCGCAAATGTACCTGTCACTGATAGTGCCAATGAAGGAGCTCACAGTTCAGAAGATGATGACATAGGTCTTCATATGCGGCTGGCAGATACTGCAGCAACATCTTGGCTACTGCAGCAACATCTTGGCTACTGGGGCCTTGGGAAATAGAGTTTCCAAGGACTCCTTCAGTTTCCAGGAAACCTCTGGTTCCAACACTCTGTCATCATTCTGGGGACCTCAGAAGCAGTGGCAACAGAACTCCTCCCAAGTTCAGAACTGGCATCAAAGCACCTTTCTGACAGCCCAAGACGTCTCTTCTCCCAACCCTTCACTGGAGAAGGAGGCAAGTACGGGAGTGTGCTTCAGACCAGAGACCTGCTGAGATCTTGGAAGAGCAACTGCAGCCAGCTCCGCTACAAATCCCTTTAGTTTAAACATGAGACCTGCTGGTCTACTAGCAATGTAGGAAAGTCCCTGTCCCCTTGCAACCCATCTCCTCCTTCTTATGTGTGCTGGACAGATCCTGTGCTGTTCCAGGCTCCATGGTGGGTTCCCAACCCACCCCCCGGTGGAAAAAATGACACAACTGTTAAGGTTAATGGGCTAAAAAAAGTCACAACTTTATTGGTTACAGGTGAAGAGCTTTGGCTTAGGCATTAGTCCTAACCGACTATATCCGACTCCAGCCCGTCTGCTTGAAGTCCGGGAAGGGTTAACCACCAGTAGGATGATGCATATCAACTAGGAACTCCCCCGGGGTCACAGCTAGGGGGCGTGCCTTGGGCCCTCACCTCCTTAGGCTTTAGACAGGGCCACGCCCCCTGGAATCCTTTATCAGACTACCCTTCAATATGTGGGGCAGGTGATGGTGTTACCTCCCCTCTTCCATCTACAGAACAATACCAATGCCAAACCGCCGATACCCAGAAAGTTGTGACGATTTGCTACGAGATGGGTGAAAACCAAGTGGCTGGTGCCAATTTGCCAAGTGGAAAAATTCCTACCAGGCCGCTCAACGGCGACCAACCGAAGTCCAGAGCAAGGTCAAGGAACAAAAACCTGATAGGGCAGGAAGGTAGGAAAAGCAGGAACAGCTGGCGGGCGGCAAAGAGGGAGATCCCTGGCCGCGTCCTGCCTTAAATAGGGCAGGCCATGCCCCCTGAGCCAGCCGATTGGCCAGCCAGGGGATGATGCGGCCGGGAATACCCCCAATCGCGCTGGGCCGCTCCCGCGCACATGGAGGGGCCGTGAAGCCCGCAACCCCACCTCCTCCTTAGGCTGTAGTGGCTTTCTCCTACCCTGCTATCCTGATTCAGTTGAACACTTTGATTCCTTCAGTGTATAGCCTCTGATTCGATTCTCTTCATGTGGGTAATAGGATTCAGAAAAGTGTATTATTATTATTTTTTTTTAAAAAAAGATCTAGATACGCACACATTCTTCATGGCTTTGTGAGTGGTGGAATTAGATGCTCCATATATGCTTATTTGAAGGTGCTCATCTTAAAGGGCTCCTAATTCATGTATGGTTTTGTCATGTTAACTGCCAGTACTTTGCCAGATAAGATGTTAGATAATATAGTGGTTTTTAGTGCACTCTAAACACAGCTTGTAAAAGCCCCACATTCTTTGGGCTCAATAAGAGAAATGGGAAATGCAAGTACATAATCCTTTCATGGTTTAATTAAAGTAGCTCTCCTGCATTCAAATCATTTGCCACTGTTCTTATCGGTTAATCCCAGGATGAATGCAGGGATGGGGGAGGGGCCACGAGGAGAGAGAATTTGACCCCAGAGAGTACCTCTTTTCTTTGTATTTCTGCTCTCTTCCTTTATGCAGAGTCAGTGTATGTGGAGGCACAAAAATTTCCACACTGAAGTTACTTGTTACTTTATTTTTTACTAGTATTGTTAATTAATCAATAAAATCAACTATTAGTGAATTCTTATCACTTATTAATATCTATCTATTTATTTATTTGCTTGCAAATGTTTTCTATGTCACCTTTCAGGGCAATGCGGCGCATAAATGAAGCATAAAAACTAAAACATCTGATTTCAGCAAAAAACTAAACCCTGAGCCTTTCAAAAAACAATCTCACAACCCAGCACAGGTTGGGTCAAGGCAACTCTGGATTGGGCCCACCCAGCAGGCTGCCTATGTGTAGAGCCTTCTCAGCACCTCTTAACCCCATGTTGAATTAGGGTTCAGGCCGCACATCTGCCCCGGATCATTCTGGGTTGGATCAAGACTGCTCAGAAGTGTCCCCTGGTCCCTGAATCCGATGTGGGTGGGGAGGAGATGTTCACAGGCCTAGTTTACATCATAGTCAGAAGAACTATAGGAACCTATACTTGATTGGAATGGCATCACAAGCTTGAATGGCTTCCACCTAGGAAACAGAAACCGTGGTGCCATAATACCTTTAATTTTCTATTTTTAACTAATTTTCTCCATATCTGCAATCTGGACGGATTACAACTGCACATAATTCTGTTTCTTTGCAATGCAGGCTTAGAGGATTTAACAAATGAGGTCTCATTTTCATTTCCTGAGACAAACATGAATGAGCATGTGGTATGAATATGCAAAAAAAACAAAAAACAAGACTTGGGTTCAGACTCTGTAACCCTTAGTAAAATGTTTTAACCCTGTAACTACTCCCCTCCCATTCCCAGTTCCATTGCTAGTGCTTTAAAAAGCCTGTTAAATGGCATTTTAATTTCTTCCACTGGAACCTGCCAGGTATGCTTGGCAATGCAGGAGATTCGTAGTTCCCAGATGTTTCTTATGCATTTGCAAGTGAAATGATGAATTAACTTCTGTATTTATGTTTTCAACTTGATTCATAATCCTGATTGGCTCACTCTGGTGGCTGATTTACATGAAAGTTCCTGGGATTGTATTACTGAATAATTAATTTCTACAGTACAGTGGCTAATTCCACTCGGGTGATCCTAGGGTGCTGCTCATGTGATAACAGATGAAATATATATTCTGATCAGCAATGCAGTGAGCCAAAGTCACGTGGAATGTTAATTATATATCACTGATCACAGAGCTAGGCTGATAGCAGAGGATGAAATGAGATTTTTGCTTTTTAACCTTCTTTCTAAGAGGTAACCGAAGGTCTACTGTAATCTGAGAATTACCTGGTGAGATTATCACTGGAGGTCATTCACAAGAATCCTGAGGCTATCCAAATCCATAGCTGTACTTGTCATTTGTATATATAATCTCCACAACGGAGTGAGGTCCCCGTTGCTCTGTCCCAGCTCCTGCCAACCTAGCAGTTTGAAAGCACACCAGTGCAAATAGATAAATAGGTACCGCTGTGGTGGGAAGGTAAACGGCATTTCCGTGTGCTCTGGTTTTCATCACGGTGTTCCATTGTACCGGAAGCGGTTTAGTCCTGCTGGCCACATGACCTGGAAAGCTGTCTGTGGACAAACGCCAGCTCCCTCGGGCTGAAAGCGGAGATGAGTGCTGCAACCCCATAGCCTTTGACTGGACTTAACCATCCAGGGGTCCTTTACCTTTACCATATTCTGGTCTTAACAGAAGTCATTCAATAAATGGCTTATTAGTTTAATGGACAGGTAAATTAGTCGAAATTAAGTGGACTTAACTTGCAACTTTGGCACAATGAGATGTCAGTTGATGGCCCCTGATAAAACGACTATGTACCGTATTTTTCGCTCTATAGGACGCACTTTTTCCCCTCCAAAAATTAAGGGGAAATGCGTGTGTGTCCTATGGAGCGAATGCAGGCTCCTTGGCTTCAGCAATAGCAACGCGAAGCCTCCGAAGCACAGAGGGACAGCTCCCCCTGCGCTCTGGAGGCTTCGCGTTGCTTTTGCTGAAACCGCCTGAAGCCCCCGGAGCGCACTGGGAACTCCCGCTGCGCTCTGGAGGCTTCAGGCAGCTATCCGCAAGCCTTCGGAGCGCAGCAGGAGTTCCCGCTGTGCTCTGAAGGCTTGTGGATAGTCTCCCGAAGCCTGGAGAGTGAGAGGGGTCGGTGCACACCGATCCCTCTTGCTCTCCAGGCTTCGCTTCGCTGGAGAGGCGTTGCACAGTTTTCCCTTTCTGAACAGCGTCCCTTCAGCGAAGCGGGAGGAGAAATGGAAGGGGCTCCGTTTCTCCTGCCGCTTTGCTGAAGGGGCGCTGAGCAGAGAGGGGGAGAATTTTTTTTCCTGTTCTCCCCCTCTAAAACAAGGTGCGTCCTATGGTCCGGTGCGTCCTATGGAGCAAAAAATACGGTACATTTTGTACAGCTAGCTTAAGCCGGGAGAAACAAGACTGAGCTAAAAAAAGGGAAACAGAATGAACTGTAGCACACAGCATGCCTAAGGTGACCTGAGCCAGATGGATAAAGTGACAGATAAATCTTCCCTTCATTTCCATTCTCTGCTCCACCTGCATTGCCACCCCTGGGACCGTTTTCAAAGTGACCCTTCAGAAGCCCTTCTATAGATCAGGTTTCCTTCTCGCCCTCCTTTCTCTCTTTTCTTATTCCTGCTCCCCCTGCTCTCAAAACACACGCAGGGGCCTTGGCATCCCGGTTTCTACTGGCTCCGCCTGGGTGGTTCTTTGGCAGACTTCAGAGCTGTCTCTGCATCTCACGTCAACATGGCCTAGAAAGGAAAAGAAACGGCCAAGTCAGCCCAGGTCATCAAGAATGCTATAACCCTCCCTGAGATCTCCTGTCTCCCTGAGGTTGTCCTAAATATATACACTCCATTTTCTTGAGCAAAGTAGATCAGGCTTTATCTCTCCCCCCACCTCTTCTTGCTTTGTCAGGACGGATTATTGCAAACTTTGTGCACTGAATGCCATGAAGCTCATTAGGGCTATGGAGCCAATAAACGTAAGGTCAGAGCGGGAGGGAGGGCAGGCCGGGGGAGAACTTCTTCTTCCTTTGGGGAAGTGCTCAGTGGTCGATCATCTGCCTCGCTTGCAGAAGGTCCGAGGTTCAATTGCTGGCATGTCAGGGTAAAGCTCAGAGAGGAAGAGAATGATGCATGAAACCTTGGAGAGCTGCTGCCAGTCAGTGTAGGGAATACTGGCATAGATGGACCAATGTGTCTCACACGATGCTCCGATGGATAAAAGAGCCCTTCTTTTTTTAAAAAAAAAAAAATATTCAAAATTATAACAAGACATATTATCCAAAAACATATCATCCTTGTGTCCCCCCCCCCATTTTCCCTCCCCCCCTCCCACACAAAATCCACCCACCCCCCAACTTCCCTCAGTTCCAGTCTTTGGTTTCTCTAAGAATGCTGTTTTCTGCATGTTACAAAGTTGTATAGATCCTCAAACTATTTAGCTGATTATTATCAATAAAAAGTTTGTGAATGTTTATTCAAAATCTGCCAAGGAGTCCAATTCGCTTTGTTGCATCTTCAGATACTTTGTAAAGGGTTCCCATTCATCCTTAAAGTCACAGTTATCCTTGTCCCGTAGCTTGTATGTCAGTTTTGCCAGTTCTGCATAGTCCATCAATTTTTCTTGCCATGATTCTTTAGTTGGGGTTTCTTCAGTCTTCCATCCTTGTGCTACCAGAACTCTTGCAGCCGTTGATGCATACATGAATATGTTTTTCAGCTTTTTTGGCAGGTCTTTCCCTACAACCCCCAACAAAAGTGCCTCGGGTTTTTTTAACAAATGTTAAATGGAACATTTTCTTCAATTGGATCTTCAAGAAAAAGAAAATGTTGAAGATCCAAGAGCCCTTCTGCCTCCTTCCCAAAGCCTGCTTGGCTTTAGGAAGGAGGGCTCCAGCTTCCTGTCAGAGCCCTGGCAGCTCCTTCTCAAAGCCCAGGAAGCTTCTGCCCAGCTTAGGGAGGGAAATGTGATTCTCATAAGTGCAACATCTCTTACACACACACACACACACACACACACACACACACACACACCACACCCTCGCCTCTGGTCCTAACCGTTCTCCCATGAAAAACTTCACTGCATGCCACTGATTACCATCAAAGAAGGTAAAGCATGGCTGGCTGAGTGGTGCACTCCTGCTAGGATTAGAGTAAGGTAAAAGGTAAAGGACCCCTGGATGGTTAAGTCCAGTCAAAGGCGACTATGGGGTTGCGGCGCTCATCTCACTTTCAGGCCGAGGGAGCTGGCATTTGTCCACAGACAGCTTTCCGGGTCATTAGGCCAGCAGGGCCAAACACAATGGAGCACTGGGACGGAAACCAGAGTGCACAGAAACGCCGTTTACCTTCCCGCCACAGCGGTACCTATTTATCTACGTGCACTGGCATGCTTTCGAACTGCTAGGTTGGCGGAAGCTGGGACAGAGCAATGGGAGCTCACCCCGTTGCGGGGATTCGAACCGCCGACCTTCTGATCGGCAAGCCCAAGAGGCTCAGTGGTTTAGACCACAGCGCCACCTGAACCTGTGGCCATCCAGATGCTGGCTGCTGGATTCCAGCCACCATGGCCAACAGTCAGGGATGATAGAAGTTGGTTAACTATGACGAAAGAGTCCAACAACATTTGGAGAGAGGCAGGTTGCCCATCCTTGTTGATGATCATAAACAACAACTTTTTGTTGCAGGCCCCACTTGTAAAAGCCATATTTGGCTATGCAGGTCTGTTGAGAGATGTGTGCCTGAGATTTCAGAGGGCTACTGGAGTCAGCGTAGACAATTCAGGTCTTAGTTGGACCAGTGGTCTGATTTTGTATCATATCTCCATTTGTTTGCCTACTCATTCTGCCTTCAATAAATCTCAGTTTACTGCCCCTCCTTAGCGTTCAGAGATTATTTGTATATTTGCTTTTGCTACTTGTTTAAACAAACTTCTCTGGGCTATGCCAGGCTTGGGCACATCTTAATGTCTCTGATTTTTATCATCTGAATTCCACTTTCTGTTTTAGCATGAGAGAGAAAGGGAAAACTCCAAATGAAGTTGTTGTGTTGATCACCTGAAGGCAATTTAAATAATGAATGACTAGGACCCGATGATTCACAAAGTAATTATAATGAGCAAATGAAGTATAACCAAAAAAATTAACAGCATGAACTCAGTCTTTGAGGCACTTTGGGCTATTGCTGTACAGTGCCTTTGCATTATTTTGTTCAGAATGAAAGAATAGCTCCAAAACAGGAGCAAATGCCTTAGATTTAGCATATGTAAAATGCTTTAGATATTGTGATGGTGTGTTTAGCAGATGTATATGCAATAGGCAATTGCAGAGTTCCATCGATCTTCGTTCTGAAATGAGAATTAACAGGCGATCCCTTTTCTATAAAAAGAGCCTCACACTTTCCCCTGCAGCAATCTGAGAGATAAACCCCATCTTGAAACCTAGAGATTTCGGTGTGGTCCCACGATCCAAGAACTATTTGGCAAAACACAACGGGGGAGAAGAATATCAATTTTATTGTCAAGACTGACAACACAGATATACTGTTGTGTTTAGAACAAAGAGTTCTCAGATGGGGGCATAAACCATTTGCTGTAAAAGTGCTTCCTTTATATCATGCATGCTCACATCTCAAAGCTTAAACTGGACAAATATTTGGTGGGGGGTCTGCCATAATTGGCAATAATCATGGCGGCTTCATAGTAAGCCATACTTTTTGCAGACTGTTTTTTGTCTGTAACTGTCTTTTTGCAGACAGTTACAGGAAGTCCATAGTGTGTGATGAGATAAAAACATGACAAAATGTTATTTTGTTTCCTAAGCTCCATATTGCGCTCCTGTGTGTTGCTTTTTCTTATTATTCAATGGAACAGGGTGTGCCTGGTATTCTGAGGAACCTGTTGAGAGCTGTTCCCACCCATTGAAATACGCCACAGAGGAGCTTATGCTCATGCCACAGGTTTATTTGTCTATAATCTGCATTGGGAAGTATTGATGTTGCTTTTATAATATATGTGTATAATTTGTATAATTTTTAATTACATGATCGTTTTATTTTGGATTGTGACAACCTTTGGCTACAAGCAATACCTTTTTTTTAAGCAGATCACACAAAAGTGATGTTCTACTTGTCGCAACAGGAAGCATGTAATTAGTTTTTGAAACAAAGTTTTCTTGGACAATGTCTCCAAAGGCCTGGTTAAACAGGAACGTTTTTGCCTGGTGCCTAAAGGTGTATAATGAAGGCACCAGGCAAACTTCCCTGGGGAGAGCATCCCACAGACAGGGAGCCACTGCAGAGAAGGCCCATTCTCTTGTTGCCACCCTCTGGACCTCTTGAGGAGGAGGCACATGAAGGAGGGCCTCAGGGTCTGAGTAGGTTCATATGGAAAGAGGCGGTCCTTGAGGTATTGCAGTCCTGAGCCATTTAAGGCTTTATAGGTGAAAACCAGCACTTTGAATTGGGCCCGGAAACTAATTGGTAGCCAGTGCAGTCGGACCAGGATCTGTTCTGTTCTGTCTTTCTGTCAAGGTCATGCTGACTATAATAATAAGGCCAGAAGGAGCCTGAGTTTTACTTTCTATCTCTCTTTCCTTCCAGTGTGGTGTTCTGTATATAGTATGCTTAGCGTTAAGGTTTTAGTCTTATCGTAAGTTTAAGTTAAGTCTGCTGCAACTGGATTTCTTATGAACAGTGACAATCCTGAATGTATTGGATTTGTAACCATTATGATCATTTGCCTTCAGTAGCAAGAAATGGATGACAGATGAATTGCCTCTGGTCTATTTTTTGAAAATCCTGCAACATGTTTAAGTTTTGACTCTGCTAACTTTACGTTGGAATCTGCTCTGGATAGGCAAGAGTATTGTTAGCCTAGAAATGGAAGCCCGAAGAAATTCCGATGAAAGAAGAATGGCAGACGAAATTAATGGACTATGCAGAATTGGACAAAATGACAGGAAGGATTCAAAACCTGCGGGACCAGAGATTTACAGAAGATTTACAGAAGATTGGTATATGAATTATTTTAAGAGCAACTGTAATCAACAAATTACGCTAATAGTACTACAAGAAGTTTTGTAAGGAGAAATATATGAAGTGTTACAAAATAGAAAAAGATAGAGATATCGGTTATGAGTTTGAAATGTAATAGGGAAAATAAGAAATGCATACTAAGAGATTAGATTGGAAAATTTTCAGACAGGACTAATGGAAGTCAAAAAAATTGAATAAGATGTAAAAGTATGTTTAATTACTGTTGTAAACGATATGTTAAAAAACAGATAGATAGATAGATAGATAGATAGATAGATAGATAGATGATAGATAGATAGGAATCTGCTCTGGATCAATATGGGTAGAATTCATGACAGTCTCCCCCACCAGTGAAGAAGAGTAGAGTGAAGATCTACCTCAGGAACAAGGGGCAGGGGGACTGATATCAAAATCAACATTAGGAACAGGGGGTGAGAGGAAACCAGCTGTGCCTTCTGTTCAACCAAGAGGCTGAACATCCAGCCTCCAAGGAGTGCACTACAACCGTCGTGGCCATCACACCAGCAGTGGTGAGCAATGAGTTCCTTGTACAGGAAGCCTACCCAAGTAGAAAAAGCTTCCCATCTCAGAATGCATGCATGTTATTATTTTTGCATGGAAGGTGACAGTGATGATAATGGCAAGGGTGGAACTAGCACACTCAGACCCACTCTCCATCATGTGTGAGGTTTCGACTGCCTCAACAGAGCTATGCGCTCTTGAAAATCAACAATCACTTGACCCTGCTTTCCTCCAATATAAAGTTGCACGCTCTTGATCTGTGACTATCTTCAACACTGGCTGTGGAAAGTGATGTAGGGAAGGGAGGGTGGAGAGCCGATAAAGTAAACAATGGAAAACATGTTTGTATCAGAGCTGCTGGCTTCCTTTGCCCTGCCACCACCCAAGAGTCATAATGTCAGGGTGACCGTGAACAAACCATACCAGCAGACGCTTGTATGAGATTGCACAAAATGAAGGAAAATGCTGTGAGGTTTCTGAATAATTACATCCCAAATGAATAGAACTGCCTGCCTAGAATGTTTCTGACAAGCAGGCTGGCAAGTCAATTTTCCAGTATGTCGTGATGCAGAAGTGTGTTCTCGAACATCATAAATTTGCATGCACTCCACAGCTGGTTTAGGCTGCACTGGAGAGGTCTTTTCAGCCTTTTTCGCTGTCAGAGCAACCGGTTGCTTCACAAGAAATTACAACTCCTCTGTTGCGTGGCGAGTTCCCGCCTCCCCCCGGAAGAAATAAAGACACAGGACACCATGTATTAGGTTAATGGGCGAAATAGGCCACAACTTTATTGATTACCAAGAAATGAGCGGTATTGGCTTAGGCATTGGTCCTATCAACTAGCCGGCTTCAGCCCAATTGCGTGAAGACCGGCAAGGGTTAACCACCAGTAGAGGGAGTCCTGCTGATGCACGTCAACTAGGAGCTCCTCCTGGGTCACCGCTTGGGGGCGTGCCTTAGGCCCACACCTCCATAGGCTTCGGACAGGGCAACGCCCCCAGAGTCCTTTATCGGACTACCCTTTGCTTTGGGGGGAGGCGATGGCGCTTCCTCCCCCCCTCACATATTCTTAACCCTCCCTTACCAATGCCTAACCGCCAATGCCGAGGAGTTGTGACGAGTTGCCTCGAGGTAGGCGAAAAACCAAGTGGCTGGAGCCAATTTGCCAATTGGGAAAAATTCCTACCAGGCCCCTTGCGGCGACCAACTGAAGTCCAAAGCAATGTCAAGGAGTCTGCCTAAAGGGAGGGAGGGTGGGAAACTGAATCAGCTGGCGCGGCGAAAAGAGGGCGAGCCTGGGCCGCGCTGGCCCTAAATAGGGCAGGCCACGCCTCCCCAGCCACCCGATTGGCTGGCTGGGTGGATGACGCGGCCGAGGATTCCCCCGATCTCGCGGGGGCTGGGACCAGCCCCCGCGCATGTGGGGTGGGCGTGAAGCCTGCAACCCCACCTCTCCCAAGCTCGGAAGTGGCTTTGGATGAGGCCTTAAAAGATCTTCGGCAATCTACTGGTTCAACACAGGTCTACTAATAGCCCGTCCATGATCCATATGCAGAGAACCAGCCATACATTATGTGACCCATACATTGGTTACTACAACATGCAAATGTTGCTATCAGTCATCTGGAAGGTCTTAGTACTTAGTTTGCAAATCCAGCAAGGCTACAGGTGCTACAGGTTTCCTAGGCCTGCATTTAACCACTAAGCTAATGGTTCCATTTTTGTATCCATACTGAGTGCTTGATCACCTTTTCGCTAGCTGCTATACCACATTTCCACTAGTTTCTTGCAAGTTCTTGAGATGTTCTCAAGAACGTCACATGTGGGCTGCTTCAAAAGACTTGTCTTTTGAATGGCCTGCAAGGAATACCATGGTCAGAGTCGCCTTCATTCATTCATTGGATTGATCACAGGTCACAAAATGCTCAGAACAATAATATAATGAGTATAATGATCCTTTGACAACAGCTGTTATACTCATCCAACAGGAAATGGGCAAGCTTGTTTTAGCCCCTTTCTTAGTTGCTACTGGCAGATGGTCACTCAACAGCAACAGTGAGGGATATTCTCGGTACATTTTTAATTCTGGTCTTTATTCGATGAAGTTTATAAGCTGGAGTGAAATCTATGCTCTTTGTTTTTGGAGGCCTGCATCATCATCATCATCATCACCACCATCCCTTTCTAGGATTATGGTGATAATAACTGATGAGGTAAACAGAGAATGAGTGCAAGCTTGCGACTTTAAGATTAGGTATATAACCTAACACCTGAAGAGTCCACCTGCAGCACTGGTGTCATAAGTGGCAAGGCAACAGGTAACAGGTGTTTCTGGCACACCTGGGCAGGAGCAGGCCTTTCCCTCAGCTGAGTGGATTAGAGGAAAGTCCCACCAAAAGCAAGGAACAGATCAGGGTTTCCCAAGCTTGGGTCTCCAGCTGTTTTCAGACTACCATTCCCATCATCCCTGACCACTGTTCTTGCTAGCTAGGGATGATGGGAGTTGTACTGCAAAAACAGCTGGAGACCCAAGCTTAGGAAACACTGGTACAGAGATACACTCCCCCTCCCTCCCTCCCTCCCTCCCTCCCTCTCTCTCTCTCACACACACATACTTGAATGTGCCCCCAGCTGGCACTATCTCATATTTCAAATCCAACATATGCCAGATTTGCTGAAAAGGCTGCCCACTGCATTTCGGCATCTCCTTTTAAACACCAATCTGGTTCAGTATATGTTTCAAAATGCTACATTTTTTATGCTTGGATGCTTTTCTCGAGAATGGAGCGGGGCTGCATTCAGGCGTGCGTTTAGAAGCCGCCTCAATGGGGTCCAGCTCGCAAGGCAGTTCTGTACACCTAGTCAAAATGCAGCCTGGCTTAATTGAATCTTAAGAGTAATTCTAATGATACAAGGTTATAACTCTCCCCTTATCGCCCCCATTCGACTCATCTCCTTGCTTTGGCTCCCCCCCCCCCCCACTTCATACAGACAGCCTACAAAAGTCATCTTTCAAAAAGAAATCCTCTGCTGGTGTGGTGTTGAGATATTATAACTCCCTTTTTAACATTGCTTCTCTCTGTTCATCTCATCTGTTTTGTAGGTTCAATTACAGAAGGTGTAAGATAATGTTATTTTAATGAAATGCTAAGTAGACTAGAGAGGCCATTAGTTCAAACAACCTGAGCTATATTCTGGTAATCTCGCCCGCTCCCACAACTTTTGAATGCTATATGAAGCCTTTGAAGTGAAGTGTGATAACTTTAGCCTTTTGTAGAAATCTCTGCTTTGACTCCTCTCGGATTTATTCCCTTTTACAGCTGCATTGTGGATTTCTGACTATTAGCTCAAGCTTGCAAGTATATTATGATTGTGATCATTTCTGTCGCTCTGTGAATGTGCAAGAGACTTTTTCTATGGATTTTCTTCATTATCACAACTGTTCCAAGAAAAAACATGAATTTTTCACCATCCATGTGGACCATGTGGCCACAACTGTCTGATACTCCTCACGGAATGTGAGCACTGAAACCCAAGGGCGTTTTCCTGCATAATGTGTGTCCAACTGAACTTCGCAACTCTTTTGTCCAGGTATAAGGACTTGAGAAGGGATTTGCTTCACTTCCTAATTCCTCAATGTATTAAGGGCCAGTGGTGTATTGATTTGCTTTGCACCACAGAAAACCAATTTCCCCCTATGTACATACTTGTATATAAAAAGCTTAAGTATGATTGCAGCTCATGAGAAGCTAGCATTTTAATACATTTTGAGAAACTTTGCTTTCAGTTCCAAATGTCTTTATGGCTGTCTGCATTATACCTCGTTGGACTGGTCATGTTGTGCAGACGCCTGATTATCATCTTCCAAAGCAACTACAGTACTCTATTCCACACTTAAAAATGGAAAGTGTAATGCTGGTGGTCAACAAAAGAGGTTTAAAGCCTCTCTTAAGGCATATCTTTAAAAATGTAGTATAAACACCAATAACTGGGAAACACTTGCCCGCGAGTGCTCCAATTGGAGAACAGCCTTTACCAAAGGTGTCATGGGCTTTGAAGACACTTGAACTCAGGACAAAAGGGAGAAACTTGCTAAGAGGAAGGCATGCTTGGCAAATCCACACTGTGATCAACTCCTGCCCGTAAACCAATGTCCCCACTGTGGAAGGACGTGTGGATCCAGAACTGGCCTCCACAGTCACTTATGGACTCATTGTTAAAACCATGTCTATGGAAGACAATCTTACTCGGCTACGAGTGATCGCCAAACAAGAAGAAGAAAATTTTTTCTGTATAATTTATGTACAGTGGTACCTCGGGTTACATACGCTTCAGGTTACATACGCTTCAGGTTACAGACTCCGCTAACCCAGAAATAGTGCTTCAGGTTAAGAACTTTGCTTCAGGATGAGAACAGAAATCGTGCTCCGGAAGTGCGGCAGCAGCGGGAGGACCCATTAGCTAAAGTGGTGCTTCAGGTTAAGAACAGTTTCAGGTTAAGTACGGACCTCCGGAACGAATTAAATACTTAACCCGAGGTACCACTGTATTTGGGGCATGATCAGTGCTATTTTTCTAGAAAAGATGTGCCAGAACTCACCATGAACACCTCCCCTTGTTCTCTTGTAATGGCAATGATGCCTACCTGAGAGTTGTTGGAACTGAGTTCCAGTGAGTTCTGAATGAAAAAAGACCTGGGCATGATCCAGCCAATGTGAAGTACTTTTAAGCCTCACTGAATTACAGTGGGAGAGTTGGGCTGGGATGTAAATATGCTCCGTTGGAAGCAGTGATACTTTAATGCTACAATGCTGTACTCACTAACTTGGGCGTAAACCCCGTTGAACTCAATGGGATGACCTTTTGAGGAGTTGCTCCTGTTTAGACAATAATTCCCCTAATCTCCTAAACCATCTGTTTTAATTGCTGCTTAGCTGTTTGAATAGTTATGCTGTTTTAATGGGTTTTCATTATTGCACATTTTAATTATGGCTGTTTTAAACGCCTTGATGAAATTCTTTTGTTATGTATTTTAATTATGTGCAAATATATTTCTACAATTGGTTTCACACTTGCAAACAGCTTAGAAGACATATGGACATCTAAGCGGTATATAAATCAGTAAATGATAACAATGATAGTAAGCCCGTTGGATCATGCAGGTGGTTTGTGATTTATATAATTTACTGGCAGAACTAGAGAACAGCTAGTTTGCTTTATTTCCTATCTCTATTGACATTTATGCTCTGTTAAATTTTTAAATAGTTGTAATTAAAACTCAGTAAACTATTTGTTTAAATAAGGTAAGTGGAGGGCAGGATTCCTATTGGGACTCTTGAATGGAGATGCTGTTTGTACTGGAAGCAAAAGACCTCTGGATTCCTCCCCCCCCCCTTCTCTTTAATGTGTCAGGTTGCAAATAGGGCTTATGTTTTCTTCTCTTCCCTTTGTAGAGCTTTTCATTCATTTTGGACATTTTGGTTAATTTTTGGACTTTTATCTGAAAAGAATTCTGAAGATTTCTGTCAAATGGTAAGACAGAGAGCAGAGAGCTTCTGCAAATTAGAGCATTAGATTTTTGCTTAACCTTCCACCCACTGCACCCTCATTCCCTCTGTAAAGCTGCTCTTGAGTACTGATCTGTCGAACAGAATATGCCACAGAGGACTTCAGTTAGGGTTAGGGGTAGAAAAATCTGCCAACTTCTATTTCTCTGAGTTTCTGATTTATTTATTTTTTTAAAAAATCCTCACAACATTTTAGTATGATTTTTTTTTCTAATATACATATCTTTGCCTACTTTAATACATTTTTATATACTTATTTTTCAACATATGCATTTGTATGCACCCTTTCCCCCTAATATTCAGCCTGCTGAAATTTTGTCTTTCGTTTGCATTCCCTATGTAAAGGGTAAAGGGACGCCTGACCATTAGGTCCAGTCGTGACCGACTCTGGGGTTGCGGCACTCATCTCGCTTTACTGGCCAAGGGAGCCAGTATACAGCTTGCGGGTCATGTGGCCAGCATGACTAAGCCGCTTCTGCCAAACCAGAGCAGTGCACAGAAACGCCGTTTATCTTCCCACCGGAGTGGTACCTATTTATCTACTTGCACTTTGACGTGCTTTCGAACTGCTAGGTTGGCAGGAGCAGGGACTGAGCAACGGGAGCTCACCCCATTGTGGGGATTCGAACTGCCGGCCTTCTGATCAGCAAGTCCTAGGCTCTGTGGTTTAACCCACAGCGCCACAAGCGTCCCTTGCATTCCCTATGGGTGGGGTACAAATTATAAATTATTAAGATTTACCTGTGAAAGAGGACTCTGTATGCCTTCTTTCCCTTTCCTTTTCCCCCCTTTTTTATTGTAATGTATTAATAAAATCTTCAAAAAATATATATTAAAACAGAGAACTGCACCAGAAAATTCAGAAAAGCGTGAATTTTGAAGGGCAGTTGTGTTTCAGCGCACAGATTATTTCAGGTGGTGCGAAGGAGGTTGAAGCAATCTCTCCCCCATCCTGAGCTGAAATAGGCAGTGCAGAAATGGAAAGCGTTGGTTGTGTTGCCTTGTGCAAACATCAGCTCCTTATTGCCAGAAGAAAGGCGCCATTGTATACAGCCCTCAGATAATTAACTTTTGGGCATCTGTAGCTTGGTATTGTTCTGTACCTGCTATTCATATAACTGGGTGTTGTTGTTGTTTTAATAGAATTTTTAAAACTTTGGATTAATTTAATTTGGTTCAGAAATAAACAGAATACAAATATGTTGTCAGGACAGCTGTCACAAGGTACGAACGCAGCAATGATTCTAATTATTAATGAAGGGAATAAAACAATAATCATAAACACTGCCACACTCCAGTGTGGCTTGTGAGAGCTTAGCATTTATAATGAGGATTGCAATAATAGTGTACAATTTCTTTTTTCCACTGTGATAATTGTGTGAGCTTTAAATAGCTGTGAGTATGCTGCTTTGCCTAATTTTGACAAACAGAAAATTGCTTGTTTATGGGTATTGATGTTCCAATCAACCCAGGAGATACAGGTTTCAACATAGCCCAGATTATAGACATCTGTGACTGTGAAGGTTTTCAGCCAAAGATCTGGTCAACAGCTGCTACGAATGATTATGCGAAATTCAGGCTGTCAACACCCCCAGCTACTCATTTGGCCTCTTTTGTCTCTCTGCTCCCTTTCTGATGATAGCCTTTGAGAGATTCACTTCCAGACCATATTTCTCCCCTAGCCCATTCTGTCTTCGAACTCCATGCTTCCTCTACAAACCATGGCCTCTGATTCCTCTTTTTCAGCCTGCTCTCTATTTAGTCCTGCTCCTTCGTCGATCCTGATGGGATTCTCATCTCACACAGATTTCCTTTTTCATCCTCTCTGCCAGCTCAGTCTGGGCACTTTCAGGTTATCTCTTCATTGAACATTCAGCCCAGAGGTTTGCAGGCGTCTTGAGAGATGCCGGCTGTTTGTATGTGGGGAACAGAAACAATGTTGCCTCATGCTGGTGTCATCCCACCCTTTGTCAGGAGCTCGTCCTACACTCGAGTAGGACCCTGGCAGAGACACATGCCCGACTGGCATGTTCTCTTCCTCCTGGTCAATCCTTCGGGAGCTTCAAAAGCTTTCTTCAGCCCGAACATCACAGTGACTGATGCCAACAGACATCTCCACACTTAGGGATCTGCAGAGTTTGCGCAACTTGCGTAACAGACCTCAGCAACTCAGCATTTTGGCTAATCTACTTTATTTACATATAAACACACATGGAGCACCACAACATGGCTCCCTCTCTCTCTAGCATCAGACAGCAAAGAGAAAGAACAAAGTCCCACTTCACGGAACACAGTAACACAAACATCCTGTCCGCGTCACTTCCCACTCTGTGGAGTCAAAACATATACCGTCATGTGATAGACAACAATCCCATGACTGCAATCATGGAGTGGGAATTCTAACACCCTTCCCAGTACATTTGTGATGGCCTGGGATTCCGATTCGGAGGATGAAACAGAGGAATCCCAGCCTGCACAGGAGTCCCCGCCTCCAGGGCCGGCTGAACTGGGGCAAGGCCTAGATGCTGAAGAGCCTGCACCTGTGGCAGTGCATCAGGAGCTGGCCCCAGGTGAAGCCCTTCTGGCCCCAGAGGGGCTTGACGACTCAGTGGCCACAGGTGAGCCTCCTCCAGGGCCCAGTAACCCTTCGGCCTCTCCTGATCTGCAGAGGCTTAGGGCAGAGAGGCGAAGGGAACTGGTTGCCCCCAGGAGGAGTGCTCGCCTTAAGGCCAGAGGAGGCGGGGCTCCTGGGGACCGGGACCGCCCCTGGCCTTAGAAGAGGATAAAAGCCCAGTCAGCCCGGCCCCAGGTTGCGGGAGCAACGTCGTTGTTGGCTTCGGACCTTCCTGTGTTCCTGATCCCTGCTCGGCCTCCTGTTCCTGACTATCCGGTACTCCTGTTCCCTGCTCGGCTTCCTGTTCCTGACTATCCGGTACTCCTGTTCCCTGCTCGGCCTCCTGTTCCCGACCATCCGGTGTTCCTGTTCCCTGCACAGCCTCCTGTTCCAGCGTTCCTGTTCCCCGCCCGGCTCTCTGCCTCGGACCTTGCCCCTCTTCGTGTGGACTCTGCTGCACCCAAGGTACCTTACCCCCGGGACCAGCACAGTTTGCTCCCGCCACACCCGCACTTCCCCTTCGTAGGGGTGCGTTCGGGAAGAGCCAGAGGCCATGGCTGAACAGGCGGCTGCACTGGTGGCTTTGGCCCAGGAGAACCAGGCCTTGACTCACACCGTGCAGCAGCTCAGCGACGCGGTTGTGGCACTTCAGCAACGCTTGGAAGCCCTACCGGCTCCTGGGGCCGACGCCCCGGCTCCTGGCAAGTACCCAGTGGCTTTGCCTGAGAAATTTGATGGAGCCCCGGCCAGCTTTCCCATGTTCCTGGCCCAGGCCAAGCTGTATATTCAGGGGCGAGCCCGGAACTTTCCTGACGACCGCACCAAGGTGCACTTTTTGATTAGTTTGTTAAAGGACCAGGCGGCCAAGTGGGCGTTGCCGCTACTCAGGCAAGACTCCCCCTTGCTGGCAGACTATACGGGGTTTTGCAATCGTTTGGAGGCCGCGTTCGGCAACCCCCAGAAAGAGAGTCAAGCCAACCGGGCGATTCGGCGTTTGAAACAGGGCAAGTCCACGGTGGCCACATATACCACGGAGTTTCGGCTGTTGGCACAGGACTTGACCTGGAATGACTCGGCACTGCGGGACCAGTATCTCGAAGGGCTTTCGGACGAGGTACTGGACCAGTTGGCCACAATGGAACGCCCCACCACGCTGGACACTCTCATTCAACGGAGTCTACAAATAGACGACCGGTTGGAGGATCGTCGTCAGGCCCGGGGTCGCCGACACTTCCAGTTCACGGCACCAGCTTTTTCCGGCAGCCCCACGGTCACAACTGATTTAACGGAGGAGCCTATGCAGCTCGGGGCAGTGCGGCCACGCCTTTCCCCCGCAGAGAAGGCGCGGCGTCGGGAGGGAAATCTCTGTCTTTACTGTGGCGGAAGTGGACACTTCGCTCTGTCCTGCCCTGAGAAACGCCAGCTGCAGGGAAACCGCCAACCCCAGTAGCTGATGGCCCTAGCTACCGGGGGTCCCAAACCGTACAGAATGGGCCCGCACCAATGGACTTGCAACATCTTATGGTTTCGGTACGTTTATACCCTCCAGGTGGGCCCTGGATCCTCACCCATGCTTTGGTAGATTCAGGGGCAACCCGCTCCTATATGGACGCTGCTTTTGCCGCCCATCATCAGGTGCCACTTCGGAACAAGCCAGTACCGGTCCAGGTGGAAGCGATTGACGGACGACTTCTGCGTTCAGGTGCCGTTACTCAGGAGACCCAGCCCCTGGTCCTGTGTCTCCAGCAGCACCGGGAGTTGCGAACTTTGGACATTGCCTCTATGCCCCGCTTCCCCCTGGTGCTCGGGATGGACTGGCTGGAAGCCCACAACGTTCAGATTGACTGGGTCAAACGGACCGTGCACTTCCCAGACCCATGTTCCCATGCTCAATCCGGAACGCTGGCGGCCGCGCCCTCAGAGGAGGCAGCACCCACGCTCCCAGCCGTGTACCAGGACTACCAGGACGTGTTCGAGGAACGGGGGGCAGACCAGCTGCCGCCGCATCGGCCTTTTGACTGCGGCATAGACCTCCAACCCGGAGCGCCGTTACCAGTGAGTCGCTTATATTCCCTAACAGAGCCAGAGCGCGAGGCTTTGCAGGACTTCTTGCGCAAGAACCTGGAGCGTGGGTTCATTAGGCCTTCCACCTCGCCTACCGCGGCACCAGTGCTTTTCGTTAAGAAGAAATGTGGGGAACTCCGCCCTTGCCATGATTACCGAGCCCTGAACAAAATTACCGTCCCAGACCGATACCCCTTGCCCCTTATCTCGGAGCTGCTGGAGCGGGTGCAAGGGGCACAGGTGTTCACCAAGCTGGACCTCCGGGGGGCCTACAACTTGATTCGGATCCGAGCCGGGGATGAGTGGAAGACAGCGTTTGGGACCCGGTACGGGCAGTTCGAATATTTGGTTATGCCTTTCGGTTTGTGCAACGCGCCTGCTGTGTTCCAACGCTACATCAACCACGTGTTTCAGGACTTGTTAGACAAGTACGTGGTGGTGTATTTGGATGACATACTGATTTACTCCCGTGACCCGGCTTGCCATGAGGGACATGTCCGGACCGTGCTGCAGCGCTTGCGTGAGCACCGTTTGTACGCAAAGCTCAGCAAGTGCGAGTTCCATCAGCGGACTGTGGACTTCCTTGGTCACCGGCTCTCTCCAGATGGGGTGCAAATGGACCCGGGGAAGGTGACAGCGGTTCAAGAATGGGCGGCACCCCGGAACCGCAAGGACCTGCAGCGTTTCCTGGGGTTCGCCAATTACTACCGGACCTTCATCGCTGATTATGCTCATCGCACCACCCCGTTGACCCGGCTACTGCGCCCAAAGACGCCGTTTTCCTGGGACAAGGAGGCAGAGGCGGCGTTTCAGGGGTTGAAGGCCTGTTTCCAGAGGGCACCAATCTTACAACATCCTGACCCCTCTCGACCCTTTGTGGTGGAGACCGACGCTTCCAGTACGGCTCTCGGTGCCGTCTTGTCTCAACAGATTGGTCCTGAAGCGCCACTCTTACCCTGTGCCTTCTATTCTCGCCAGCTCCTACCAGCGGAGCGTAACTATACTGTGTGGGAGCGGGAACTACTGGCCATCAAGGTAGCCTTTGAGGTCTGGCGCCACCATCTTGAGGGGGCACGACATCCGGTGGAGGTGAGAACCGACCACCGGAACCTGGAGTACCTCCAGACCACCCGCAAGCTGAACCAAAGACAGATCCGGTGGGCGTTGTTCTTTTCCCGGTTCCAGTTCCGGATCCGCTACATCCCTAGCTCTCAGAATCAGAAGGCGGATGCCCTGTCCCGGAAACCTGAAGACAACACAGACACGGTACAGCAAGCAGAACCCACCACGATCCTACCTCCGGCTGCATTCCTGGCCACCCAGGAGGCGCAGCCACTGCAGGTTCGGGTGCGGGAACAGCAGCGGGTCGACGCTTGGGCCCGGGAACGACTCCGGGAGCTGGCTGAGGGGTCCAGCCCACAGTATCCGGGGCTGGTCCTGCATCAGGGCCTCCTGCTGCACCACGGTCGTCTGTACATCCCGCCAGGGCCACTGCGGCTGGAGGTTCTCCGGATGGCCCATGATGCCCCAGCAGCGGGGCACTTTGGACGGTATCGGACCACCCATCTGGTCAGTCGTGAGTTTTGGTGGCCCCGCCTGAAGGCTGACGTGGCTCGCTACGTTGCTGGTTGTGATGTCTGCCGGCGCGCCAAGGGACCTACCGGGCGACCCCCCGGCCTACTTCAGCCATTGCCAGTTCCACCGCGCCCTTGGCACACAGTTTCGTTGGACTTTGTAGTGGACTTACCCTCGTCTCGTGGCTGTACCTGCCTTCTGGTTTTCTCCGACCATTTCACCAAGATGGTGCACTGCGCTCCCTGTCCATCTGTACCCACAGCCAAGGAAACTGCTCAGCTGTACCTTCAGCATGTCTTCCGCCTGCATGGACTACCTGAGCGCGTGGTGTCCGACCGGGGCGTTCAGTTCACATCCCGGTTCTGGCGAGCATTACACCAGACCCTCGGGACAGAGGTCTGCCTCTCGTCAGCCTACCACCCACAGACCGATGGCCAGACGGAACGGGCGAACGCGGTGCTGGAGCAGTACCTCCGGTGTTACTGCAGCTACCAGCAGGATGACTGGGTCGACCACCTGGCATTGGCGGAGTTCGCCTATAACAACGCGGTGAATGCGTCCACCCAGCAGACCCCGTTCCAGGCCAGTTATGGTTATCATCCACGGCTGTTTCCAGAGGTGCTGCCGGCATCCGCGGTCCCGGCGGTGACGGAGTGGCTTCAAGAGCTCCAGTCCCAGCAACAGCTTTTGGTGGAGCAACTGCACCAGGCCAAGGAAGCGTACAAAGCCCAGGCCGACCGCCACCGCCAGGTGGGGCCGGAACTTCGCGTCGGTGACCTGGTTTGGCTCTCCACTCGCCACCTCCACCCCTCTCGACCTTCGCGGAAGTTGGACGCCCGCTTCACCGGCCCGTTCCCTATCGTAGACCAAATCTCTCCTGTGGCATTCCGTCTCCGGTTACCCGCAACCCTGAAGGTTCACCCGGTCTTCCACAGGTCCCTTTTGAGTCCGGTGGCCCCACCCGACGAGTTCCACCCGAACCGTCCCCGACCGCAGCCAGTGTTGGTTCGGGGAGAGCCTGAGTACGAGGTGGAACGCATCCTGGACTCCCGATACCGCAGGGGAAAGCTGCAGTATCTCATTGACTGGAAGGGGTACGGACCGGAGGACCGTTCCTGGGAACCAGCGGCCAATGTCCACGCACCTGCCTGCCTCCGAGAGTTCCACGCGACGTACCCCGGCAAGCCGGGTCCGGACCCTCGGTTGAGGGGGGGGCCTGGGAGGGGGGATGGTGTGATGGCCTGGGATTCCGATTCGGAGGATGAAACAGAGGAATCCCAGCCTGCACAGGAGTCCCCGCCTCCAGGGCCGGCTGAACTGGGGCAAGGCCTAGATGCTGAAGAGCCTGCACCTGTGGCAGTGCATCAGGAGCTGGCCCCAGGTGAAGCCCTTCTGGCCCCAGAGGGGCTTGACGACTCAGTGGCCACAGGTGAGCCTCCTCCAGGGCCCAGTAACCCTTCGGCCTCTCCTGATCTGCAGAGGCTTAGGGCAGAGAGGCGAAGGGAACTGGTTGCCCCCAGGAGGAGTGCTCGCCTTAAGGCCAGAGGAGGCGGGGCTCCTGGGGACCGGGACCGCCCCTGGCCTTAGAAGAGGATAAAAGCCCAGTCAGCCCGGCCCCAGGTTGCGGGAGCAACGTCGTTGTTGGCTTCGGACCTTCCTGTGTTCCTGATCCCTGCTCGGCCTCCTGTTCCTGACTATCCGGTACTCCTGTTCCCTGCTCGGCTTCCTGTTCCTGACTATCCGGTACTCCTGTTCCCTGCTCGGCCTCCTGTTCCCGACCATCCGGTGTTCCTGTTCCCTGCACAGCCTCCTGTTCCAGCGTTCCTGTTCCCCGCCCGGCTCTCTGCCTCGGACCTTGCCCCTCTTCGTGTGGACTCTGCTGCACCCAAGGTACCTTACCCCCGGGACCAGCACAACATTTCCTCATCACTTTCCTTAACTCAAAACATCCAATCACTGACGAAAGCAGCTTTGTTGCACAGGGCCTCTTCTCAACGGTAATTGCGTGACTTGAATCGACAAGTCCAAAGGCGCCCTCTTTCTTTCCCTCTCTTAAGAAGGTATATAATGCAGCCACTTGGATCTCCAGGCCACAAGTGACATTCTTCTGAACCTCCTTATTAACTGCTAAAGGGTTTTGCAAGGCATGGCACTTTTGTATTTGAATAAGCAGAGCAGGATTGTGTGAAGTTCTACCACTCAGTCCACAATTCTCAGCCGGTTGGCTTAGGGCAAACAACTCTTTGCAGTGCTTATGTTGAAACAGTACCACAGTGGTTTCCTTTAAGGCTTCAGGCCGCATAGCTCTGCCCTTCTTTGAGTAAATTTTGGAACCTCTGCAATCATGGATTTAAAAAGTAATTTCCTGGATTTCTAAGGATTAAGATAAATATGGGATTTAGAGACAAGTTGATTATGTACACCTTCAGATACCAAGACTTAAGAACCAGAGTTAAAAGTATTCTCTGGAGTCATCTAGTTTCCTTCCGTGCCTTTTGCATTGTTCCTAAGTCTGTTGCCTGTGTTCCTTCATTTAGAGTGCACTTCAGTGGTCTCTGGGAAGGGTATACCAGGAACTACAGGAACTAAAGCAGGATGCCCTGTCCTCCCACTGGTCCACCTCCCACTGGTGGTCCATGATGGGAGAAGGCACGGGAAACTCAGAGGTCCAATGGCTTAAATCCCAGGGGCAGATGAGGGGCGAATTTTGATCTTCTGGGTTCAAAGCACTCCTGCTCCCTTGACACATTCCTTGAGACTTATTTGAACAATAAGCAAAACGCCAGTGGAAGAGAGAAACCACCATTCCCCACACACCTTCTTCCCTGCCAGCATAAACCAAGTACAACTGTGGATTTTATGCTTCCCTCAGCCTAGGACAATTGTTCTGCCCAGGGGCAGAAGTTGGGAAGTGTCATTAGGGCTTTGCTCACATTGCCCTTACTACATCAAGGCTTGATCTACAAATGCACCAGAATGAGCTAGACAATCTAATGGTGGCCTGCAGGCATGAAGTGGCATCTACAACTCCCAGCAAACATTGAAGAACTAGCACATCAGGGATGGTCCCGGTCTCCTTCCTGTGATACTAATTATCGACTTGTGAGGAGTTTATTTTATGCAGAGGTGCATTCAGGCATGTGCTTCAACATGAAGTCAAAGTGATATGCTGTAATGATCTCTGGCTGGCAAGCAAGCCTCGATAAGTAATAGCTCTCTGGCAATTTTATGTATGTTTATTTACAAAAAGACATCCAGTGCCTGGCTTCTCACCTGCTCACATTTATGTTTGTTGGTCAGTCTGAAGTTTCGCCCCTCCCACAGCAGGAAGGATGCCAAACCCCCACCTTTCCCCTCTTGCTCTTCCATTGCCTTCTGATTTTATCCAAACGCCTAGAACGGGGACTGAGAGGCTGACCTCCCCACTCTCACTCGACACAGAAACAGACGCCTGCTTATCTGCTGATTGCCTAGCAATGCTCTGGCTGCCTTCCAACTCTTCCTCTTCTTGAGAGCTAATAGAGTCTTCCCTGGAAAGGGGGGTAGGGCTGCTCTCTCTTGATTCTGTCAGCCAGTTCTTATCTGCAGAGCTGGTTCCTCATTCACTTAGTTCAATCTCTGAGTCTAACTCATCCCCTGCACTCTGGGAGGCCATGTTCCTGACATATGCTCCATTCTACTAAGTCAGGACTCTGTCTTGTGTCTCAGGTTGTACCAGCGGCACAACCGTACAAAGGAGGATTATCTCATTTCATCCTCCGAACAACTCTGAGCTATGGCCCTTTCCCTGGACTTTTGATGGAGACGTTTGCACGCCCACCGCCCAACAACAGAGGTTGTTGCTTTCTCTGATTTGATTATTGACATTTGTGCCGTTTCACAATTAGATGTCTTGTTGGATTTGCTTTGAACGTTGACTGAAAAGCAGGATGTAAATATTTTAAAGGAAATTAAATTTAAAGAGAACCATCCGTGCAAAAAGGTCCGATGTAGAATTATTCCAAATGTGTCCCTGGGATGGATTCAGGAGGCAAATATCTGGTGCCCAAAGTTTCAGACTTGGGCTGTGAATGTTAAGCATGCATCTCTAATAACAGCCTAACAGTGAAAGCAACCCTGGATAAATAGCTTTGTGTTGGGGAAATGCTCAGATACCTTGGAGTTTATTTGTAATAGTCAGTCCAGGCTCTCTGACTGACAGAAGTCTAACCTTCTTCATATCTCTCCCTATTACTGATAGAACTCGTAATAGCTTTTTAAAATGAAATTTACCCAGTGTCAGGAAAGAGCTAGGAGCTAGGATGGAAATGCATAAAAGGAGTGCCAATGAAAATTTGTGTCACCCTCAGGCTGTTCAGAAGAACAGGCGAGGTTTGTTCTCAGGCTGGCAGCTGGGGGGGGGGGGGAGGCAGACAAAAACACAAGGGGGTAAGGGGGGGATATGCAAGGACCAGCAGCACAGAATCATATGTGGCACACAAGACATCTAGCAGGGTGTCTAGGCAGGGCTGCGAAGACAGACAAAAAGGCTTGCTTCCAACATGAAAAACCAAAGATGGGCAGCCTTTTCACTATAGAGGGGCCACATTCCCTATGAGTAAATCTGTCAGGGGCCGCATACCAGTGGTGGGCACGGCTGAAGCGAAAGGAATAAGACCAAAAGCAAAGCTTGGTTGGGTCGCCCCATCTCTCTCTTTGTGCCTCCCTTCTAGGGACGCGGGTGGTGCTGTGGGTTAAACCACAGAGCCTAGGACTTGCTGATCAGAAGGTCGGTGGTTCGAATCCCTGTGACGGGGTGAGCTCCCATTGCTCGGTCCCTGCTCCTGCCCACCTAGCAGCTTGAAAGCATGTCAAAGTTCAAGTAGATAAATAGGTACCGCTCCGGCGGGAAGGTAAACAGTGTTTCCGTGTGCTGCTCTGGTTCGCCAGAAGCGGCTTAGTCATGCTGGCCACATGACCCGGAAGCTGTACGCCGGCTCCCTCGGCCAGTAAAGCAAGATGAGCGCCGCAACCCCAGAGTCAGCCATGACTGGACCTAATTGTCAGGGGTCCTTTTACCTTTATAGCTCCATACCCTCCAATTATCAGGGACTGGCTGGATGAGGAAGAGTCATGGGAACCGCCTGCACAGAAGGTGACGACTTAGATCCTGGATCTTGGTGGTGGGACACTGAAGAGCAGGCTGTGGAAGGGATGAGCTTGGAGGTGCTCAAAGCAGGGGTGGGTGGGTCACATGATTAAGGGGGCTCAGGAGAAGGAGGACCTTCCAGGACAGGGCTAGAGAGTCACAGAAAGGAGTCTGTGATTGCCCTTGCTACCCAGAGGAGGAGCCCATGCTCTTGACTCAGCCTTCATCTGTTTGGGGAGGATGTAGAGTGAAAGGCGAGAGTGAGAAGAGCAGAAATAGTTGTCAGTTTCAGCAATGTCTCAGCTGCCTTAAGAAAGACCAGAGGACTCCACTGCATTGTTATTTTCTGTTGATAAACAGCCAATTGCATTCTGTGCCTCCGGTGTGTGTGCCTGCTCTGAGGTTGACCTGGCTCGCTTGTCAGCCCCTTGACACCAACATACCTCAAATAAAAATAGTGCTCCCCCCCCTCTTCTTACGAGGCTGGGTGTGATGGCCTTGGACTCGGGCTCAGACTCGGAGCCAGAGGAGTCTCAGCCCGCACAGGATCCTTTGCCTCAGGCCTGATTCTGAAGAGCCCCAGTCTGCACAGGTTCCCCTCCAACAAGCCCCAGCTGGGCCGAGTCAGGGGCCTGAGCCTGCCCTGGCTCCAGATGCGGGGATTCCCTCGTTGCCTCCAGCTGGGCAATCACTTACAGCTGTTCCTCTACCAGTTGGGTCATGGGAGGCTGAGGCGGCCCCTGGGGCTAATAACCCACCGACATCTCCCAAGTTGCAGAGACTGAGGTTTGAGAGAAGGAGAGACCTGAGTACTCACAGGAGGAGTGCTCACCTTTGGGCGAAACAGGGAGGTGAGTCGCCGGGGGATCAGGACCGGCCATTACCCTGACATAAAAGGCTGCTGGACCCCGCCCCAGATTGCAGGAGCAATGTTACTGTTTACCAGAACCTGTTCGTAATCCTATGCCTGACCTAGCCTGGTTTCCTGCCTTTGTGTCCTGCCTTGGCCATGTCGGACTGACTCCTCGCGGAACCCTTGGATCTGGGACCGGACCTGGACCGTGTTGCTCAGGTTACCCCTGGGCCCAGCATACTGGGGCAGGGATGCAGAAGCTGAACGAACAAGTCACAGCCAAGACTTTCTTAAGGGCATTCAAGTGACCCAGAACCACTGATGGAGGAAGGAGGTGCGGTGGGTGCGGCCCACCCCAGGTGTCCCTGGAGGGTGACATCACCATGCCGCACACCCCCCCAGGATGCTCGCCGCAGGCAGCGCCCCCTGGGACTCTAGCCCTGCCCCCATGGGCAGCTAGCCCCGTCCCCGGGTGCACAGCATGTGCGCTGCTGCAGGTGCTGGAGCAGCTAGCTCCGCCTCTGCCCAGAACGTGTTTTCATAAAAACAGGAAGTGATGCTTATTGAGTCGGAGGGTGAGGAGCAGGAAGCATAGACCTAAGAATGCAAGGATCTGAAGTCCCAGTATCAGGATGAAACACTGTACTGAATGGATGGCTGCTTGTTTAATTGGGACTCTTTGTGACACCATGAGAAGCTATGATCGCTAGAGGGTTTTCGGGACGGTCCTGGCTGTCAGGGAGAGGCAAATGGGAAAAGATGAAAGGACAGAAACCAGCAGTTATAGAGAGCCTAAAGAGATTATCAGCAGCTTCTCGTCTGACAGTGGGTCTGATGTAGAGGAGGAGGAGGATGAGCCGGGAACTAGTCATTCTGTGCATAGAGGAAGTAAGGGGAGGAGTTTTTGCAGACTTGCATGCTGGATGCGGAAAAGGAAGAAGAAAGATTAGAGGCAGCAACTGCGCACGAGGGGAAGGACGCTAATTGAAATGCTGGAGATGTATGTTTGAACTTTGTGAAATAAATCAAATTGTTTGGAACTGGCTGGGAGCCCGGAGCCTTATCTATGGCTAGCTGGACAGCATTAAGCCTCTGACACTGGCATTTTCAGGGAAGTTGGAGGGTATGTAGCACACACACTCTCGTTCCCTGACATCCCTTTGTCTCTCTCGCTCTTTCTGGTACCTTCCTCCTCTTCCCTTCTTTCTTTTGCCACCCTGTTCTTTCTCCCACTCTTTGTAACACCCCTCTCTTTCACTTCCCCCCCTCTTTGCTGCCTGCTTGAAATTAGGCCACAGGCAGCAGATTGACCACCCCGGCTAAATGATGACCCGGTGTTACAAGAACATCTTCCATGTTTTCAAGGTGGAGATGGAAATCTTCGGCTGACAAGCCGGCCACGGTTTTGCATGACACCTGAATTTGGGCAACCATCCTGGTTTGTTCCGCCATTAAAACCATTCATTTGGGGATCATGGGGGACTGTGGCTAGCTTGAAGCCACAGGCTTTTGATCTTGCAAGCACAAAAGAGAACGAGAGGGAAGAATGTGTGAAGCTGAGGCTTGTTGCCAAAGCATGGTTTCTTATTAGGTTTAAATGGAGCCAGAAACTCTCTTGGGTTTGCTAACTCTTGAAATAAAAAATGAATGGCTGTGGATGGTCTGGTCCATCACATTTCTGGCAACTAGCTCCAATGGAGGACTATGGCCTGACACTTTTCTGCTTGGCTGGCTGCCAGCCATAGACTTCTGTGCATATTTATGCCAGACTTCTTACTTATGATCTACATGTTGCATATGTTAATGTATAAGGGTTTATACATGCAGAGGAAAAGGACAAGAAAGGTTTGATTTTGGTGTGCTGTTTAATTTGGGTGCGCTTTGCCCTGTACCTGCAACTAGTTAAGCATGTGAGAATGAGTCAGCAAGCATGTTACTTCAAGGGAAGTAATAGTGCCACTGTATTCTGCTCTGGTCAGACCTCACCTGGAGTACTGTGTCCAGTTCTGGGCACCACAGTTCAAGAAGGACACTGACAAACTGGAACGTGTCCAGAGGAGGGCAACCAAAATGGTCAAAGGCCTGGAAACGATGCCTTATGAGGAACGGCTAAGGGAGCTGGGCATGTTTAGCCTGGAGAAGAGGAGGTTAAGGGGTGATATGATAGCCATGTTCAAATATATAAAAGGATGTCACATAGAGGAGGGAGAAAGGTTGTTTTCTGCTGCTCCAGAGAAGCGGACACGGAGCAATGGATCCAAACTACAAGAAAGAAGATTCCACCTAAACATTAGGAAGAACTTCCTGACAGTAAGAGCTGTTCGACAGTGGAATTTGCTGCCAAGGAGTGTGGTGGAGTCTCCTTCTTTGGAGGTCTTTAAGCAGAGGCTTGACAACCATATGTCAGGAGTGCTCTGATGGTGTTTCCTGCTTGGCAGGGGGTTGGACTCGATGGCCCTTGTGGTCTCTTCCAACTCTATGATTCTATGATTCTATGATTCTATGTCAGAATGACTCAGCACAATCTATAGCCTCAATGCTGTTGTGTTTAAGGGCGTTTGGCCCCTGCCCTTGACCAGAGCCTAGTCTGTGTTCTGTAAGGAAACTGGATCTAGAACCGTATGAAACTGAAACTGCATTGTACTGTCAGTAGAGCAACTGCCCCTGCCTAGAACTGTTTGGTGTTTCTCTGTTCTTTTGGCACACTCTGTTGGCATGGGGATGGGCACTCTGCACATGCTCCAACAGCATATGCATATACCTTCTGGTCCACTGGGCTCCAAATTGGCTCCATGAGCCATGCCACCCTGCTCTGAACCTGACATCATATATGGTATCAGCTTCTATAAGGCTGTCGCTTTGCATGTGCTGGTGGATTCCAATCCCTGCAGGCGAAGAAACACACAATACCTGATGCCATTGTGACATCAGGTGATTGACAGGTGGGCAGCCCATGAGGGTTGGGAAAGATAAAGCTCAGGCTTGCTGGCCAGATTCAGTTTCCCACCCCTGGGTTCAGTTAAACACTGAGCATATCTCTCTAACAAAAACAATGGGCTGCTTTCACATGGAGGCATCAACCTGATGAACAAAACTGCAGGGTGAATTTGCTACCTTTCATTGTTCATATCTTGGAGATAAAGGGCTTCTCTGTGGAAAGCAAAGTGTATTATCCTTCTTCCATATATCTGCATTTTCTTGATTATTCAGAAATGCCAGCTGGTGTATGTGTGTGTGCACGTGCGTGCATGTTTCTTTCTGCAAGCAAAGCAATAACTTAACTATCCAAAATTGAATTAAATAGGATCAAAAGGCCCCAATTTTCACAACTCCATCAAACTCCTTTTACTTCTCTTTAGATGGGGGGGGGGGGAATCTCTCAAAAGACTTTGAAGGAGAGGGCTGATAGGAAGAAATCAATAAATACTGAATTGAAGAATAAAATATACAAGTGGAAAAAGCAACCAAACCAAAATAAGGTAGAATGCCTGCTGAGGTAGTATGCAAGCCTTTAGTTGCAGATCCACAGCAGAAGCTTTTTTTTTATTTCAAGAAATGGCTGATGGAGAAATGAAATTTCAAAACACACAAAACATAACACCCTATGGGAGATACTCTAGACAAAACTGCTGGGTTGTTTTCTGTCAGGGAACTGCCATCGGAAGGAAGGGAAGTGAAAGGGCTCACACAGGTTGGGAGAGACTCAGCAGCTGAAGAGGGAACCAGTAGGGGGAGAGGAGCTGAGCTGAGGGAAAGGGAGCTGGAGGGATGGCTCAGAGACACTTCCAGCGAAAACAGTGGGGAGGTTTCAGGACCTCCTGTAGGGACACCCACTCCTCGCCGGAAACTGTCACGCAGAGAGTCCAGAAGACGTGTTTCCGTTAAGGAGCTTTTATGTTGGAAGCGATTCCGAAAGCAACCACTGTCGGAATCTGCCAGCGACTGACGGAGCCATGTTTAAGGGGCTCCGTTACAGACAGAGGTTTGCAAACTTGACCAAACTCTGAGGGACTTGGATTTTACACACAAGCAGCTCATCGTCCCATCACAGCATTCCGACAGTCTTCGTGAGCAGCTTGTGCAGGAGAAGGCATCATGAGCAACCCAGCCGGAACCGGAGAAGCAGGAGCTGGAGCGGGTCCAAGCCTGGAAGAAAGGTACCGGGTGTTGGAGGTCCAGCTAGCGCTGCAGACGGCGAGGCTTGAGGAGAGGAGGGCTCAGGATGCAGACAAAAAGGGGAAAGACACCCAGCTCGTCAGAAAGGTACCAGGATTGGTGCAGAAGTTTGGGGGGGAGCCCAAAGACTATCATGGCTTTCGGACAGAGATGCAATATGCCCTCAATCTGCAGTTTGATGAATTCCCTGACGAGGAATCACGAGTGGCTTTCGTGATTGGGCATCTTGAAAAGGGGGCGAGAGACTGGGTTAGACCCCTGATGGCAGCGAATAGTGACGTCCTAAAGGACACGATGAAGTTCTTTCGCGCCATGGATCTGATGTTTTCCAGCGATATTGAACAGGGAGTGGTCCGCAGACAGTTAATGGCTTGCAAACAGGGGAGCCGATCTGTCCGTGAGTACTGGACTGAGTTCACCATGTTGATCCATAAATTGGGGTGGGATCTATCGGCGGAACCCATTGAAATGCTCTTTGAAGAAGGGCTTTCTTCGGCTGTGAAAGACGAACTTTCCCGGGCGCCCAGGGCGGAGTCTATGGACCAGCTGACCAAATCAGCGCTGACCATAGGAGCGCGCCAGGAGGCGAGAGCATTGGAGAGGCGGGAAGGGAAGGGGGAACGTTGGAAGGAGTTCCGCATTCCAGACATTCCAGAGCCAACTTTCCCGCCGGCAGAGCCGATGGAAATCGGAACAGCGCGCGCGCGCGCAGTTTCAAAGCCCAGTGAGGGGGGAAAGAAGGAGGGAAAAGGCGCCCGGAAATGCTATCTCTGCCAACAGCCAGGTCACTTTGCCAGAGTCTGCCCCCAGAGGAAGGAATGGCAAGGGATGGTAGGAGCTGTGGAGGGAAGAGAGGAAGAAATACCGAAGCAAGTAAAAGCCAACGCCTGGCTGCCACCGTCGGGGCACAGCAGCCAGGCCAAAGAGCAGTGAAAGTGCCCACGCCAGAACCTCCTAAACCCGCCCTAGTGATAGAAGTGGCGCTAGAGCTGCCAAACGGACACCCTCTAAAGATAAAGGCGCTGTTGGACTCAGGCAGCTCCTGCAATTTCATGAGCAAAGAGTTTGCAGCTGAACACCAGATACAGACGATCCCTTTAAGCAACCCCCTGCAGGTGACCACGATCGATGGCAGGGAGCTGTTGGGAGGAGAAGTCAGCTTGCAGACCGTCCCAATGATAATGAAGGTGGCAAGGCACACCGAACTGATAGCGTTTAATGTGGCCACCTTGGGAGGAGCTCCCATAATATTGGGGATGAGCTGGCTAGCGTTACATGATCCGCTGGTGGGCTGGCATCAGAGAGTGGTTTCTTTTGGTTCAGCACATTGCTTAGAACACTGCAAAGAGGGAAAGGGTTTGGCAGGGGCCCAAGCCACCCTAGCAGGGACTGAAGTAACGGAGAACGTGAAGGTACCACGACAATACGCAGATCTCCGCGACGTCTTCAGCGAAAGGGAAGCTGACCAACTACCCCCGCATAGACCCTTTGACTGTCAAATCAATTTACTCCCTGGGGCACAGCTCCCTGTAGGCAAGCTGTACGCCATGTCAGACAGAGAGATGCAGGAGCTAAGAGAGTTCATTGACAAGAACCTGAAGAGAGGGTTCATCAGAGAGTCCAGGGCGGTGGGGGGCAGCCCAGTGTTTTTTGTGGATAAGAAAAACACGAACAAGCCGAGGCTTGTGTGTGACTTCAGGGCCTTAAATGCAGTGTCAGAACCAGTGGCTTTCCCTATGCCCAGGATTGACGACATTTTGACAAGGGTCAGGAAGGGAAAGATTTTTACTAAACTGGACCTAAGGGGGGCGTACAACCTGATACGAATAAGGAAGGGGGATGAATGGAAAACCACCATGTTCACCCCTTTGGGGGCATTTGAATATTTAGTTATGCCCTTCGGCCTACAAGGAGGCTCCGCGTGCTTTCAATCGTTTATGAACCACGTCCTGGGGCCTTTGCTTTACAAGAATTGTGTGGCCTTCTTAGACGACGTGTTGGTGTATTCTGAGAATGAGGAGCAGCATGTGAGAGACGTCAGAGAAGTGTTGAGCAGGCTGCAAGCCAACCAGCTGTGGGTGAAACTGGAGAAGTGTCAGTTTCATACCAAGGAGGTGGAATTCCTGGGGTATCGCCTGTCAGACAAGGGATTGGCCATGGATCCCGGCAAGGTCCAGGCGGTGCTGGAATGGAAAACACCCAAAACAAGGAAGGATGTGCAGAGGTTCCTAGGATTTGGGAACTTCTATCGTAAGTTCATCCGAAACTTTGCCCACCTGACGGCGCCCATTACGGACTGTCTCAGCAGTAAGAAGAAGTTCGTTTGGACTGAGGAGGCGGAGCGAGCATTTGAGGAACTAAAAAGGGCCTTCGCCTCGGAACAACAACTCCTGCATGTGGATTTACAAAAACCGATGAGAGTGGAAACTGACGCATCAGACAGAGCTATTGGGGCGGTGCTTCTGCAGCCAGGGAAGGAGGAGTCAGAGTGGAGACCGTGTGCCTTTTTTTCGCGAAAGCTGAACAAATCCGAGAGGAACTACACGGTGTATGACCGAGAACTACTAGCCATTCATGAGGCGTTCCGGAGATGGAGGCACCTGCTAATTGGCGCACAACATAAGGTGCAAGTGTGCACTGACCACAAGAACCTAGAGTATTGGAGGACGGCACGAGTGCTCAACCAACGGCAAGTGAGATGGGCCCAGGAGTTCTCCAAATTTAACTTTGAGATTTGTTACGTGCCAGGCCCAGAGAACATTAGGGCGGACGCTCTCTCACGCAAACCTGAATATTTGGAGGGGGAGGGAGCACCCGAAGAGAGACATGTCATTCCAGAGGACCGCTGGGTGTGTGGGGCGGCATTGGTGGGACAAAGAGAACTGGTAGAGGAAACAGAGAATGATGAATACGCCCAGAATAAGCTCAGAGGTCTTAGGGGTGAGGGAGAGGAACCAGGGGGTTTCGAGGAAAGAAATGGAGCTTTGTATTACAAAGGGGCACTGTATATCCCTGAAGGAGACTTAAGGGGGAGGGTACTCAAGCAGTTGCACGACAGCCCCACGGCGGGGCATTTTGGACAACACAAAACCATGTGGTTGGTCACCAGGGAATTTTGGTGGCCTAAGGTGAGGGAAGATGTACGGGAGTATGTAAGAGGGTGTGAGCAATGCCAGCGAGCCAAAGGGGAGAGGCGGGCACCGGCGGGGCTATTAGAACCCTTACCAACCCCAGAAAGACCTTGGGAGGCAGTGTCGATAGATTTTATGACTGATCTGCCGAAGTCCAAGGGGAAAACAGCCATCATGGTGGTGGTAGACCTACTAACAAAGATGTGCCACTTTGTAGCCTGCTCGCATGCAGTCACGGCGGAAGAGACAGCGAAGTTATTTGTAGAACACATTTTTAGGTTGCACGGGGTGCCATTGAGGGTGGTCTCAGACCGAGGAAAACAATTTACTTCCAGGTTCTGGAGGAAGCTCATGAGCTTACTGCAGGTGGAGGTCAACTTTTCGACTGCCCGGCACCCTGAAACCAACGGGCAGGCGGAAAGAGCAAACGGGGTCCTCCAGCAATACCTGAGGTGTTATGTCAATGACAGAGAGAATGACTGGGTAGAAAAGTTGGCGCTGGCGGAATTTGCCTACAACAATGCCGAGAATGTGTCCACAGGGATGAGCCCCTTCTTGGCTAATTATGGGTGTCATCCCAGGGCTTTCCCAGGGGGAGAAGGGGAGAGATGGGGTGTCCCGGCAGCCGAGCATTTTGTAGAAGAAATGGAAGCAATCCATCGTCAGCTCCAACTCAACTTAGAAAGGGCGAAGGAAGAATACAAGAGGCAGGCAGACAAGAACCGAAGGGAAGGTGAAACCATAAGGGTGGGAGATAGGGTGTGGCTGTCAACCCAAGGGTTGCCGTTCAAAGGAGGTTGTAAGAAATTAAGACCCAGGAGATTGGGTCCCTTTGAGGTCATTCAACAGGTCAACCCAGTGGCTTTCAGGCTCCGGTTACCCAACCACATGAAACTGCACCCAGTATTTCACAGGTCGTTACTGTCACCGTATGAGGGGGGACGAGAAGGGATGGCCACTCGGGGACCGGTCATAGAAGAAAGGGAATGCAGCAGCCATGTGGCAGAAATCCTCGACGCCAGATGGAAGGGGGATCAGGTGGAGTATTTGGTAGCGTGGGAAGGAGAACCGGAGTCAGAAAACACTTGGGTAATGGCAGAAGATATCAATGACGAGGTATTGATAGAAACGTTCCATCAAAGGTTCCCAAGGAAACCTCAGCCTGTGGAGAGGTTCCGGAGGGAATACTTTGGGACCACCGATGAGGAGGAGGAGTTGGAAGGATTCTCGGAATCGGAAGGGGAAGGGGAGATGGACTCTGAGGAGGAGGAGTACTTCGAGACCAGGAACCGCAACAGGTGGAGAGAAGTGTTCGGGACATCGGAAGATGAAGGAAGTTCATTCCGGGGTTTTGCCTCCTCACCGCCCGTAGAGGAGGGGGCGAGAGGGGATGAAGGGGGCCCTGGAGGGGAGGTGGATGTCAGGGAACTGCCATCGGAAGGAAGGGAAGTGAAAGGGCTCACACAGGTTGGGAGAGACTCAGCAGCTGAAGAGGGAACCAGTAGGGGGAGAGGAGCTGAGCTGAGGGAAAGGGAGCTGGAGGGATGGCTCAGAGACACTTCCAGCGAAAACAGTGGGGAGGTTTCAGGACCTCCTGTAGGGACACCCACTCCTCGCCGGAAACTGTCACGCAGAGAGTCCAGAAGACGTGTTTCCGTTAAGGAGCTTTTATGTTGGAAGCGATTCCGAAAGCAACCACTGTCGGAATCTGCCAGCGACTGACGGAGCCATGTTTAAGGGGCTCCGTTACAGACAGAGGTTTGCAAACTTGACCAAACTCTGAGGGACTTGGATTTTACACACAAGCAGCTCATCGTCCCATCACATTTTCCTTTAAAAGAAATGAAGTTCTCTGCACAGCTTTAGAACCCTGTTTTCTTGCTTCAATGAGGATTTCTTGTTCAGTTAAGGTAGGGGACGAGGACGGGTTCCTGAGTAATGCAGATGAACCTTTGACGCACAGCAGGATTGGGAGGTGGAGGATAAATGGGGGAAAACAAACAGGTGCAGAATGAGTAGTTCATATTGTTACATGGACAGGAAAAATGAATGGCTGAGAGATTTTTTAAGAGTGATGTGGCAGAATTCTGTCCTAAGCAAAATTCTATTCCCTCCAACATTTCTCCGATGGAAATAGGGACGTCCTAAGAACCTTTTATTGAGGGTGGAAGAGGAGAGTGCAAAATATGGTTTGAAGCTCAACATCAAAAAAACGAAGATCATGGCCACTGGTCCCATCACCTCCTGGCAAATAGAAGGGGAAGAAATAGAGGCAGTGAGAGATTTTACTTTCTTGGGCTCCATGATCACTGCAGATGGTGACAGCAGCCACGAAATTAAAAGACGCCTGCTTCTTGGGAGAAAAGTAATGACAAACCTAGACAGCATCTTAAAAAGCAGAGACATCACCTTGTCAACAAAGGTCCGTATAGTTAAAGCTATGGTTTTCCCAGTAGTGATGTATGGAAGTGAGAGCAGGACCATAAAGAAGGCTGATCGCTGAAGAATTGATGCTTTTGAATTATGGTGCTGGAGGAGACTCTTGAGAGTCCCATGGAATACAAGAAGATCAAACCTATCCATTCTGAAGGAAATCAGCCCTGAGTGCTCACTGGTAGGACAGATCGTGAAGTTGAGGCTCCAATACTTTGGCCACCTCATGAGAAGAGAAGACTCCCTGGAAAAGACCCTGATGTTGGGAAAGATGGAGGGCACAAGGAGAAGGGGACGACGGAGGAGGAGATGGTTGGACAGTCTTCTCGAAGCTACCAGCATGAGTTTGACCAAACTGCGGGAGGCAGTGGAAGACAGGAGTGCCTGGCGTGCACTGATCCATGGGGTCACAAAGAGTCAGACACGACTAAACGACTAAACAACAACAACAACATTCTATAATAATAGCAACAATAATAAATTTACTGCGCCCATCTGACTGGGTGGCTTCCAAAATATATAAAAACACACAAAAAAATTACACATTAAAAAACTTCCCTCTACAGGTCTGCCTTCAGATAATTCAGGGGTTGGATAACTCCATAGCCTCCAATATTTTTCTGATGAAAATAGAGATGTCCTAAGGAAAAGTGGGACATTCTGGGATCAAATCAGAAACCGAGGCAGCTTCTGAAAATCCAGGTCTGTCCCTGGAAAATAGGGAGACTTGGAGGGTCTGGAATACAGCCTGACACTAAGACTTCTGGTTTAAACAGAAGCATTTCTGGAGCAGAGCCAAGATTTCTTGGTTTGGGGCAGGTTTGGGAGGCAATAAGTTTCATAGATCATCTGCCTGGTGCATGACATTTTAGATAACTTAAAATGGTGGGCAGCTCAGCTTGGCTTCCATACAAAAGTGGTACGGCCACCCATCTCTGAAGAGCATTGATGGGGAAGATGATGACTGCAATGGTGTGGCCAAGTTGAATCAGTGAGGGACCTTCCAAGCCCCTGGGGCTCTTAGTCAGTGCCCAACCTGACCGGACACTGGTGCTGTGCCTGTTTCTACACAATAAGGATGCTGAAATGGTTTCTGGAATCCAGGCATGCCACAGGTCTTGATGGTACTTTGCATGGTTTACTATGGTTAGAATCTTCTGCTACTTCTGACCTTTTGTCTACCATGACCAAGCCATTGCCCCATCTTTTTGAAAGCATTTTCTTTTCTTTTTAAAATATAAATTTTATTGGTTTTCCATTGAATAATACATAATCACATCATTTTTATCCTCTTTACCTCTTTGGCTCTTTAGAGCCCATCGACTTCCTTCCCTCCTGCCTCATGGCTTTCAAAGTTAACCTTTATATCATTGCATTTTATACATTTTCCAATTCTAGTTCACTCATTACCAAAAGCATTAAAGTTTACGTTAAAATAAAAAGGGAGAAAATTCCTCGTTACAAGTCTTCAGACAACCCTGCAAGTGTTGTTAATTGCTTACAATAGTCTTTTAAATATTGTGTAAATTTACTCCAGTCCTTTTGGAACACTTGATTCTGCTGGTTTCGGATTTTTCCTGTCAGCAACTCCATTTCTGCAAAGTCCATAATTTTCACCTGCCACTCTTCTTTTGTTGGTACTTCTTGTTGTTTCCATTTTTGGGCTAAGAGAATTCTTGCTGCAGTTGTTGCATACATAAACAGTATTTTATCCTCCCTTGGTATCTCTTCACCCACTATGCCCAATAAAGCATTTTCAAGCCTTTCACAAATAACTGTGCACATTTATTTGTAGATGGTGGTCATTTTAAAGATGTTGCACACATCGCAACCTACTGTGAATGAGCTTTCCCGACCCCACTGTACTCCACAGTGAAGCAATTATCACAGCATTTAGCATGAGAAAATCTTCCTTTCAGCTTTTACCATCTGCATAATGGGCTACATCCAGCATGTCTACTCAGAATTAAGACCTGCTGTGTACACAGCTATATGTGTTTAAGGCTGCAGGTTGATCAGTAAGAAGTACATGCCCACTCATTCTTCAAAAGGAAGGCAGGTTCATCTCTGCATTATCAACATAGCAATGAGAAAAGGGGAGAATTGGAACAACAAAAATAGGGAAGGGGACACAGTTTAATCACACAGACATCCATGTAAAATGGCCCTGTGAAAAGTTGGGCATGATTTATGTGAGTATATGGAAAGTGGAATGATGATGGGAAGAAGGAACTTAGATCAGGAACAGCTGTGACCCTCCAGGTGTTAATTGACACCAACTCCCATTATTCCTGACCATTGGCCATGCTAGCTGGGCTGGATGGGAGATGGAGTCCAACAACATTTGGTGTGCCATAGATTGCCCCATCCCCTAGCCCCATACCTCGGTTTAAGAACAGCCCTGTTTACGAATGATTTGGTTTACGAACTCGGCAAAACCGGAAATAGTGTCTTGGTTTGAGAACTTTACTTCAGTCTAAGAATGGAATCTGAATGGTGGAAGGGCACCGGCGGTGGGAGGCCTCATTAGGGAAAGCACGCCTCGGTTTAAGAACAGTTTTGGTTTAAGAACGGACTTCCGGAACGGATTAAGTTTGTAAACCGAGGTACCACTATAGAATGCATGAGAAGAGGAGTAGGGCAGCAGCAACATATATTTTCAAACACATTGAAATTCACTCTGCACTTATTTTTTCTTGGAAAAGGCGACATGTTTAAGCCACATAATTCAATTAATATTTAGGAGGACTAATCTGTATAAAGCATAATTGGCTTATTTAAAAGCTGATTAGATTAATACTATTATGATGATAATAAAGCAGTTCTAAGAATTTCCATTTTATTTTATTTTATTAAAAAAAGTGCACTCTACAGTGTCACATTAAACAGAGCATGCAGATACCTAGCTGAACATGACGATTGAGTTACACCAGAGAAGGTGGTGAAATGTTAGAGAGAGAGACAGCTAGGTACTTGTATCCTGAAGCAGAACTTCTACTCTACTAACTGAAGAGAAAAGAATGCTTACATAAGGAATCTAGAACTCTGAGTACATCCATCTTGATGGACTGGGGTAGCACTGAACAGGCATAAGCTACGGAGTCTTACAGAAAGGCTGGCAACGCTAGGTCATGGAAATTTCTCCCTGGGAATGCAGCTCCCTTAATGATATGGGTTTGAATCTACATGCACCCAACAATGTGCTGGTGTCAGGGATGAGCCAGCTCCTAGTGGAACTTTACAGCCTGCTGCAGAACAGAGAGGCTTAGATTTGATGCAGGCTGAGCAAAGAACACAGCACTCAGTGGTGACTCCTCTAGGCGTTGGAATGCCGGTTGCCAAGGGAACAACTGAGAGTGGGCTAGAACACAGCCAAAGCTCTCAGGAAGCTTAAACAGGCACAAACAGACACAGAGATAGTCTGTCAGAACAGGAAGAGGCTGGAGCTAACCCAATAAGTCCAAAGAGTCGGTGAATAGAAGGGTTGCTAGACAGGAAGCAAAAGAAGAGTCGTAAGGGGTGATAGTTCAATATATCCTGTAGAAACCGGAAGGAGTCTTCAGAAGGGTCATCTTGAGTGATAATGCCGGCAGCTGGGTTAGAGCTGTCCGGAGATGTTTGTTTTTCAATAAATCCTCCTTTTTAATTACCTACACTTACTGTGTTATCAAGCGGGGAACCTGGACTCCTGACAGCTGGTTAGGTGGGAAACAGTAGTGCTCTTCAAGAGTTCTTACACAATCCATCCAAGGAGTGTGGAGGCTGGCCCTATTCCTGATGTTCCCACACAGAGTGGGGATTTTAAAAGGGGAATTCTGTACATGTTTACGGCTGGATGCACTTATCAGGCTCCCTGCAATCGGGAACTCAACACAATTAGGATTCAAGAGTGCAGAAGGAACGTTCTTACAATCCCCCTTTAGACCTTCCCAATCAGTGAAGGAAGGTCAAGGTTCCACAATGGGCTTAAAAACATAACTGGGTTCCTGCTAGATCAAGCCAGATGGCCATTAAGTCCAGAATCCAGATCTGCAATATGAGGATGATTATTTTGACCAACCTCATAGGGCAGTTGTAAAGGTTAAATATAACGGCAAAGTAGTATCAATTCCTAAACTTTACAAGGTATATTGAATGTCTGGCTAGCAGCCCTGTTTCTCATGGACCATGACCTGGCGGACATTAAGACATTAACTGTGCAGCCCAGCTCTCACCTTGGAGATGCCTCCGTCTCTTGCCAAACATTTATCCTTGACAAGAAATTAATATCACCATTAAACTATCAGCCGTTCCATCTGAGGGACAGCAAAGCTAAAGGCAGCAGAACTGATGGCAGCACAAAAAGTGATGAATTGTGCTTTTTCTTTTCTCTCTCTCACTCTCTTTTTACTTTATTTTCAGCTGGATTCTTGTCCAATATTGTCTTTCAACCGGTCTTCCCACTGGGCAAATTCAGGGCCTTTAAATTGTGCAAATCTTTGTTGTTCATCTTGTCCCTGAGACTAAACTACATCAAATATTTCTTCCTGTCTGTGTGGGAGCCTCTCTCTCCCTTCTCACCCCCCTCCAACATCAGAGCTCAGATTTGCTCTCTTGATATAGCCTTAGTTCAGAATTGTAATACCAGGCAGAACTCATTGTCTGTGTTTTTCTTTCTTCCTCAGATGTTCCAGTGTTATATGCTGGCCCACTTTTGGGAACCAATGTTGGAAAGCGGTTCTGTAAAGGAGGCTGGCACCATTTGCAGCTTTCCTTCCCTATTAGTATTGTTTTATTATAAATTTATCGCATTTATAACCCACCTTTTATCACATGAATTTGAGGTGGCAGACCCGGTTTTCCCTCTCCTCCTTTGTGATCCCCCACAACATCCTTGTAGGTTAGGCTGAGAGGCAGTGACTGGCCGAGGCCACCCAGTAAGCTTCTGCCATGACCCAGTAGGGATTCAAACCCTGGTCTCCCAGGTCCTAGTCCAACACTCAAACCCCTAGACCAGATTCAGGACCCAAGGACACTGTGATTCCCAGGAATGCTTGCACACAGGAGGTAGACGCCACCTACTGAAGGCAGTAGCTTGTCACCAATCCTATCAGGTACATTTCAGCAGATTAGGGAAAGGGATGCTGGTGGCGTGAACCAAATTAATTACAAGTACAGCTCAAACTTTTGGGGGGAATGCCCCCTTTTTGGAATGCCTTTGGCAACTTGAGTTGCTTCATGCTCGTTGGAACTTTTGTTATGCTTTAAAGGATTGCAATGGTTGGAATGTCAGCAATCTGGATTTCCAGACTGACCTAATGCCTGCATAGCTCTGCTATTGGAAGAGAACGTGTGCAGAATTTCAGTTCTCCAGAGAACATAATGGAAATCCTTCCACTTTAAGACATCCTGGTTCCATGGCACTCTGTGGATTATCTCCCTCACCCCCACCCAAAAAACACACCAAAAAACTGCCTTGGTTTTGAAAATTTCTCTCAAACCCAAAACTATTGGGAGCTGGCTGTAGGTCTCCAAAGGACTACAAAAAAACCACAAAGGTGTTTCCGTGCGCTGCTCTGGTTCGCCAGAAGCAGCTTAGTCATGCTGGCCACATGACCCGGAAGCTGTACGCTGGCTCCCTTGGCCAATAAAGCGAGATGAGCGCAGCAACCCCAGAGTCAGCCACGACTGGACCTAATGGTCAGGGGTCCCTTTACCTTTTAAGCACTTTCAGAGGAGAGGGGTTTGCTTTTTCTGGTACATCGCCTGCAATCATCACCCAAAAATTCTGCCCCCACATAAGGTTATCGATGTTCTATTTAAAAAATAATAATCTATTCAAACTTCAAAGCTGTCCATCACAAAAAACCTGGACTTATTTTCCTGTGATTTGGCATCCTTTAACCATTCTGGAAGAGCTAATATGCCTGCCAATTCTAACCACTTCTGCTGCATTGGGGAAAAGAGAGTGCTTTTAAAATTTATTGATAGTGAATATTTGGGGGAGAAATGAACAGGACTCGGTTAGACCTTGAATTTAATCAGGCAAGCCACATAGCACCACTGAATTTTGTGGTTTCTTAGTTAACTGGTCCAGCAGGTGGGGGAAGATGGCGATCCCTAGGCAGCAATCACAGGCAGGTCCTGGTTTTGCCCCCAATGTCCCAACTGTGATCATTACACCACTTAATTGCATCTCAAACTAATATAATTTATGTCCTGTTTGTGATTGTGGCTGGAGACCATGGCGCCATGGTGCTTATTTCTTTAGCCAGATTTCCCCCCTCCCCCAAATAACCCTACTAGATACATGTAAAATATATGAAACGGGAGCATAGCCATCAGATGACAGTTTCCAAGCTAATGCAATGGTATCACCTTTTCATACATAACACATTTAAATGTTCTTGCTGCTAGAGGAATAAAGATGTCAAATGCAGTTAGAGCTATGACAGTGCGTTAGTTGCAAATAAAACAAAAGCTATAGCTAAAATAAATGCTGCAGATAAATAGCCCGCTGTGAGAGGAGGGTTCAGCTGTGAAGCTTTATTTTAGTTTTATGGCTATGGGACATATCAAATCACTGCTTTGATTTCTCATGTGCGCCAGAAGGTTTCAGGCTAAAACCAGATAATAAACATGCGGCCATTACATTTATTATATATAATATTCAATTAGTGGGTGTTCAGTGTTTATATTATTATGAGTACTTACTTTAAGGTATAAAAAGGATGCAGCAAAAATGTTTATAGCTTATAGTTTATAGTATAAAGTTCAGAGGTGGAGGTTTTTTTCAGAGGTGGAAGCAGGAGGTGAAACTAAAAGGCAGAAATATTTTAATCATGCATGGCCTGAGTCCAATTAAACTTCAGTGCATTGGAGGATATTTTCTCACATGTGTGATGACAGACAAACACGTGTGCATGAAGCTGCCTCATTCTAGGCCTGATCATTGGGCCATCTAGTGCAGGTGGCAAAGAAATTTGATTTTGTTTGCATTTGAAGGTGAACCTACTGAATCAATTTTACCACACAATACACAAGCCATCATTCAAAAACCACACTTCTCTGAATTTTGCAGTTCAGTTCTCTACACACACACACACAGTGTCCTTTTGCTTGGCAGCTCAAGATGAGCAAAGGCTTCAAGGTTTTTAGCTGGGGCAATCAGAATAAGATCCACCATTTGACTATTGATTCAAAACCCTAAATGTATTTTATACAACTGACTTTTTTATTTCTATTTTTGTACATTGTATTGTTGCTTTCTTGCTATGGCCAATAAAGATTCACACACACACACACACACACACTGTCCACCTGTAATTCTCAGCAAACTGTTATTCAGAGGCCTGCTGCCTTTGACAATGAAAGTAAAGGTAAAGGTAAAGGTAAAGGTAAAGGGACCCCTGACCATTAGGTCCAGTTGTGGCCGACTCTGGGGTTGCGGTGCTCATCTCGCTTTATTGGCCGAGGGAGCCGGTGTATAGCTTCTGGGTCGTGTGGTCAGCATGACTAAGCCGCTTCTGGCGAACCAGAGCAGCGCATGGAAACACTGTTTACCTTCCCGCCAGAGTGGTACCTATTTATCTACTTGCACTTTGTGCTTTCGAACTGCTAGGTTGGCAGGAGCAGGGACCAAGCAACGGGAGCTCACCCCGTCGTGGGGATTCGAACCGCCGACCTTCTGATGAGCAAGTCCTAGGCTCTGTGGTTTAACTCACAGTGCCACCCGCGTCTACAATGAAAGTAGACCATAGCTATCATGCCTTGTAGCCACTGATAACCACTCATGTTCCATAATTTAACTATGTGCTGTGTGAAAAACTTTCTTTTGAAATCCTGACTCTGCCAACCTTCAGCTCCATTGGAACCTGAGTTCTAATTTTAATTGGAGAGGGAGAAAAACTTCTCTTTATTAATTTCATCATAAACTACTCTTCCATGTTCCCTTTGTACTTGGCTCTCCTTTGAGAATGCCTCTCAGTGGCAGTCATGTGAAGAGCAACCCTGCTGGTAGCATGTCATGCTTTGGTGTCAAGCGTTTCCTGAAAATGGGAAGTGGCCGCATAGAAGAAGCCGTACCACTCTTGTGTACAAAATGACACCCGTTCTCATAACCAGAGGTTTAGGGAATAAGGAGCCCCATTTGTACTTTCTGCAAGAGCTTCATGAGCACACTGGAGCAACATATGAGGTTCAGTGTGGTGTAGTGGTTAAGAGCAGTAGACTCGTAATCTGGTGAACCGGGTTCGCGTCTCCGCTCTTCCACATGCAGCTGCTGGGTGACCTTAGACTAGTCACACTTCTTTGAAGTCTCTCGGCCTCACTCACCTCACAGAGTGTTTGTTGTGGGGGAGGAAGGGAAAGGAGAATGTTAACCGCTTTGAGACTCCTTAGGGTAGTGATAAAGCGGGATATCAAATCCAAATCCAAACTCTTCTTCTGTACCAGGGATGTTATATGTTTAGTGCTGCTGACACAGCAGTTTGACTTCACCCCCAGAGGCGTACTCCATTGTCCCTCGAGACAGACGGATGCCAACAAAAAAAGTTAGAGACGAAATGCAGTAGGATGTGAAAATGCCTGTTACAGGACAACAAACAGTGAGCATGCACATTTCTCTGCTGACAAATATGCTCATGCTTGGGGAAAATAGCGTGTGAGAAGGAGCTCCCAGTTTCTGGAATATAAGTTGTTTCTTCACTCAGCTTCCTTTTTCGCCTGCCAGCTCTTCATATCCCTCTCCTTGTAACACTTCTGCCTTCTTCAATATCCAGGTGCTCATTAAGGCATCTCTTGGGATGGCGTATGATCTAAAAGATTCCTGTCTCGTTCCTATTAATCACGTGGGGAGGCAGCTGCTCATAGCAGACTATTTCATTTGAAAAGCAAAAAAAAAAGTGATAACCCTCGGCTTAACTAGATGTTTCATGGCTCCTGGTTAAGGCCACACAAATGCTGGATAGCTCAGTTGGTTAGCGTGTGGTACTGATAACACCAAGGTTGCAGGTTCAATCCCTGTAAGGAACAGCTGCATATTCCTGCATAGATGATCCTCAGGGTCTATGATTCTATGTAAGCCTTAGTTGCTTTATTGAGCAGCATATTGTACTACCAACCTTACTGCACGCTTGTGAAACATGGACCACTTATAAACGCCATCTCCAACTCCTCAAAAGATTCCATCAACGGTGTCTCCGAAAATTTTTACGCATCACTTGGGAAGACAGGCAAACTAATACCAGTGTATTGAAAGAAGCAAAGATCACCAGTGTTGAAGCAAGGATTCTTCAACATCAACTTGGACTGGTCATGTTGTGTATCCATGCCTGATCATTGTCTTCCAAAGCAACTACTCTATTCTGAACTTAAAAATGGAAAGCGTAATGTTGGTGGTCAACAAAAGAGGTTTAAAGACTGTCTCAAGGCAAATCTTTAAAAATGTAGTATAAACAGCTACAACTGGGAAATACGGCCTGCGGGCGCTCCAGTTGGAGAGCAGCCTTTACCAAAGGTGTCATGGGCTTTGAAGACGCTCAAACTCAGGACGCAAGGGAGAAACGTGCTAAGAGGAAGGTACACTTGGCAAATCCACACCGTGATCAACTCCCACCCAGAAACCAATGTCCCCACTGTGGAAGGACGTGTGGATCCAGAATTGGCCTCCACAGTCACTTACGGACTCATTGTTAAAACCGTGTTTATGGAAGACAATCTTACTCGGCTATGAGTGAGCGCCAAAGAAGAAGAGAAGAAGAAGAATTGAGCAGCAGATGCCACTACCTTTAAAGAATGGAAGTAAATCTGTGTAGTTACTAGCAGCCTTATACTTGGGTCAGCTCGAGAATCTTAAGAAATGAATGAACAGGAGTCTTGAAATGACTAGTTAACATCAGTACAGTTTTGAAATGTTCAGTCTGCCATCTTGTTTCAAAATGGCATCCAATTGGATCCAAACATTGACAAATATTTCCTCCTTTGTCTCATGCAAAATTTGGTTACAATATCTTAAGAGGTGTCCAAACACATAGTGGACAAGCAACTTTCCAAAATGTTTGTGTGTGCACCTGCAATGCGCACAGATATCTCTGTTTCTTCAATGACATCTTTATATACCAGTTCAAAGCTTAGGTTTCGCAATTGGCAGACAAGTCCTGCAAGTATACAAATGGCCTGTGATAAACATATAAATGGGTTGTCTTCATGCACCTGGTAAGTCATTTGCGCATGTTGATGGGTTGTAGGGAAGCAATGTAATTCTACGTGGTCATGTGACAGAGCCGTAGCTTGTCAAGCCTAAGTGTATAAAGACCAAACGAAACAAAAATGACCTCCCATTAGTATCCCAGATGAATCTAATCCCTTTAAATATTGGCAAGTCTGGTTTTGGGGCAGAGTCACTCATATCAATTTTTCCACTGGTGTAATTCTATTGACCTCAGTGGAATTGTTTTAGAACCACACTGGATTAATTAAGAAGAAAATCAGGCCCAAGGACATTTATATATTGCAAGTATCTCTCTTCCCTGCCCCCACAACCCACATATGGGGGGAATTAAACTGACACAATTGGGCTGGGTGTACATCCTTTCCCAAGGATTTTCCATTTAGCGGTAATTATAATTTTGTGCAGTGCAGTGTTGCCGCAGAACACAGCAGGGACTAAACTATTATTTATTATCACTGGTTATTAGCCAAGCTAAAATTCTAAAGCAAGCAAGCGAGAAAATCTCTCTCTCTTTTTTTGGTTATTTTTGTTACACATCTAATTAAATTTTTAAAGCTGCACAAGTGTTTTCCTGAAAGGATATATTTAAGATGCTTTTTTATTTAAGAGAGAGAGAGAGAGAGAGAGAGAGAGAGAGAGAGAGAAATGCAATTGGAACAACATTTGTTTTGTGTGGTAAACAGAAGCCTTTTGGCAGAAGAATCCTTTAGTTTTCAAAACTGCCAAGAATTATTTGCTTATCTGCAGAATTTCAACTGCTCTCTCTGCCTGTAAGTCATATGGAAGCAGAGCTGGAATAAACAAGATTCTGTAGCAGAACGGTTGGGCGTACTGTAAACATACATTATTAGGTTCACAACCTAAGCAGTTTGCATTTCCCTGTTATTAAGAGGGGAGAAAGAAAAATGGGGCGGGGGAGGAGAGGAAGGGGGACGTTAAGTGAAGCCTGGATATTCTAATGTAATTTGGAAAGGGCTGCAGAGTTGTCTAAATGATAATGGTATTTGACAGTTTGATATGTATTTATAGCTGTTGCCAGCCCTGTCTGAATACTATATAGGATTATCAGGGATTTTGTGGGTTTATCACCACAGGCATGCAGGATTAACAGCCTGATGAAGTCAAAAAGAATTATTCAGCCAATCCTATCCATGTACTCATATTGCGCCCTTCACACAAGGTCCTGGAGCACTATATATATGTGTGCATAAAAGCACACAGTAACTGCCAAAGGGGGGAAAAATCAAGTCAAAATAAAAACAGAAGTATTCAGTCTTCCCTTGGAATCGACAAGGAAGCCATGCCGCTGCCGAAAATCTCCCAGCCCAAACTAAAACCAAAAGGAATTTGCCAACTCGTGAAGGGAGCGCCGATGACAACAACCTAGCCAGACTCTTAGCTAAGAATAATGAATTATTTAGGAGTGAAAGAAGAGTCAAGAGACTGCTTCGTCACGGAATCCACAAAATACCAGCAAGTTTTATGTGAAATCAGAGTTATGGGTTTTTGTTTGTTGGTTTTTGGATGATTCTGTGGGATTGGCTGTATCAGATGAGCAGCATATTGGTTGACTTCGATGCCATTCTCACAAGCAAGAGGAAGAGCCAAAGCACAACGGTCGTTTGAAATTCACAATTCTATGAATTTTGCAATGCTGTTCGCCAGCAACTAATGTGTGCAAAAATGCTTCCATCAAGCCTGCATATATTAGTAAAAAGAACGCACCAACATGCATTGCATTCAGGGAGACTGCTGCGAAAATTGCAAAGAAAGAGGAAAAATTTGTACCACAACACTGAATTTTCACAAAAACTTACAGCAACAACAACAACAACATTGCAGTGTCAAAAACTGAAGTTAATGTTGGGAAAATGAGAAACTGGGAGAACATGAAATGAACAGACTTGCACTTCCCTCATCAGATGGCAGCACCATCCCATCTACCCATACCTGGTCTATGGTCTATATTATGTGCAGCGAGCCCTATGTGGTCCCTTCAAGGCAGGAAAAGGGGAATCTGGGACTCTCCATATGTCATTGGCCTCCAACTCCCATGAACCTTAGTCAGCATAGCCAGCAGTCAGGGGTGGTGGAATTTGTAGCGCAGCAACATCTGGAGGCCCAAAGGTTCCCCTTCTCAACATTATGACAACGTAAACCATATAAAATAAGATTTATTTCCATTTACTTTGATATCCTCTTTGGGAATTGGTGGTTGAGGTCTGCAAGAGGCCTTCCATAACACATATGCAGAGAATGTGCCACGGAAAAAGCATTTTCTATAAAACAGAATAATAAATCCCAATGTCCTGACACCCCAGATGTGCTGAAGGCCCTACTGAGCTAACAAAAGCACTGGTATGGCAAGAGCAAAACCATTGCTCTTAGGAATCTGTGTGAAATAACATGCTTATGCTTTCAGCAAATGGGGGGGGGGGAGGCATGGCCAATGTACCTGTAGCTGGCAGGGAAGAAATGCTTCGCTGTTCAAATGCTGACAGTCTGAAATTAAATTAAAGAGCAGAAGATGGGAGGAACATGGGAAGAGGAGGGTGTATGTGGCATTGAATGTGGGGAGGGAAGTGGTGAGTTCGGGAAAAGCGGGATGTTGGATCTATACAGCTTCAGGTTCAAGGAAATGGGTGCTTAAAATGAAGGCCAATTTAGTATTAATATTATAAGGAGGCATCCACTTTCCCCCTGTGTAATATATACAGATTTGACATATATACATATTTATGCAGGGGTCATGTTTCTTCCGTAACTAGGATAGCATCTAATCACAAAGGTCTACAAAGTTAGGATAACACCAGGGTATACTAGGGTTGCCACCCATCTCTAGAAAAATGTGATTGTCCTCCCCCCTTTTTTAAAAAAGAAAAATGCCCCCTGTCCTGTTTAGACTTCAAATGGGACTCATTCATAGGATTCAGGGGGCTGCACACAACCATGCAATGAGCCCCCCATTTAATGTGGGGAGTGGTCATTACAGAGAGAGGCTATAGAACCCAGACTCTTGGATAATGGCGTTGTCCCCAGTGAATCTCCATCCCCATCTCTCCCACTTCCTCATTCGTCATCTTCATCACCTCCTTTACGGGTGCTGCTAAGTAAGTGCCCTCTGTCTTTGAGATCTTCGCTCTCCTACTTTCAAGGCTCGCCAGGTTCTGGGAGGTGGAGGGTCTGGAATGCTTTCTAATGACACCATGTCAGCCAGCTGCTGCTCCGGTTCTGCCTCCTAACACATGATTTCCCAACTTCCCCCCTCATCTGCCTCTGAGCTGTAACCTCCCTCAAACCCCTGTTGTAAATCTATACTGTCTTCCTCTTCCTCCTCCCTGGAAGGGTCAGGATGGGGAGGCAGTCTCTACCACTCCTCCTCCTCTGCCCTGTCCCTGATAGTCAGAGAGCAAGGAGGGGGTTGCAGGGGCCTGGTCCAGTGTGGGAAAGAGAGTTTTTACACAGGCAGAGGGGGCAAGGGTGGGTTGGATTCAGAGATCAAGAGCTGGGGGGTTGCACAGCCCTGGTGGAAAGTGTGTGGGGGGAGAGAGAGTTCTTACATGGTCTGGGGCAGGTGGGTCACAGACCGAGACTCAGAGTCAGAGAGTGAGAGAAAGGGGGAGTTGTATTTTCTGATCCAATTCATTTAAGGAAGTCATATTATCCTCCCCCAGGGCCAGGGCCTTCTCAGTGATGGCTCCGACCTGGTGGAATGCTCCGTCCTGTGAGACCAGGGCGCTGCAGGATTTAACTTCCTTCCGCAGGGCCAGTAAGACAGAGCTATTCTGCCTGGCTTTCAATTTGTACTTAGCCTGGTTTTTTATTCCCCTTCCTTCCCTCCCCCTCCCCTTTTTATGAAGATTTCCCTGCTCTGGGATCCCACAGCTAATTCTCCCCTGGTCTCCTCGCTGGCCCAAATAGGACTAATTTAGCCAGCTAGCCCTGGTGATCATCTAATGTTTATTGGATGGATTTCCCCCCTAAATTAATTTTTGATTTTATTGTTATTCACGCTTTATACTGTATTTTATGCTGGTTTTTGTAGCATCAGTTAAGTGTTTTAAATTTGTTGTAAAAAAATATTATTATTATTATTATTATTATTATTATTATTATTATATGCAGCAATGTTTCCTTAATGCTGCAAATCATCTTCCACCAGAAATTGCATTCCCAGTGCTGGCCACTGTGATGAAATTATGTAACTTGCATCATTTATGTAAATGATGTTGCAATTCCATTCAAAGGAAACACAATGCACATGGGGAGGGGGAGTAATCAAACACATAGCATTTGCGGACTGAAAGCAACTACAGTGAATACCAGGCAGATCTGCTGCTTTTGGTTTCCATTCTGTACATGGGGCGAATAAGCAAACATTGGCAATTTCTGTTCCCTGTTTCGGTTTCTGTTGAAATTTTCTGACATCTCTGTTTATGATACGGCAGGTGAGCTGGACCTGACATAATAACATGACTCATCAACCTGAGAAGTTTTCCTTTTCAAAAATGTTCTGTGTGGACTTGCATCAAGAAGAAAGGAAACCTGGGAGATTGGCATGGCCTCTGTTTGCGGCTTCTTGTCAGCCAAAAACTTCTCCCCGTCTGCTTTAATTCTTGGAGCAACAACCCTATTTAACTTTTCAACTTCTCACCTGGGAGCTGGTTACATTATATATACATTTTAAAGCTAATGGCGTATCAAAGGCACAACTAAGGGAGCTGCCGACTGTGCGTGCATCATGGGGCTGAATAAATTATACATGTCACAGCAAACCGGATGCTTTGGGAAGAATATCTGAGGTGGCATTACTGCTGACAGAAGGAGATTCTCTTTCAGCTGAAAAGGCACTTGCTACTTTGGGAAGCATGCGCGTCTCTCCTCTGTATTTCTGATGCTTTTAGAAGACAAAAATATGCTCGCTTAATGCTGTGACAGCTGAAAAACATTTCCTTTGAATGTTTTCTTGATTTGATATTGAACATATGAGACGTATGGAAAGTGGGGGGGTGGGGAGAGAAGTGAAGAGACACAAGGTAAAGGACAGTAAAAGAGAAAGAAAGAAAGAAAGAAAGAAAGAAAGAAAGAAAGAAAGAAAGAAAGAAAGAAAGAAAATTAAGTGGGAAGAGTTGGTTGGTGGCTTCTCATAGCATTGGTCTTCCTGAGAGTGAGCTGGATTGAAGCTTGCTCTCTGTTTACTTTTTCTACCTGTTTTCTACCTCTCTCTAGTATAGTGGTTAGAAGGGGTCAGCAAACTTTTTCAGCAGGGGGCCAGTCCACTGTCCCTCAGACCTTGTGGGGGGCCGGACTATATTTTGAAGGAAAAAAAGAACGAATTCCTATGCCCCACAAATAACCCAGAGATGCATTTTAAATAAAAGGACACGTTCTACTCATGTAAAAACACCAGGCAGGCCCCACAAATAACCCAGAGATGCATTTTAAATAAAAGGACTCATTCTACTCATGTAAAAACATGTTGATTCCCGGACCGTCTGTGGGCCGGATTTAGAAGGCGATTGGGCCAGATCTGGCCCCCAGGCCTTAGTTTGCCTACCCATGGGTTAAGGTATCAGACTAGGACCTGTGAAATGCTAATGAAAAAGCCAGCAAGCCCCCCTATGCCAGCCCCCTCTGCCCTGCCCCATTCTGTCCCTTTTTGTGACGTTTGTGACACATTTTCAGGTCATTCCTGCACACATATCAGCTGCATACATATCAGACATGCCCAGTGCTTTTTTCTTCTAGAACAGGGTTTCCCAAACTTAGGTCTCCAGCCATAAGCCATAAACCAATGCCCTGACTTTTAAATTGTGGTATGCTAACAAACTGACCCAAACAGCTTCATGAAATAAAACTTTAAAAGTGTGTGGTTTAGTAAAATGTCAATCTCAGAGCGAATCTGGTTGCACTTGCTTATACAAATTATGACCCATTCAGGCATTCAAAGCATGTGATGATAATCGCATGAGGCAGATGCATATTTGCCCTTCAGCTGCCCCATGGGCTTCCTGCTCCCGGATAGTGACCACACATTTGGGGAAGGGCTGTAGCTCAGTGCTAGAGCATCTGCTTGGCATGCAGAATGTCCCCTGCTCAATCCCTGGTATCTTTAGGTAGGGCTGAGAGAGGCTTCTGCCTGTAAACCCAGAGGGCCTCTGCCAGTCAACAATGCTAAGGCAGAAAGATAATTGATCTGGCAACTTCCTATGCTCCTGTGTTCCTGAAGCATGTTCAGTCCAAGGCAGCCAAATGACTACAAGGAGGCTGTTCCTGTGCACTGAAACTCTGAGCTGTTAGGATTCTTGCAGGAGACTATGGGCACTGGCAGGCTGCCCCACTGTCAACATCTTTCCAAATGGACGGACAGCATTGGGAATGGACCATCACCTTCATCATCACTTTTAATTTGTATTTGTTGTTGTTTAGTCGTGTACGACTCTTGGTGATCCCATGGACCAGAGCACGCCAGGCACTCCTGTCTTCCACTGCCTCCCGCAGTTTGGTCAAACTGATGCTGGTAGCTTCAAGAACACTATCCAATCATCTCATCCTCTGTCGTCCCCTTTTCCTTGTACCCTCCATCTTTCCCAACATCAGGGTCTTTTCCAGGGAGTCTTCTTTTCTTATGACGTGGCCAAAGTATTGGAGCCTCAGCTTCACGATCTGTCCTTCCAGTGAGCACTCAGGGCTGATTTCCTTCAGAATGGATAGGTTTGATCTTCTTGCAGTCCATGGGACTCTCAAGAGTCTCCTCCAGCACCATAATTCAAAAGCACCAATTCTTCAGCGATCAGCCTTCTTTATGGTCCTGCTCTCACTTCCATACATCACTACTGGGAAAACCATAGCTTTTACTATACGGACCTTTGTCAGCAAGGTGATGTCTCTACTTTTTAAGATGCTATCTAGGTTTGTCATTGCTTTTCTCCCAAGAAGCAAGCGTCTTTTAATTTTGTTACTGCTGTCACCATCTGCAGTGATCATGGAGTCCAGGAAAGTAAAATCTCTCACTGCCTCCATTTCTTCCCCTTCTATTTGCTGGGAGGTGATGGGACCAGTGGCCATGATCTTCGTTTTTTTGATGTTGAGCTTCAGACCATATTTTGCGCTCTCTTCTTTCACCCTCAATAAAAGGTTCTTTAATTCCTCCTCACATTCTGCCATCAAGGTTGTGTCATCTGCATATCTGAGGTTGTTGATATTTCTTCCGGCAATCTTAATTCCGGCTAGGGATTCATCCAGCCCAGTATACTGTCTTTCTATCTCAAGGCAGTTTACAAGGTGAAGAAACAAAGAAGGTACACCTTATAAGTGTTGACATGCAGAGGGGCTGGGAGGCCAGCTGGCAAGCCCAGTTCGGACATCTCCTTCCATCGGCCTGTGCTCCAACGTAAATCAGCAACCCAAACTTCAAAAGCCAGGGCACGCAATTATCAGAGTGTACTGCACACACAGAAGTAGGCATGAGGCGTAAGTCATGCTACAGCTACAGAACAAAGAAACATCTCTCTCTCTCGTGTCATCTCGGAGAGAGCAGCCAAAAGCAAAAGCAAACGGATGTTCCCAGCATACTGTGCTGGAGTGTAAACAGACATGTGACATGCAACAATTCCACATGCCTGCTCCTTAAGGTGGAATGGAATTCCCAACAATAACAATCTAATGCAATACAAAAATGTGATAATGAAACATAACTTCAAAATAAGCAACCTACATAAAATAAAATTCAACAATCATTAGAATAGTATAGAATAATAATATCAGCATATAAAAATGAAACAGAAATCCACATTTAACAATTACAATAAATAATTTCTAAACTACAATCAGTAAAGCAACGGCAGGCCACAGTGCATAAAATAATACGATACAAATCGAGAAGCAGACACTGGAGGGTCGAGTGAGGCAGGTGGAAAAAGGCCTTGCCTGATGAAGTCTCTCCTTCATGAGGTGTGACGATGGGAGGGAGGAGAAGGAATGCAACCCTGTTTTTCCTGCCTCACACAATTGTGTATCTCAAATGTCCAATGGGGCTCATGGGAGAGATCAATGCCTTGCCCCTCACACACATCTGAGAAGCCAGACAGGAGGGAAGCATTTTTTGCTTCAGAGGACCCCCTCCTCATCTCCCCAAATCCCTCTAGGAATCTAGTTCGCTTCATTATAAGCCATAGAGAGAGCCAAGCCGCAGGATCCCTCTGCACCTCTCTCAAAGCAGGAGTCAAAGAGGAAAATG